>NC_057807.1:297880023-298200065 GCF_018294505.1 Triticum aestivum
AGTCGAAATGGCACCGTTGCTGACGCAAAGACTGGACCAGAACTCCTCGGATGATGTCGTAGGTGAGGGGGTCCTGGATTAGGGGGTATCCGGACAGCCGGACTGTACACTTCGTCCGGACTATTGGAGCGTGAAGATACAAGACTCAAGACTCCGTCCCGTGTTCGGATGGGACTCTCTTTTGTGTGGAAGACAAGCTTGGCGATCCGGTTATTATATTTCCTTCCCTATAACCGACTCCATGTAAACCCTAGCCCTCTCCGATGTCTATATAAACCGGAGAGGTTGGTCCTTAGAAGGCCGATCACGATCACAATTACAATCATCATAGGCTAGCTTCTAGGGTTTAGCCTCTATGATCTCGTGGTAGATCTACTCTTGTACTACTCATATCATCAATATCAATCAAGCAGGAAGTAGGGTTTTACCTCCATCGAGAGGGCCCGAACCTGGGTAAACATTGTGTCCCTTGCTTCCTGTTACCATCAGCCTAAGACGCACAGATCGGGACCCCCTACCCGAGATCCGCCGGTTTTGACACCAACATTGGTGCTTTCATTGAGAGTTCCTCTGTGTCGTCACTGCAAGGCTTGATGCCTCCTTCACACATCAACAACAACGCGGTCCAGGGTGAGACTTTTCTCCCCAGACAGATCTTCGTGTTTGGCGGCTTCGCACTGCGGGCTAATTCGCTTGGCCATCTGGAGCAGATCGACAGTTACGCCCCTGGCCACCAGGTCAGATTTGAAAACCTGAACTACACGGCCGATATCCGCGGAGACTTGATCTTCGACGGAATCGGGCATGTGCCAGGAACGCCGGACAGTCACGACGAGCATAGCTTAGACCTGCTGTCGGACAATGCTTGGGATATCACCCCTGCGGTAGCCCCGGACCTAAATCCAGAGCAGACTGCGTTGCCCAAGGACGGGTGGATGGACCCCGCCCCGCAGGCCGCACACTCATCGGTGGTAGAGCCAAACACAGGCCTTACCTCTAAGGAAGCCTGTGACACCGGACCCCCGGACACGTATCCAGCTATAGGTTCCAGTCCGCGCGCTCCCGAGCCCGCCGAGCCTGGTTGGGTTCCAGTAATGGAGTTTACCGCTGTGGATATCTTCCAGCACTCGCCCTTTGGCGACATGTTGAACTCGTTAAAATCTCTCTCTTTGACAGGAGACTCTTGGCCGAACTATGTCCGACTCGAGTGGGAAGCAGGCGACGAAGGAATTCGTTGCCCACCCACCACCCATTTCATTGCCACGGTTGATGATTTAACCGCGTGCTTGACTTCAACTCCGAAGACATCGAAGGTATGGACGACGATGCAGGAGAAGAACAAGAACCACCGCTCGCAGGGCGGTGGACAGCCACCTCGTCATACGATATATACATGGTGGATACGCCCAAGGAGGAGGACGGCGACAATCCGGAAAATAAAACCCCCGGGAAAAACCAAAACGACGGTGCAGACACCGCTCCAAGTCCAGCAATAGTAGAAATAGCGACAAGAGTGCCAGAAAGATCGACACCCCAGTCAACTCCGAAGGCAACAACGACCATACGGACCCAGCGATGGAGCAGGATGAGCCAGGTCACGCTGAACACAGTTCGGAGCAGACGCCCGATCACAATGATCCCGAGGGACGAGTTCATCAAACCGCCCCAGGACAAGAACATAGTCTGGATGACGATGCATTCATCATCCTGGAAACACGCGTGGAACAAGATAACCTCCACAGAAGGCTTATGGCCACCGCAAGAAGCCTAAAGAAGCAGAAGCAACAGCTAAAGGCCACACAGGAAACGCTCAATCGCAGATGGAATAAAGTGCTAGACACTGAAGAAAGATACGACGACGACCGCCATACAAAGAGCTATCCAAAACGCAAGCTGCTGCCAGAATTCGACGACGAGGCCGTTCCACCAAAGAACAACACGACCAGGAGGCCGGACGAACCACTTCATAACCGCAACAAAGAAGCTACCGACGCCGCGCATGATTTACGTGAGCACCTGGATAAGAAAGCCGGTGCGGCTAGGTCCATCTATGGATCTAAAGGACACACCCCGGCGTGGGACTATGGTCACCAAAACGATCATACCAATCGAATACCAGTTCAGAATAAACACCGGACACAACAACAGTCGATGGCATGCCACAGCACGTCAAGATACAAAGGGGCTGCTCACCCCCTGTGCTTCACCGAAGAAGTACTGGACCATGAACCATCCACGGGGTTTTAAACCTGTGAACATAGAGGCATACGACGGAACGACGGACCCACGGGTCTGGATCGAGGATTTTATCCTGCATATACACATGGCTCGTGGGGATGACCTCCACGCCATCAAATACCTTCCCCTCAAGCTGAAGGGACCAGCTCGACACTAGTTGAAAAGCCTCCCCTAAAATTCAATTAGAAGTTGGGAGGAACTCGAGGACGCTTTCAGGGCCAATTTTCAAGGGACTTATGTCCGGCCTTCGGATGCAGACGATTTAAGTCACATAATCCAACAGCCCGGAGAGTCCGCCCGCAAGCTTTGGAACAGATTCCTCACTAAGAAGAATCAAATTGTCGATTGTCCGGATGCCGAAGCCTTAGCGGCATTCAAACACAGCATCCGTGACGATTGGCTCGCCAGACACCTCGGCCAAGAAAAGCCAAGGACAATGGCAGCCTTAACAAGCCTTATGACCTGCTTTTGCGCGGGTGAAGATAGCTGGTTGGCCCGTAAAGGCACCAGTGACCCAAGCACATCCGAAATAAGGGATGGCAACGGGAAGCCACGACGTAATAAAAACAAACGTCAAAATAAGGAAGAGAGCCCGGACAACACAACGGTCAATGCCGGATTCAGGGGCTCTCGACCCGATCAGCAAAAGAAGCCATTTAAAAGCAGCAAAGAGGGACCGTCCGGTCTGAACAGAGTCCTGGACAGACTATGCCAAATTCATGGCACCCCCAACAAACCTGCGAACCACACTCACAGAGAATGTTGGGTCTTCAAGCAGGCCGGCAAATTAAATGTCAAACACAAGGGAAGGGAAACACCAAGCGAAGACGAGGGTGAGCCTCGCCAGCCGAACACTGGGGGACAGAAGAAATTCCCACCGGAGGTAAAAACAGTAAACATGATCCACGTGACTCACACATCCACGAGAAGGCACGAATGCGTGCTCAGAGACGCATACGCTATAGAGCCCATCATACCCACACCTAACTACTGGTCGGCTTGTCCGATCACCTTCGACCACACGGACTGCCTAACTAGTATTCGGCACGGAGGATCAGAGGCCTTGGTGCTCGACCCAATAATCGACGGATACCATCTTACTCATGTCCTCATGGACGGCGGCAGTAGTCTGAATTTAATATACCAGGACACTGTCCGCAGGATGGGGATAGACTCATCCAGAATCAACCAAAGCAACACCACCTTTGAAGGGGTGATACCAGGCATTGAAGCCTACAGCAGGGGCTCTGTCGTATTGGAGGTAACATTCGGCTACCCAGGCAACTCCAAAAGTGAAGAACTACTCTTCACCATCGCAGCCTTCCAGAGCGGCTATCACGCATTACTTGGGAGAATGGCCTTCGCCCGCTTCAACGCAGTACCGCATTACGCCTACCTCACACTCAAGATGCCAGGTCCACGAGGCGTCATCACCGTTAACGGAATCACAGAGCGCTCTCCACGCGCGGAGGAATACGCGACGTCTCCAGCGGCCGGATTCTAAGCGGCCTCCAATACCAGAAAGCATGACTGGTCGTTAAGACCACGGACACGGTTAGACGAGTCCGGCAGTCTGGATGAAACTGATCCAGGGCGCCATGTACGTAATCCCATAGAGGACACTAGGGGCTATAGTTATTTAATACAGCCCCACCCTTGGCTCAACCTTATTAGCAGGCCAATGTTTTACACTTCTACTATCCATCGCATGCTTACATTGTACTCTTCTACATGAGTTTTCTTTTTACAGACAACATTCGTGCGATACCCTTCCAGGACACGGCACAACAGAGACAAAGGCGCAGACGTGCTGCAAGGCCCCGCTCAAAGGTTTCTCTTTAGATTAAGCCCATGTGTAAACCTTTTCTATTGCCTCTTGTTGTTTACACATCCCATGGGTACTATACCCACAGAGGATACTGCCGTTATTGGCATTTCGCCACGATAGACTAATGCACATACCTGGAAATACAGGGTTTATAATGAAAGGGCATTCTTCAGCCTATTTTCTGTCATAAAGTCCGAATACCTTCGGGAGTGTTCGGCGTCACGAGTTTGGCCTTATATGCATCAACTCCGAATCATGTCTTTGGTCAAATGTTGGGTTTGCCCGGCTCCTGGGTTTGCTGCCTTATGCCCCGTTCTTATCGGCTAAGGCGGGCAAAGGAGAACTACTGCGATTGTGCACTGGTTATTCCAGATGAGCACCTCAGTAGAGAAAGCCGAAAACTAACTGTCATGATATAGCGAGAGACTGTCCAACCACTCGAAGACTTGCCGTAATCTTTAGGATTCCTCCGCATTAACGAAGGGCCGTTTCCCGGTCAGGTACACACGCGCCCGTATTCAGATGCACGCAAAAGTACTAGGGGCTACATAGTAGCCCCACCGTCAAACTCCTATGGCTAAGTGAAAGTGTTACAGCTATATAGTCTAGTTGCCTAGTTCGAGGTGTGATCACCTCCTTAATGGACCAAGATGTTGGATCAAGTGTGACTATGTAAACTTTTTCGTTAACACCCCCACATTGTATGCGTGGGGGCTGAAGCCAACGATTGCTAACTTTTAGAATTACATATATACATAAAAATGGCCGCACAGGAGGCACAAATAATACTTTGGGGCACAAAGTATAAATATAGCCTCATAATCAAAATAACATTGTTTTTACAATGACACGATTTGTCACTCGAACATGACATTCTTCGAGCATTGAGCCTCTATTAAGCGAGCACCTTCTGTTACCTGCTCCAAGTAGTGCTCGGCCGGATCCTGGCCTCCCGCCAGATTCTGGGTCGCAATGAGGGTGGCCTCCATATCTGTCCAATATGCTTTAACGCGAGCAAGTGCCATCCGTGCACCCTCTATACACGCCGACCTCCTCATGGCATCTATTTGAGATACGGCACCGAGGAATTGTTGCACCAAACCAAAATAGTTGTCCGGCTTAGGCCCCTTCGGCCAAAGATGGTCTATTACAGACCGCATGGCAAGCCCGGACAACCTATGGAGCTCCGCCAAAGCAGCCATCTTCTCACTCAACGGCAATGGACGTGCAGGAGCATTGAATTGGGACCAGAACAGCTTCTCCACTTCTTTATCACATTGATCCTCAAAAAACTTGGCGGCATCAGTTGTACTCTTCGCCAAGTCCGCATAAGCATCGGCAGGACTCCAGCGTTGATCTAGGAGAGCATACTTCGGATCCAAAAACTTCATCTGCAACAAGTAAGGGCTCCCAGCCGCGATTTTTCCGGCCTGTCGAAGCTCCTCCCGCACATCCTTGATTTTGGTCCGCATCTACTTGACCGCATTAAGTGCCTTGTTCAGGTCAACCGAATTAACCCGATTCTCCTTTTCAAGGAGCTCATACCGGTGGGCGGCATTTTTCAACTCCACAGCCATTTCGGCTATCTTGTCTTCGCTTCGGCGATGAGCAGCATGTTCGGCTCTCAACTCTTCGGCCGCCTTTAGGGCCGCCGCATTGCTAGCCTGAGCTTGTTCCTTGGCCTGGGCAAGTTCCTCCCTCAGGGCTTCCATGGCAGCAGCACCGTCTGCAGTCCAAGCATGTCGCATTAATATTATGCCCCTCTCATATTTTCCTATACAACATAATAAGGAAAGCAGAGCACATACCTTGTGACTCGTTCAGCCGCTCGTTCATCAGCGTGATATCGGCATCAATAGATCCAATCTGCCTCCTTAGTTTGGCAACTTCGACGGACTGGTCGGCTACCGGATCCTTAGATACCGGCGCATATGTATAGCGCCATCATTACTTACACAATATGATCCTCCGTTTGCCGCCTAGGGCGAGCAACCAGAGTCTCAGGGGCTACTATCCATATGGAGCACATCTAGCACGTGCCTCACAGCCAAAAAATTGTGTATTTTTCACTACATACCTCAAAGCCTCTGAGAAGGCTCGTAAATGCTTCATTCAAACCGCTTGTGGCGGATGAAATCTTCTTGAGCACCGTGCTCATTAATGAGCGGTGCTCCTCCAAGAGTGCAGCTCGCTCCAGAAGGCCCGTAAGTACGTCCGGCCAGACACCGAACTGTGTCGGACCCTTCTCATCGCCCCCCTGGGAGCCGAACGCTCCGGGCTCAGGGCGGCTGAAGGATTAGCTTCTGGCTTCGGCAGATTCGGACTCCTCCGTGATGACACCTCGGTGTCGCCTGCCTCATGAGGCGGAGAGGCTGGTGGGGTCTCACTCTCCATCATCTCCGGAGGAAGATCCCCCGAAGACGAACTCTGTTGAGAAGAGCTGCTAGCCGGACTGCAAAGAATGGATCCTGGTTAGTGTACTCGGAGAAAAGTAGTACCTTCGAATTTACGGTTAACTTACGGCTCGGTGGCGGGCTAGCCCGTTGGCGAGCATGACGTAGTAAGGACGCCCTTCGGGGCGGGGCCCCCTGGTGACGCTTTCTTCCCTTGCTTGGGCACCTCCGTCTCTAAGTCTTCGGAGGCGGCCCTCTTCTTCCCGTGCAGGGAGGAGGCTTTAGACTCCCCTTCCTGACTATCCTCCTTAGGGGAGGTAGCAATTCCCCCGTTTGGATGCACAGTGTGTGAAGTTCGGCTTCTCTGTTCTTCCCTTCGTCTTTCCCTGACGGCATTTTGCCGAGCACCCGGCCAAGCATCTTGGCAATGGTTGGACTAGGCGAGCCTTCGGGAAGTGGCGCCGGACACCTGATTCTCTCCGCCTTGCTGAGTCATTCCTGGCCACGGAGGATCTTCAGAATAATGACTATGACAAGTATAAACGAAGTGTCCAGTTTCAAGGTTACATACTTGGGTATCTAGGCGATTGTAGCTTAGGCCGGCATCCTCGGTGGTGTCCGGACACTTTACATGTGGTCCGAAGAATAATTTACACATCCCTTCGAGCTTCAGGCCGAAGAAATGCTTAATAGTCCACGGACCCTCTGGATTGAACTCCCACATCCGTAGAGGCCGGCATTTGCACGGCAACATCCATCGGATTAACATTACTTGAATTATGCTGACAAGGTTAATGTCCTTCTCAAGAAGCTCCCGGATACGGCTCTGCAATATTGGTACATCACTAGCGGGCCCCCAATTCCGTCCTACATCGGTCCATGACGCCAATTTTGACAGAGGGCCCGAGCGGAACTCGGGGGCGGCGACCCACTTTGTGCCTCTGGGAGCCGTGACGTAAAACCACCTCCACTGCCATACATTGGATACCTCTGGGAAAGAACCCTCTGGCCATGGGGCATCAGCGTTCCTGCTTATTATGGCACCTCCGCACTCCGCATGTCGCCCCTCGATCATCTTCGGCTTCACATTGAAGGTCTTGAGCCATAAGCCGAAGTGTGGAGTGACATGGAGAAAAGCCTCGCACATAATGATGAACGACGAGATATGGAGGATAGCGTCCGGGGCTAGATCGTGAAAATCTAACCCGTAATAGAACATGAGCCCCCTCACAAAGGGATCAAGGGTGAGGCCCAAGTCACAGAGGAAGTGAGGGACAAATATGACGCTCTCATTAGGCTCGGGAGTTGGGATGACCTGCCCTGGAGCTGGAAGCCTGTGCTGGATGTCGGCAGTCAGATATCCGACCTCCCTAAGCCTCGCAATGGCCTCCTCTTTGATCGAGGAGGCCACCCACTGGCCCTGAGAGTTGGGTCCGGACATATTGGAGGATCTGGAGTGTTTGAGTTTGGGTCTCGGGTGTTAGAACTCGAGATGCGAAAGGGCGCAAGGGTGGTGGAAAAGAGGTATAGGCCTCGGCCCCTTTATAAAGGGGGTGAATATCAAGAGTCCTCAGCATGACCGCTTGAGACTTATCTAAAAACACACGGAGTCATACCAACGGTCGTTGTGGGGTTGCGCACGCCCATATTGATGGAAGATCCCATAATAAGGGGAACACGATCTCTTCTTCGGCAGGGCGTGCCAATAAAACCGCCTCGCAACGCGAGTCGAGGTGGGCCAAGAAACACCGGTTCGTGTTGGGCCGGGCCACGATGCAAGGGCACAACATACGAAGATTGCCAGCGGATCAGATTTATGCTATGTGAAGATCATCTTGCAGATCCGGACACGGTCTAAGTGTTCGATAATTACTTTGGAGTATTCGGAGATGGAACCCGCCTTGCAATGCCAAAGACAAGACTGCACGCCAGACTCGTCGTCATTGAAGCCTGGTTCAGGGGCTACTGAGGGAGTCCTGGATTAGGGGGTATCCGGACAGCCGGACTGTACACTTCGTCTGGACTATTGGAGCGTGAAGATACAAGACTCAAGACTCCGTCCCATGTCCGGATGGGACTCTCCTTTGCGTGGAAGACAAGCTTGGCGATCCGGATATTATATTTCCTTCCGTGTAACCGACTCCATGTAAACCCTAGCCCTCTCCGGTGTCTATATAAATCGGAGAGGTTGGTCCTTAGAAGGCCGATCACTATCACAATTACAATCATCATAGGCTAGCTTCTAGGGTTTAGCCTCTATGATCTCGTGGTAGATCTACTCTTGCACTACTCATATCATCAATATCAATCAAGCAGGAAGTAGGGTTTTACCTCCATCGAGAGGGCCCGAACTTGGGTAAACATTGTGTCCCTTGCTTCCTGTTACCATCAGCCTAAGACGCACAGATTGGGACCCCCTACCCGAGATCTGCCGGTTTTGACACCGACAGTAGGCAAGCCCTTGGTCATGATATCTGCAAATTGTTGGGAAGTAGGAACGTGTAGAACAAGAATATGGCCAAGAGCCACCTGATCCCGAACAAAATGAGTATCTAACTCAATATGCTTGGTACGACGATGATGAACCGAGTTAGCGAAGAGGTAGACCGCCGAGGCGTTGTTGCAGTAGACCACCGTGGCTCGGTCGACAGGACATGAGAGCTCCTAAAGTAGCTGGCGAAGCCACGAACACCCGGTGATGATGTTGGCCACGGCGTGATACTCAGCCTCAGCATTGGAATGAGAGACCGTAGGCTGCCGCTTGGACGACCACGAGATGAGCAAGGGTCCAAGGAAGACACAGTAGACTAAGGTGGAGCGACGAGTGTCGGGGCAGCCAACCCAGTCGGCATCGGAGTAGGCGGTGAGGACGGTGTCTGTGGAAGCGTGACGCGTGACACCAAGGTCTATAGTGCCACAAATATAGCGGAGAATCTGCTTGACAGCAGCCCAATGAACGTCCCTAGTAGCATGCATGTGAAGACACACCTACTGAACTGCATACTGGATCTCCGGTCGAGTAAGAGTGAGGTACTGAAGAGCCCCAACAATAGACCGGTAAAAGGCAGCATCCGAAGTAGGAGAACCATCCGTGGCAGAGAGCTTGGCCTTCATATCAATAGGCGTGGCGGCGGGCTTGCAATTAAGCATGCCAACGCGATCCAGGAGCTCATGAGTGTACTTCCACTGGTGAAGGAAGAAGCCATCCGGACGACGCACCACCTCACCGTCGAGGAAGTAGTGCAAAGGACCCAAGTCCTTGATGGCAAACTCAACGCGAAGACGGTCAGTGAGCTGGCTGAGAAGGCCAGCCGTACGTGCCGTTGGGATGATGTCATCGACGTAAAGGAGCAAATATGCAGTGTCAGAGCCCTAGTGATAGACGAACAGCTATGCGTCCGAGCGGGTAGAGCGAATCCCGAGCTGGTGCAGAAACACCGTGATGTGCTGATACCAAGCGCGAGGAGCCTTCTTGAGTTCGTACAAGGACCGCGAGAGCAGACACATGTGGTCGGGATGCGCTGGATCATCAAACCCCGTGGGCTGCTAGCAGAAGACCTGCTCCTCGAGGTGACCATGGAGGAAGGCATTGGAGACGTCCATCTGGTGCACCAGCCAGGCACGGGAGACTACAAGGTGGAGAACTATGCGGATCATCCCGGGCTTAACAACCGGAGCGAAGGTGTCGATGAAGTCAATGCCAGCATGTTGCCGGAAACCATGAACAACTCAATGCGCTTTATAGCGGTCGAGGGTACCATCGGGACGGGGCTTGTGTTTGAAGATCCACTTCCCAGTAATCACGTTAGCGTGCCAGGGACAGGGAACAAGCTGCCACGTCCGGTTGCGCAGCAAGGCATCAAACTCCTCTTGCATCGCAACCATCCAGAGCAGGTCACGAAGAGCGGCTTGAATAGAGGACGACAAGGGCGACAACATAGAGGTGGATGCCGTGTGGACGTACTCGTCCAAAGCATAGCGCGAGCTCGGGCGAAAAACGCTCGTACGGGCGCGAGTGACCGGGTCGATAGCGGGTGGTGACTCTGCAGCCACCAGTGAAGAGGCGCCAAGGGGTGACGAGGCCGCGGCCGAAGGCGGGGCTGACCCGCTGGCCGACAAGGCCGCGGTCGAAGGGGGCACCACGACAGATGGGGCCACGGTCGGCGACGGCAGTGACGGAGCGGCGGAGGGCGGCTCTAACATCGGGCAGGTAGGAGAGGCCGCAGGGGCCGCCATGTCGGAGGGCGATGGCGAGGCGGGCACCGAGCTGAAAGACGATGTCGAGGCGGGGAAGACGTTGGACCCAGAGGCAGCCGGAGACGAGTGATGCGCCTCAAAGCCAGGGGGTGCCTGGAGGTGAACACACGGTGGGAGACGGGGTCGTAGCACCGATAGCCCTTGGAGTTGGAAGGGTAGCCGATGAAGATGCATGGAACAGAACGTGATGCAAGTTTATGAGGAGAAGTGTCGGCAATGCTAGGTTAACATGGACACCCAAAGATACGCAAACCATCATAAGAAGGTGGCGTACCAAAGAGGAGGTGGTGAGGTGCGTAGTTCCACCGCGGGCGACAGGGCCGGAGGTTAAGGAGCAGTGATGTGGTAGCAAGTGCGTCCGGCCATAAGCGAGGCGACACGTTAGAATGAAACAAGAGCGTGCGAACGTAGTCATTTAGAGTGTGAAGGACGCGTTCGGCTCGACCGTTCTGCTATGAAGTATATGGGCAAGCAAGACAAAAAATGGTGCCATGGTGCGACAAAAAGGTGCGGAAAGCAAGATTGTCGAACTCTTTTCCATTGTTAGTCTGAAGAGCAAGATGGGACGCCCAAACTATGTGTTGACATAGGAGTAAAAAGCCGTCAGAGTGGAAAGTGCATCCGACTTTCATCGCAAAGGAAAAGTCCACACATAATGAGAATAATCATCAAGGATAACCAGATAATATAAATAGCCCGAATTACTAGGAACTGGAGAGGTCCACACATCGCTATGAATCAACTAAAAAGGAAAAGAAGCAAAAGTGGTGGAGTTATTAAAGGAAGACGAACGTGCTTGCCGACACGACAGGCATGACAAGTGTGATCCTCTATCTGATTACAACTGAAACTGAAACTCCTAAGAATACGACGAAGGGTGGTGGGGTTGGGATGACCCAGACGAGCGTGCCATAGATCAACACCAGCGGAGAGGGCGACCAGTGCAGTGGTGGTGGAGGAAGGCAGATGCACCAGATAGAGCTTGTTGGGGCTATCACATCGGTGAAGTACCATCTTGGTTCGAGCGTCCTTGACACAAAAACCAAGCTCGTCAAATTCAACAATAACAGGATTTTCATGAGTGAAACAACCAACCAAAATAAGGTTCTTAATAAGATGAGGTGACACAAGTATGTTAGACAAAGATAAATGCATGGAATTAGAAGGAAAAGAAGTGTGCCCAGCGTGTGTAATAGGGAGGGTGGAACCGTCACCGACAATGATGCGGTGGATGGTGGTAACAGGAGTGAAAAAGGCAAGATTACCAGGATGAGCAAACATGTGAACAATGGCCCCGGTGTCCATGTACCAATCACCGCCTCCAGTGTAGTTGTTCGGCGTAGGGGCGGTTTGCAGCGCGACGAGCATCGGATCCCACGGCTCCGGTGGCAGTGCCGGCAGAGGTGACAAAGACGCCATCGGGAAGTCGTAGCCGCCACTCAGCTACAGCGGCTGGTACCCTCCATAGGGCTACGGGACCGCATAGTACGCCTGATGCGCCGGAGGGCGCGGCATGGGAAGAGTCTGCGCCTGGGCCTGTGGGACCGGCATGGTGTACGTATGAACGACACCAGTCCATGGGCTATACCCACCAGCCCACGGAGGAGGCGCCTGGGGCTGCTGCTGGCCATCGCACCGGCCTCCGCGGCGCCGATCAGCGGGTGGCGCGGGAGGGGCGGGTGCCCCGTACGGCTACTGCGGCAAGGGCAGCAGCACCGGCTGCTGCTGCGGCTGGTAGGGCGCCGGGTGGCGCGACAGTGGAGGGGTGGTCGGGGCGGTGGGTGGTGGTGGTGGCCCACCGCGGGTGGTGCCGGCGACGAGGGTGGTGTGGATGGCCCGCGCCTTGACCTGCTTCATCCAATGCTCCTCCAGCCGGAGGTAAACCACGAACTTGGCGAAGGAGGGCTCGGGGATGAGGGTGAGTTTCTCCGCGGCATTGCCAAAGTCCTCGTTGAGGCCGGCGGTGAGCGTGCTGAGGAGGAGATCATCGTCAATTTTTGTGCCAATATCGTGGAGCTCGTCAGCGAGAGTCTTGAGACGGCGACAATCGTCATCGACGGAGGAGTTGTCTTGGTGGCATTCAAAAAACTCTTGCTGCAAAAGAACGCGACGTTGAAGACGATTGTCGGCGAAGAGCCCGTTCAGCTTGGTCCACACGGCATGGGCATCATCACCATCTTGCACGACTGTCTGAAATAGGTCTGGTGAGATGGTGAGGAAGAACCACCAGATGAGCGTGGAGTCGATGTTGGACCACTCATGGAACGCGGGCACGAGGCTGGAGTCGACGAAGCCGTCCACATGGTCGAGGAGGTTGTACTCCCGGAACACGAGGGAGAAGTACGTCTTCCACGCATAGTAAGAGTCCGTCTGGGAGAGACGAACCGGGACCCACTCGTAGATGTTGAGGTTGCAAATGTCAGCAGCGTCGGGAGGGTTGGCGTCGGTGAACGGGTTGGAGGGGTTAGAGGAGCCGGACGAGGTGATAGACGACATGGTGGCGGGGTGGTGGTGCTGCTAGGTTTAGGGTTGGATGAGGCGGCGGCGGCAGGGAGAGGTGCGGCGGCGGCTTCAGGTGGAGGGGAAGGTGTCGCGGCAGCGGCGAGGGAAGGGGAGGTGGTGGTGGTGGCACTCGGGTAGGGCGGTGGCTGCAGGGGATCAGGGCAGCGGCAGGTGAGGCGGCTGCGGTGATAGGAAAAGGGCAGCGGCGGCAGGGGGTGGCTTGGTGGCGAGAGAGGAAGAGGTGGCGGCGGCGCAATGGGAGGAGCGCGCCGACGGCAGCTGGAGCGGCGACGGCGGCGCGGAGGAGGGCGTGGCGGCGGCGGTGGAGCGGAAGCTAGGGTTGAGACCTAAAAACCGATACCATGTATGATGATGGAATTGCATGATATATTACTAAGGCGCAATCGCACGTATATATGATGTACAACAATGGACCGCGACCTCAACTATACAAGGAAACTAGGAGGTGGGCCCAATACAGAATATGCACAACACATATACTCAACAGGAGTGACCTTTGCAAGTGGTACCCCTTAAGTAATGACATCAGAGAAGTTTAGTTAGACGGGTGGGAGAACCACTTTCCTTGTGAGCATACGACCCAACCCTTCCATGCACAAACGATTTCAACCCAGGTTTTATCGACCATTCGACCTTATTAAAAAGGTGGGAAATCTGCTTCAAAAGTAAAGCCTCATTTTGGAGCTACAAACCAATTATGCCAAGATCACCCCTAGCTCTAGGTTGGGAAACCATATACCATGCTACAATCGAGTTCGGGTGTCGCATCAAATCATCTTTTCTTCATAGACATAGCCTCCAAATTTTATCCTGACAACTGATCAAGGTCGTTTGCAACTTAAACATGCACGCAAAAATGTTTGAGAGAGCAAACAAAAGGAAATGGATGTAGGTTAAGTGACCTACATATGTCAAGAATCCAAGTAAATAGCATAGAACTACCATAATTCGGCTTAGGGTTCTCCAAAACAACCTTTTTTATGGGACGCGACCACCCTGAAGGTAATACGTCCCAAGCTACTATTTCTGCTAGTGAGAGTTTTTTGGCCGATTTAACCTTTATTGTGATAGGACTAGCACACCAGCTAGGTCCACATGTGCTCCGTGGGAGATGGTGACACGATGACGACCGTTAGAGCACTTGGTTGGTCCTACCCTGGTCAAAACCGACATGTCTTCTCTCTCTCCTGCAGTAGCAACTCACTCCCTCTCCTATCTCCCCATGGTCTCTTCCATTGGCCTAGGTTAGCCATGTCAGCGACAAAAACAAACTATAGAGGCGACTCTGGGGCGGCGGAGGTACGACAACATGGGCAGTGAGTACTCTGAGGTTGACAGCTGGCTCAGGAGTGGTAGCTTCGCGACATAGTCTCCCGACATTTGACCCAACTGTCACCAGCTTACCCCCTCGGCGGCATAAGGTATGGCCATCTTCTCTCTCCTTGCCATCTCCATAGTAATATGTTTAGTGGATGTGGGGTTTGAACACATCCTGTGAAATAGTGAGTTGTGGTAGGCACATAGTTCTCTGAAATTGGAGTAGCTATAGTCTGAATCAGGCTACTTTTGTAGTAAATATAAAAATTGGCCATAGTAATATTTAAGTGTACCTAGTAGCAACATAGATGATGATTTTAGTAATAACATTTTTTATGGTAGTGCCTTACTAGTGTACTGAATTTTGTTATGGTTTGGATGATGAAAACTATTAAATAAGGTTCCATTTCCAAGGGAGACAATCCTGAAAGAAAAAAAATTCCATGTCAAATATCACTTTAGTCAATATGGTGGCCCTGATTGAGATTGAGGGCTATGGAGTAGAGGATTACATGTACTTTGTGAAGTGGGTGGAAGGGATGGAGCATAAAGATGTAGAAGAAATGGTGGGCCTGTTTCAGTAGAAAAATGTTTTGAACATAACTGTCATGAAGGTTGTTGAGCCAGCTCCAGGATTTATAAACAAGGGTAGCTACATTGTTGAAGAACATCTCCCAATTAGTCAGTTAGGAGAGCGCAAGTGGACATGATTGGTGAGCCAATCCTATCATAATCAGGGTTAAATCGTCCTAACCAATCTCTAACAGAAAGTTATAGATTTTTTGCATCATATTATCTTCAGGGTGGTAGTGTTTTGTCTACAAAAGTGATAATTTTTGGAAACCTGGCCTAAGTTGTGGTAGTTTTGTGATATTTACTCCAAGAATCTTAGATGGAGTATTCAGACGTCTATCAACAATATCAACTAGAGGTGCCTAGTCATTGATTGTTGGCTTAGTTGTGCCCAGGGGAAGGCCCGGTAAAGTGAAAGGCATAGAGCCAATAGTGCATCTAAAGAACTATGCAAGAACTTGAGCGTGACATGCATCAACATTAATTGGTACCAAACAATATTTATGAAAGTTCACCTTTGAACCTGTAGCAAATTGGAAAGCCAACCATGCATCTTTAGAGACAAGTAGTTGATCAAATCTTGCTTCAAATATTAAAAGTGTGTCATCAACGTACTGTACAATCAGAAATTCATCACGTTAGATATGCACCGAAGAGGAAAGATTGCCAAGCTAAAACTGATCATTAACTACCGCCCAAGGTAAATCTGCACAATGATGAAAAGAGGGGCAAGAGAGGGTCACCTTGATGAACACCTCGCTTGCTGAGATTTTTCTTTCCAAATTCCTGTTTAATAAAGGCAATAGGGAAGTTTCTAGAATGTTTTCAATCCAGCTTGACCATCTTTGATGAGACCCCTTTTGCTCATGAATTTTGCAAAGTAGCTCGATGCTCAACTAGATCAAACACTTTCTGAAAGTCAATTCAGTAAAAATAACTTCCTTTATTGAATGCTTGGACTGATGCATATATTCAAATGACCACAATAGGAAGTCTTGTATGGTACGAGATTTTACAAATCCATATGGGTTACAATATACCAAATCCAAGATTGTTGTTTGGAGGTGATTTGCAAGTAGCTTAGTCAGCAGTTTCAGGCTTCAGTTTAGTAATGATATCAGTTGGGAATCATTAGGAGTCTTCGGAGAAGGAATTTTGGTGATCAATGCAATGAAAAAAGCATTAATACTAGTAAGATCCATGAAACCAGAGTGGAAGTCATGACATAATGCTTGTTAAAACCTAACCATTAGAACCATCCATGCCCGGTTACTTATCACAAGTTAGATAGGCAACCAGATCGTCTATTTCTTTTTCAAACACAATGTGCAGATAAGTCCTGAAGATCAAGAATCATGGGAATGAGAACAAGCATGTCCCGAAGTACTTCTGTAGAGATGGATTACCTCAAGCGGATTCTAAAAGCCTCCCATAAAATTACAGCTTTTTTGAGTGATCCACCACTTCCCTGCCATCAGCCATGGTGACTTTTGCAATGTTGTTTTGCATGTACTCGTGTGGCTATGGAATGAAAAACGCAGTATTGTCATCCCCAAGCTTTGTCCACCTTCTAGTGCAACATTTTATAAAATCTCGCTTACAATCCAGAAGATGCAGCAAACGAGCTTTAACAATGTCCTTGGAATTTCTCTCTATAATATGCAACAACCTTTCTTCCTTAAAAGTATCAAACATATGAATAATCATGTTGCAATTCTCAATTAGAAGATCCAACCGAGATACATTTTAAGACATTTTTTCTCAGAGTTTGCCAAAAAAAGCTGCAATTACGCAACCAACACCTTAGCATTATTCCCCTCCCTATGAATGTTCCAAACATCAACCACTAAGGAGAAAAAACATGACCTATGGATCTAGTAATTCTCAAACATGAAAAAACAAATTTGCCTTAGGGATGAACAGATCAATGAATAACGCACCGTATGTGGTCAGACACTGGACGTGACAATGGTGCACTTGCGTGTTAGGGAATTTGAGAGTCCAGGGAGTTGAAGTAAAATGCCAATCCAACTGCTCAGGGATGGGCTCGCATGTCACTCCATGTAAATGAGCCACCCTTAATTGGCAATTTGATAAGTCCAAGATGATGAATAAGATCGTTAAAAATAAATATAACATTCATATCAGCACCATCCACGTAGCAGTTTTTAGTATAATGATAAACTTATAATCTCCCATTAAGAACACAACTCATCATTAGGTATCTCAAGTTTAGAGAGCCAAGAAATAAATTCAGAGCGCCTAGGCTGAGTATATGGACCATAAACATTCACCAATGTACATGTGAAGTTGAGGTAAGCTTCATAACAACGCCAAAACTTTCTTGAGATACAATTAACCCCTTAAAACTCCAAATGTTCAATAGAATAAGAAGACCACCCGACGCATCAACAAAGGGGACACATGAAAAATGATGAAATCTTTGAGGAGCAAACTTACAAATAGTAGAGAAATCAAAAGGATTTTTTTTCTTGAAAACACATAGTAGATGCCCCACTCTCTTCAATTTTATTCCTAAGCGTCGACCACTTTGCCTTAGAGTTTAACCCACACACATTCCAACATAAAACATTCCAAAGAATCAAACTAGCACAAGATGACATTGCTAAAATGAGATTAAGAGCGAGAAAGATAAAATTTCTTAAGCTTGACGAAGAAGGAACTCCTTAGTGAGCTCCGCCAGGTCGACATCGTAGAGCTCCACACCCATCCTTTGCGTAGAATGAACTTGCAAGCCCTCAGGAGTTGGTGCTGCTGGAACATCAGATTTCTTGTGCCCGCCTGGACGAGAGGGAAGTGAAATCTCCACAAATCCTTCCTTGTTTCTATGAAGGCCACAACGCAATTGGAAGGTCACTAAAGGTACATCGAGTTTGCTTTTCTTGCCCTTGGGATGGCTGCGAGCAGGAACCAAAGCTTTTGACACTCTAGAGTTCCATGCCATAATTAATATTCTATGGGCCAAAGGTTTTGGAGCAAACTAGATAATGTGCATGAAATTGCTATTTAACTTGGCTACTATACTTTAGCTATTATATTAAATGGGGTTCCAGGGAAAAATTCTACTACAAGCTAGAGAGAAGCAAGACAAGGGGACCCTCTATCACCCCTTTTGTTTGTGATTGTTGCAGATCTCTTACAATTAGTTCTGAACAAGGCAATGGTTCAAGGTTTGTTTACACAACCTTTACACCTAACATCATGCCCTGAATTTCCAATAGTACACTATGATGATGATTGGTTCTCATGAAGGTTGTCACCAAACAACTGATCTTCCTCAAGGCTCTACTAAACACTTTTGCTAATTCCATTGGATTAAAAGTCAATTATAACAAATCTAGCCTAGTCCCCATCAATGTTCCTGAGCACAAGCTGAAATTCTTATCAACATCTTGAATTATAAGAAGGGAAGCTTCCCTTTTACCTATTTGGGTCTGCCTCTTGGTCCGTATAAACCCACAATTGGGAAATGTATGCCCTTGGTCACAAGGATTGCAACTAAACTAATGGAACTTGCTACATTTATGACACAAGTAGGAAGACTTCTTTTGGTTAAGTCAATTTTAGCTTCACTACTAACTTTCTTCATGTGCTTCCTGGATCTTCTAGAAACTGTAAAAAACAGATTATAAAATACCATAGACATTGCCTGTGGAGTGGTCCTGATTTAGAGGATCATAGGCTTGCAATGGTAGCTTGGATAGTTATTTGCAGACCTAAAAATCAAGGAGGTTTAGGAGTTAAAGATTTGAATGTGCAAAACAAAGCACTCGTTCTCAAGAATCTCCATAAATTTTTTTTAACACGCATAACGTTCCATAGGTTAATATGGTTTGGGAATCGTACTACTCCAATGGGCATTTACCTGGTCAGCAAATACAAGGATCATTTTGGTGGAAAGAAAATTTAAAGCTGCTTAACCTATACAAGTCTACATCTAAATGTAACCTTGGAGATGGGAAATCAACAATTTTTTACAGACCTTTGGCACTCAAACTGTGCTCATTTAAGTTCCCCTCACTTATTCTCCTTTGTCAGGGATGTTGAGATATATGTTCATACTTCCATTCAAAGTGAGTACCTTGAGGACCTATTCCACCTACCTCTTTCAGTGCAAGCATATGGGCAATTCCTACAGCTTGAGGAAATTTGTGATGAGCTCAGATCATTTGCTTTTTCAACCTATACTAATACATGGGGTTATATTCGGGGATCAGAAAAGTTTAGTTCAGAAAAAACATATAATGTCATGATTGGAGTGAAGATTGACCCACCACACTTTCAGTGGATCTGGAATTGTTCCTGCCAACCCAAGCATCAATTTTTTTTCTGGATGTTGCTTCATGACAGTCAACACTAGGAATCTACTCAGGAGGAAGAGTTTTTATCTGGAATCTTATAATTGTGCTCTGATGAATTGCTAACAAGAGGAAACTCTCTTTCATTTATTTTGGGCATTCCCTTTTGCAGTTAGGTGTTGGAACTATGTCTGACCTAACAGAGTTGCCCCACTATCTACTTGGAAGCACTATGTTGGTGTAATAACTTTCCCCTTTGTGTTTTGGAGATTGTTGACAGAAATAGTAAGGAACTAATTTGTTTGCTAGTCCACATAGAGAGAAATAGTCCCTAAAGTACTGAGAAGAATGTTGTATTCTTCGTTGAAGTTTGAAGAACTTAGTCGAGGAACATCTGTGTTGCAAATAAGAAGAAGGTACATTTCGAGAAGAAAGTGTACCGAGAAGATTGTGTGAAAGGATTGACCCCTTAAAATTGTTGCTGAGGCAAAGCAATTTTCATTCGATGTGTCCAAAGAAGAATGACTGTAGTCGAGAAGATTGAAGATGAAGCGAAGATGTGGCATTTGTTTCGTTTCTCCTCTTCTCTTATTTGAGTCATAGGACCTTCATACTAATAAGAGGGGTATAGGTTCTCAATGCTTAGGTCTATTCTGATGCTTAGCCGAAACCTATGAAAGACTGAGAGAAATCTCTTTGTGTTTCGAATCAATACTTGCCAACCAGCGATGATGTTCTTCTATGTTGCAAGAGATATCCTTCAGACCGAGGATTTAGCATTACTTGTTCCGCAATCAATGTTAGCGTTGTGCTCAAATTCTGACCGTTGGAAACGTGTCAGTTGGCCATTGGCTCAATCACGTGTCCTAATGGTCATTTCCCTTCAGGGAAGGTTGTGGCTATAAATAGCCACCCCACACCAATGTTGTTCATTGGTTCCTCTGCTTGAGATTTTGAGAAGATTGATTGAGCACCCCTTCCGAGAGATTTGAGTTTAAGATCCACCGAGAGAAATCAAGAGCCAAAACTTAGATAGTGGTTGAGCATCACAGTAGATCCGAGTTAGAGTTCTTGTACCTATTACTCCTGAGAGATGCACACACTCTAGACGGATAGGTGATGGCTTGACTGTCGAAGAATAATTGTCTTCACCAAGCTAAATGTTCAACAACCAAGAGTAATTGTGGTTCGTGAAGAAGTCTATCGAAGGTTTGGAGATTGCCGATAAGAATCTAACCCGAGTGAATTCAACCAAAGTCTGATCAGCTTTGGGTTGAATGAGAATAGGACGAAGAGACATTTGCTCCTGTGTTCAATCACAAGTCCCTCTAACCAGATGTAGCTCTTTTGCAGAAGACTGAACTGTCCTACCAAATCATTTGTGGCCATCGAGCACCACTGGTTCATTCTATTCTACTAAAATCATTCGATAGTTTTTTTTCGGTGCTCGATTCCTCGATAGATATCTCAGGTCTTAATCGTTATCTTGCTTATTGCTCGTGGTACTTATCTATCTCTCCATGCTTTAGTTCATCATATCTATTGCATGATTTGATGTTCTTCTGTCTAGTTGTGTGTGATCATAACGTGTTATCCTTCATAGATATCCACTTATGTTGTTCGCTTTACTTTCATTCTGCGGCACTATTGTTATAGCCAAAGCATTGTGCTACTATACCCGAAAGATTATCTTCACTTTCATCGAAAGTTTTGCTTAATCTTCTCTCTACAGTTTGTTGTGTACACTTACCTCTGTTATCCTTTAGTGTACTTCAACAAGTATCATATATGTTGTGATGTTTGGTTTGATTTGAAGTTTCGACAGAAATTTTAAATCTCCACTACAAAAAATACACTTCCGTGACGATACGTGTTTGTCACAGTAGGTCATGGTTTTTGTCATGCATGTACATCCATGACGATTTTATGATAGAATCAAGATAGTCATACCTGTGTTGTCGTAGAAGTGTTCCAAGACATTACCAAAATTATCATCACGGAAGTGTCCACTTCCATGACGATAAATCACGCGTCATGGAAGTTCTTTCGTCAAGGGTGACCAACACATGGCATCCACCGTAGTGGGTCGCCGTTAAGCTATCGGGTCCGGTTTTGGATCCGATAACCCGCTAACAGCTACGACCAATGGGGATTTTCCACGTGTAAATTTTCATTGGCCGGAGGAACCACGTGCCGGCTCACTGTCGGGACAGATGTCATCCACTCATTGGACCGAAGGCGCCTATGATACGTCGACACGTGGCATGGCCCAACAGAGGCCCATATAGGTTAAAAAGGTCGGCCCAGTCAAAGGCCCGTAGTATTTACTCATGTACTAGAGGGCCAGCCCAATAATGGCATGTTTAAACATGGCCCATTTATGGCCCGTAGCCACATTTGGCCCGTACATTGTTCGCCAAATATTTGGGTCCAATTACGGTCCAGTGAAATTACGGCCTATTAGAGGCCCAATGTAGATATGGGCCTATTTCAGCCCGGTGTGTCTTTCGGCCTTGGAATGGCTCGTGCTGCCCATGGGCCATATATGGTCCAACGCGACATCCAGCCCTCTAATGGCTCGTGATAAAGGTGGCAACAATTCAGCCCAACGTGACTTTGGGCCTGTTAAAGGCATGTCGTACAATTCGGCTCGTTGATGCCTCTACAAAGCTTCTGGCCTGTTAAAGGCCCATGATATCAGTGGGCCAACTAAGTCCCGAGATATGTTTCAGCCTGGTAATGGCCCGTCATATAACTGGGCCAAAAAAGGCCCAGTCTACATTTTAGCCTGCTGAAGGCCCGTCGACGACTAGTGAAAATTGAGGCCCAACATGCATTTCGGCCTGCTAAAGGCCCATGGTTACTTCTGGGCCATAATAGGCCAGCACAATATTCAGCCTGCTAAAGGCCCATGGTTACTTCTGGCCGTAACAGGCCAGCACAATATTTAGCATGTTGATGCCCAAAGCTACATGGGCCCAACTAAGCTTTGGGTCCACTAAAGGCCTAACTAAACTATGGGCTAAATGTAAGCCCATGTAAGTTGTGGGCCTGACGCAAAGTGTGAAGGCCCCAATGGCCTTTCAGGCCCAAGAAAGTTGCAGGTTGGCCCAATTGTGGCCCGCTAAAAAGCAAGCCAGTTATAGGCAAATGTTTCGGCCCGGTCGACTACATTAGATTTTCTCCATTTATTTTCAGATAGTGAATGATGGCAGTAACTAGTAGGAATTAAGAATAAACCTACTCTATACAATAAATAAATTATGGCATAGTAACTTAGACTAAACCTACACTATACAATAAATGATTTATGGTATATTACATCCATTGGGCATCAAAGTTCACCACCAGTGATCATAAAGCGCAACGAAGAAGCAGATTACAAAAACTGGGCGCCATTGCAGCATAACAAAATAATACTGAACCAAAACCACTTCCAAGACAATTCAAGAAAGGTTAGCCTTGCGCGGGAACTGTTGTGCAAGCTGCTAAGCAAGGCTGTGAGACCGGCCTAGCATGTCGGCCATAGCTTCCAGGTGTAGTTGTTTAGCAATGAGGTTCTCATTGGTGTTCTCCACAATCTTTCTTAGAGACAGGACTTCAAGTCGAAGTTGAGTTGCAGAATGCCTTTCTGCTAGAACTTGGGACTGAAGAAGACGAACTGATTTAGACAGCGAATTCTGTGAGCTTGTATGACTGCTAGTCTCAAGTAACTTGAACACTACATCAAGACAATACTTTGGGGTTGTCTCGCTTTCTTCAAGATGTTTTGCCTTCTTTGCTGCAATATAGGTTGGGTTTGTCTCATAGCCTTCAGCAGACTTGTGCATGCCATCAGGCATCTCACCCTGAAACAAGCAGAGAGATGACAGGTTTTGCACGTGTATAAACAAAGATGTTAACTGTGCTGTTAATTCCATTCAATTTCAAATTAGAAAATAAAGAGTAAGTTCAAAATATCAATA
This sequence comes from Triticum aestivum, assembly GCF_018294505.1. Classification (NCBI taxonomy): domain Eukaryota; kingdom Viridiplantae; phylum Streptophyta; class Magnoliopsida; order Poales; family Poaceae; genus Triticum; species Triticum aestivum. The sequence continues at coordinate 297,903,437 of NC_057807.1, forward strand.
GCATAATTTGGCATTGTTCATAATGCGGGGAGCTTCACCACACTACTAGATTACCATGTCAACATAACAAGCATAGATGAAGGGCAAAGACAATCATTGTATCTATTTTGGTTAACGTGCATGGCATGTTGTTCATATCATCAGCCACATCAGTAAGATAAAATAGGAGATGACAAGGTGCAAATGTGGGCTGCTTCACCACACACTAGACATGCAAATCATTGAGGGCAAAACTAATGCATAGTAAAAACTGGGTATAGAAAAGTATGATCAAAGTGTAACTTGCCTTGCTGACGATCCGAAAACTCTAGAGATTCGTAGTAACAAGCTTCGCACTCCGAAAGATCTAGCATAGACAAACAATAGCATACATAAGCACTCAAGCAAACATGCAAAGAGAAATTGAAGAAAAGATCCAGAAAACTCGAAAACAAGCAAATAACTAATCTGAACATAAAACAAATTTTAACAGCAGTATATTTATGTGGATTAGGTCTTAACAGAAGGTACATGTGATTAGCTACGATCTGCAAAAAGAATCAACTCAAACGGAGCTACGAAACTCAAGATACGAACAAAACAAGATCAAATTCAAATATGAACTAAACTCAAGTTTTAAATTCTCAACATCATGTTCAAGTTGGTTTACAGGATAGATGGGATCGCTCTGAAGATTTTGGCATTGGTTTCGTCGAATTTGGACAAACGAGCAAAAAATTACGAGGGTTTAAAGATTAGGGGCTAATCTGCGAAGAAAAATATTCGCGGATAGGTCCCTAGCCTAAAACTAGAATAAAAAGAAAAATCTACCGAACGAACGTTCGCTACAGAACCTAATCTAACGAATATGTTCATTACAGAAACTAAACGAACGAACGTTCGCTAAATAACTGAACTAAAAAAATAAACCGGACTAAAAGAAAACCGAAAATAAACCGGATCGGACCGGGGACAGCTTTATACCGGTTCGGTGGTTCGGGCGGCAGCGGCAACGGCTTCGGGTGGTGGCGACGAAGTGCGGTGGGAGGGTGTGCGGCGGGGTACGGCGGCGGCAACGCGGCAGCGGGTGGCGGCGGCTGTGGCGGTGGGGCGGCGTGGAGTGCGGTGGCGGTGGCGGCTTGCGGCGGCGGCGCTTGAGGTGCAGAGAGACGAGGGACGGGGCCTCCATATTTATAGGTGCGGGGGGCAATGCGGCTTGGGAAGGGGGCAAGGGCGAGGCGGCGGCGGACTCCCGTGGCGGCGGTGGACTCCTAGCCGGAGTCCGGCTCGGAGACGGCGGGGACGGCGGCCTGGGCCGGCTGGGTTGGGCGTGACCTAGTTCGGTCGGCCCAAACTTTTTTTAAACAATTTTTCCAGAGAAAAAAACACGATAAATAAATATGAATAAAATCCTAAAAACTTTAGAAAAATTCACGTAGCTATATGGCCTTATTATTGACCTAGTGAACATTTTTCTGGGCCTAAATGACTAAACTAAAAACAAACATTACAGTACTAATTACTCCGCTAACTAATAAATAACCTAGCGAATAAAATCCAATAAACTCTCCAAAAATTCAAAATTCAGTTTCCAATATTTCCTTACTGATTTTGAAGAAGTCATTTTATCTTCTCTCTTTATTTTAAAATAACTGGAAAAGAATTTCAAAAAACAATTTGATCGAATTTACCAAGTTTTGATAAATCAAAATTGGATTTTTGTGAAACCTACAACTCTCTCAAATTGGTCCTTGAGTCTCCTAAGGCCTCTTGGATCAAAATGCAACTAAAACAAAACAACAAAATGCATAAATCATGGATGCATATGAATAATCTATAAATAACATCCAAATTAAAAATTGGGATGTTACAGTTGGCCTACAAGATTCTCCTGTACTGTACAAAAAAATTATCTTTCAAGGTAATACTCACATCGCATTGCTCACACAAATTAGTTTTCCAGAAGTGTAATAGTTGAGTCATTGCGTCTTCAGTTAGTCCTTAACACGAAATCCATTAAATTCATTCAAGGGTTACTTGTTTATAAACTTTTGGTGGAATTTCTTGCCCACTTGATTGCCATATTTTATATACTTTTTCCATAATATATAGTAAGAAATAATTTTTTATTGGCTTATGATCATGGCTCATGTCTAGCAGTATTCACAGAGTCCTTTCACATGGTTTTCCTAGTTAACGGTCTGATATATTTACTTTGTATAAACTGCAATGAAGGGTCGTTTGAAGGATCTAGGGGCCAACTAGAGCTTATGTATGGTAGTTGGGCATGCTTGTTTTTCTCATGATGCGTCTATTGAATTTTCATTGTTCTCCTAGATCAGTTAATGTCTTTAGGTTGCTTATTACCCCACATATTTTGTGTTGCAGCTATACATGGAGGTACTACACTCTCATTTCGATAGGATGTCCAGTCAAATCAAGCACTTATTTGGATTCACAGACTTTTCTCAAAGTGGTTTCTTATTCTCCCTCCAAGCTTTTCCGGCGTGCTGGCGGGGAGAGAAATATTGGTGCCTTCTCTTCGTCTAGTAGTTTAGGTTAGGGTTTTTTGTCCTTGCAGGTGAGGTGGGCAGATGGCGGCGCTTCTCGTTCGAGTTTGTATTCCGAGCTCCAATCATCCTCGAGTTTGTCTTCCGAGCTCCAATCATCCTCGATTCTGTCCATCTGTACGTAGTCGACGAAGCTCCAGCATAGATTCATGTGGCCTCCTTGGGACGGAAAGATTAGGTTTTCTTGTCGTGCGTGCGCGATAGTGAGATTTTGTGTCAGTTGCTTAAGTTCTATTCAAGGGTTTAACGGCGAGGACTGCGGCTCCAAGGCTTTGGTCCTTGGGGGCACATGCAGAGTTCCCAGCTGTCATTGCCAAAGTCAACTCGACTCTGATAAGAGAGCAGCGACGAGGGGCGTTGGCAGCTCGTTTCGGCAGCGGTAGTGGTATTTTGGTGGTCTAGAGACCTCGTGTTATTTTATTATGTTTGAGGTGTTTTGTACTTCTGATGATTTTTTATAATAGATCCGAATATTTTTCACAAAAAAATATGATGAAGCACTTGGTTTTAAATACTACCAATTGTGTCTCTGAGACTTATAATACTATCAGTTTTGTCTCATTGTTCAACATTGTTTTACACGGTGGGGCATACTGGTGTAACCTAACATTCGTCTGTTCTTTATTTTAACTAAATAATTGCTCGTGCGTTTCAACTGGATATAAATAGTCTAGTACGTTAGCCCATTATTTACCTGCACATGTTAATGTGGTTGTGTAAATAAAAGTTTGAAACCCTGCCAATGATTTACCTACCTAAATAAAAGTTGCTTTTTGGGGGAATAAATAAAAATTACTTATTTGATAAGAAATTATTGGCTTATCAAAGAAAACATAGGTTTTTTTGATAAGTCAATGAAAGGTGGGGAAACCGGTGAAGAAAACCAGAGATAGAGAAGGAGGGGGGTGGAACCTTACTGTAGAAGAAATGTTTTGCCGATACAATAATCGTTGTATTGATGGGGTGCTGGTGCACGTATATATAAGTACAGGGTAGGCCTCAACCTCAACTATACACAACTAGGAGGTGGGCCACAACATGTAATACATGCAACACAAAATACAACTCAACACCCCACCCCCCCACCCCCCGCAGTCGAAGCGTCGCCAGTGACACAGAGACTGGACCGGAACTCCTCGAAGACGGAAGTAGGCAATCCCTTAGTCGTCACATCAGCAAACTGTTGCGACGTTGGCACGTGAAGAACTCGAACACGGCCAAGGGCAACCTGCTAGCGCACGAAGTGAATATTGAGCTCAATATGCTTTGTACGACGATGGTGCACCGGGTTGGTGGAAAGGTAGACCGCGTTGACGTTATTACAGTAGACAAGAGTAGCTTTATGCACATCACAAAGCAACTCTTGGAGCAGCTGACGGAGCCAAGAGCACTCAGCCACGGCATTAGCCACGGCACAATACTCTGCCTTGGCGTTGGAGCGGGAGACCGTGGGTTGCCGCTTCGATGACCAAGAGATCAACGAGGGCCCAAGGTAGACACAGTAGCCGGACATGGAGCGTCGAGTGTCGGGGCAGCCAGCCCAGTCGGCATCCGAGTAGGCCACAAGGTCGGTGGAGGCGGAGGTCGTCAGGGTAAGTCCCAAGGACATGCTTCCGCGTATATATCGGAGAATACGCTTCACAAAGGTCTAGTGGGAGTCACGCAGGGCGTGCATGTGGAGGCACACCTGCTGAACAGTGTACTGCAAGTCGGGCCGAGTCAGCGTCAGGTACTGTAAAGCACCAACAATGGAGCGATAAAACGCTCCATCGGTCACAAGAGACCCCTCCAGAGCAGAGACCTTCGCCTTCGTGTCGATGGGTGTGGGCGCCGGCTTGCAGTTAAGCATACCGGCACGCTCCAGGAGCTCGTGGGCGTACTTCTGCTGATGTAGAAAGAAGCCGTCAGGCCGGCGGACCACCTCGACGCCGAGGAAGTAGTGCAGGGGCCCCAAGTCTTTGAGGGCGAACTCATCACGAAGACGAGCAGTCAACCGCTGAAGGAGATCGGGGGCGGACGCCGTGAGGATGATGTCATCGACGTAGAGTAGCAGATATGCAGTGTCAGCTCCCTGATGATACACGATTAGTGAGGCATCGGAGCGAGTGGACCGAAAACCCAAAGACTGCAGGAAGGCTGCGATACGCTGGTATGGATTTTGAGTCGCTCGACTAGTCGCGACTAGTCGTCGACTAGTCGACGAGTCACAGTTCCAGGACTGACTCAACCTCTCGACTCGACTCCTGGGATGAGTCGAGCGACTCGCGCGACTAGTCTCGACTAGTCACGACTGGTCATGGTTTTTGGGTCGAACTACTCGAGGCAGCGCTGGATCAGGAGCACTCTCCCGCCGCCGTGCTGCTGATGCTGCTGCTGTGCTGCCTTGCTGCTGCTGCTTCTGCACCCCCGCTGTAGTGCTGGCCGCCGCCGCTGCTGCTGCTGAAGTTGCAGCGGCAAGGGGAGCGGGCTGGGAGGAGGAGCGGTGGCAAGAGAGCTGTTGCGGGGGAGTTGAGAGATCCATCGCTGTGAGGAGAAGTGGTGGACTGGTGGCAAGAGAGTGGCAGCAGAATGTGTGGCGGCTGTGGTGAGTGAGGAGGGAGTGTGGATGGTGGATTAGGTCACGGGAGGAGTATATAGCTACTAGATGGGCTTTTGGGCCACAGGGAAGTGCATAACTAGTGGCCCATCTCTCAGTTGGCCCTGGTTACTGCTGCTGGTGTTGTGCTCCTCCCCTCCTCCCCTCCTCCCCTGGTTGCTGCTGCTGTTGTGCACTTGTACTCCTCCCCTGACTGCCTATTGCTTAACTCATGTCGACTCGTCGCCATGTCGACTCATCGACCGTGAGTCTAGACTAGTCACGACTAGTCTAGAGTCGCCCCCTCCAAGCGACCCATCGACTCATCGACTCGAAAACATTGGCTGGTACCAAGCCCGTGGCGCCTGCTTCAACCCGTAAAGAGAACGAGAGAGCAAGCACACAGACTCTGGGTGCTCGGCGTCGACGAAGCTAGTGGGCTGCTCACAGTACACCTGCTCGGCAAGGTGGTCGTGCAGGAAGGCATTGGAGACATCCAACTGGTGCACAGGCCAGGCGCGCGAGATCGCCAACTGGAGCACAGCGCGGATCGTGCCCGGTTTAACAACCGGGGCGAAGGTGTCGGTGAAGTCCACGCCCGCGCGCTGCCGAAATTCGCGAACCACCCATCGAGCCTTGTAGCGCTCGAGAGAACTGTCCGGGCGAGTCTTGTGGTGAAACACCCACTTGCCAGAGATGATGTTGGCACGAGGGGGTCGCGGAACAAGCTGCCACGTGCGGTTGCGTTGTAGGGCGTCGAACTCCTCCTGCATCGCAGCTAGCCAGTGGGGATCCCGAAGGGCAGCACGAGCGGAGGTGGGGACGGGTGATGGCGTCGACGTCGAGGCGGTGCACACATACTCGTCTACGGAGTAGCGTGTGCTGGGCCGAAGCACTCATGCTCGGGCAAGGGTGGTCACACGAAGTGACGGGGAAGCAGGGCCGGCGGGTGCCGTAGTGACGGGGGCACCCGGTGCGGCGATGGGGGCCGCGGCCGCGGCGGGGGCCGCAGCGGCGGCGGTGGCAGAGGCTGTAGCGGCAGCGGTGGAGGCCGCAGCGGCAGCGGCGGAGGCCGCAGCGGCGGTGGAGGACGCAATGGCGATGGCGGGGGTGGGGCCCGCGACGGCAGCAGCACCGGTCAATCCGGCGGCGGAAGGGGCGACGGGCGAGGGTGACGTCAAGCCCTTCGCAGGGGTGGCGGGCGGGGTGCCAGGCTCAACCTCATATGAGGAAGACGGGCACCCAAGGGCCCGCTCGGACTCGACCTCGGGGGAGGGAGTCACGAAGTCGGGTGGTGGTGGCAGATGGCGCCGGGCCGAGGAGGCCGTCGGGGGGTGCCGTCGCGCATCGCTCCACAAAGGGGGCGCAGGGGCCGGTGCCGAAGGGCCGAAGCTGGAGGAACCTGGAAAAAAGGGAACATCGTCTCGACAAACTACACGTGCCTTGAGGTGTACACACGATGAGTGACAGAATCATAGCACCGGTAACCTTTGGTGTTGGGAGGGTAGCCAAGGAAGACGCATGGGACGGATCATGGTGCGAGCTTGTGTGGCGTGGTGGACGCGGTGCTAGGATAACAGAGACACCCGAAGATGCGGAGACCATCATAGGAAGGTGGTGTGCCGAAGAGAAGGTGGTGAGGGGCATAGTTCCCCCGAGGGCGACACGGACGAATGTTAACTAGTAGAGTGGCGTGGTGAGAGCATCGGGCCAAAACCGAGCGGGCACGTTAGAGTGAAAGAGTAACGTGCGAACGCAGTCATTAAGAGTGCGGAGAATGTGCTTGGCGCGGCCGTTCTGCTATGAAGTGTATGGACAAGTCAGATGAAAGATGGTGCCATGAGAGGCGACAAGCGTGCGGAGAGCGACGTTGTCAAACTCTTTTCCGTTATCCGTATGGAGTTCGAGTATGGGGCGACCGATGGGTGGTGACATAGGAATAAAAGGCGGTGAGTGTGGCTAAAGCATCGGATTTACGACGAAAGGGAAAAGTCCACACATAATGAGAATAATTATCTAAAATCATCAAGTAGTATAGATAGCCTGTGTTACTCGCAACGGGAGATGTCCAAACATCACTATGAAGTAATTGAAACGGAAAAGTGGAAACTGAAGAAGACGCACTAAAGGGAAGATGAACGTGCTTGCCTAAGCGACAAGCCTCACAAGAGTGCTCGGTGAGCTTATTACATGAGAAAGAGAAACTCCTAAGAATTTGACGTAAAACGGTGTGGTTGGGGTGACCCAAGCGAGCGTGCCAAAGGTCAATGCCAGCGGCAAGGGCGACGGGTGTGGAGGTGGAGGCGCCGGCGTGCACGGGGTAGAGCTCATCGGGACTGTCACACCGGTGAAGGACCATCCGGGTACGGGCGTCTTTCACAGAAAAGCCAACACTGTCAAATTCAACAGTAAGTTGGTTCTCACGAGTAAGACGACGAACGGAAACTAGGTTCGTGACTAATTCAGGTGAAACAAGAACATTAGACATAGTGATGGGTGTGGAAGTGGAGGGAAAACTAGTGCTACCGATATGAGTAATAGGTAAGGAGGAGCCGTTTCCGACGGTGATACGAGTGGGTGTGTGAATGGGAGTGGAGGAGGTTAGGTTACCGGGATGAGCTGTCATGTGCGCAGTAGCACCTGAGTCCATGTACCAGTTGCCTCCACCGACGGAGCTACTCGGCGACGGCACGGAGTGCTGGGCGGCGAGGAGGGAGGGGTCCCATGGCATAGGTACCGGCGGAGGCGGAAGGCCCCCGTAGGGCGGCGCCGGGGCGGGCGGACCATGACCACCGAGGGGTGGCGGCGCAAGGAGGGCGCCGTAGCCGGTGTCGGGCGACTGGTAAGGTGCGCCGAGGAACCCCTGGTGGCCCACGGGAAGAGCCTGCTGGTAGTGCGGCACCCCTCCCCCCGGCGCCCTGGACCGGCTGCTGCTGCAGGCGGCGACGGCGGCCGCCACGCCGGGTACGTCGGCCCCCTCTCTGTGCAGCTGCTGCTGGGAAGGCGCGGGTGACGGGAACGGGTAACACCCGGCGGGTGCGAGACCACCGTAGGTGGTAAAGTAGCCCGAAGAATCCATCGACGGGGCGGGCGGAGCATGGCCGCCGGCCATTGGAGGGGTCGGCTGCATGTGGGTGAAGGAGACCGGTGCGTCTGCGTACATGTGAAAGCACAAGTGCTCCCTGTGTGATTTTGGTAATTTATGTCAACATATCTTTTGTTGGACTAATACTTTTACCTAGTATGTTTCAGATAAGTTCAACAATGGAGTGGCATGGACTAGAGGATGTGGAACCCCTTCAAGATGCTAAGGACAGAGGATTAGCTCAAGCTCCAAGCTCAAGACTCAACATTCTCTATTTTAGTGATCCAAGATCACATTGAGTCTATAGGAAAAGCCAATACTATCAAGAGGGGATGAGGTGTTGCTTAATGACTTGCTTGCTCAAAGTGCTTAGTGATATGCTCCAAAGCCCTCAACTACTTTCTCATATCCACATATGACCCAAACCAAAAGTCCAACTCTGCCCCACCGATTCTTTCTATCCGGCGCCACCGAGTTCAGATGTCATAGCCACTGCCACAAACCCTAGTCAAATCGGTCTAACCGATAGGGATCTCGGTCTCACCGAGATGGGATTGTAATCTCTCTGTGTATGTCCGTTACCAAAATCGGTCCCACCGAGTTTGTGTAATCGGTCCTACCGAGATTACAATGCAAACTCTCTGTTCCTCTTCATAACATTTTGGTCCAACCGAGATGAGCGAATCGATCCCACCGAGTTTGCCTGACCAACTCTCTGGTTAGCTTATTACCAAAATCGGTCTCACCGAGTTTGAGTAATCGGTCTCACCAAGATTACGTTATGCTCTAACCCTAACCATATCGGTCCCACCGAGTTGCATGTCGGTCCCACCGAAAATACTAACGGTCACATTATTTGCTAAATCGGTCCGATCGAGTTTGACGATTTGGTCCCACCGAGATTGGTAGGTTGTGTGTAACGGTTAGGTTTTGTGTGGAGGCTATAAATACCCCTCCACCCACTCTTCATTCGTGGAGAGAGCCATCAGAACGTGCCTACACTTTCAGCATTCATTTTCTGAGAGAGAACCACCTACTCATGTGTTGAGACCAAGATATTCCATTCCTACCATATGAATCTTGATCTCTAGCCTTCCCCAAGTTGTTTTCCACTCAAATCTTCTTTCCACCAAATCCAAATCTTGTGAGAGAGAGTTGAGTGTTGGGGAGACTATCATTTGAAGCACAAAAGCAAGGAGTTCATCATCAACACACCATTTATTACTTCTTGGAGAGTGGTGTCTCCTAGATTGGCTAGGTGTCACTTGGGAGCCTCCGACAAGATTGTGGAATTGAACCAAGGAGTTTGTAAGGGCAAGGAGATCGCCTACTTCGTGAAGATCTACCCTAGTGAGGCAAGTCCTTCGTGGGCGACGGCCATGGTGGGATAGACAAGGTTGCTTCTTCATGGACCCTTCGTGGGTGGAGCCCTCCATGGACTCGCGCAGTCGTTACCCTTCGTGGGTTGAAGTCTCCATCAACGTGGATGTACGATAGCACCACCTATCGGAATCACGACAAAAACATCCGTGTCTCCAATTGCGTTTGCACACTCCAATCCCATCCCTTTACATTCTTGCAAGTTGCATGCTTTACTTTCCGCTGCTCATATACTCTTTGCATGCTTGCTTGTTATGTATTGTGATTGTTAAACTTGTGCCAAAACTCCACTTAAACTTGAAGAGATTAAAAACTATAACTTTTTCACTTAGTGTCTAATCACCCCACCCCCCCCCTCTAGACACCCCTTCTCGATCCTTTCAACATGTAGCCGAAGAGAGACGACGCAGCAGAAGACATCGCAGCAGCGGCGGTGGCGTTTGGGGAAGGAGTCACAGCGGCGACGCGCGGTTTGGATGGGCGGCGGCGGCACGGACCAGCGGCGGCGACAATAGGCGGCGGCGGCGATAGGGATGACCGGCGGCGGCGGCACGGACCAGCAGCAGCGGCGAGAGACGGTGGCGGCTGGGTGCGGCGGCGACGGTGGGTGCAGCGGAAAGCGGCGGCGGCGGTGGGCGGCGGTGGGCGGCGGCGACGGGTGGATGGAGCGGCGGCGGCGGCGCGATGGAGGCGCGGCGGCGACGGCGGCTAGGGTTAGGATCGACTTGCGATAGATACCATGTAGAAGAGATGTTTTGCCAATACAATAATCGTTGTATTGATGGGTGCTGGTGCACGTATATATAAGTACAGGGTAGGTCTCAAACTCAACTATACACAACTAGGAGGTGGGCCACAACACGTAATACATGCAACACAAAATACAACTCAACACTTACATCTTTATGAAGTAGTATAATATTAGTAGAGATTACTACAGTTCTTGCTATTGTAAAGCATCCATCTCTGAATTTATATGGTAGGTTACCAAGCCGATGTAAAAGATCATCCACCCATTGATATATAAAAATTCATGATGTGCTTGCAGTTTAGATACTTCAGTGATAAATTCCTGATTACGCTGTTGCCAAAGAAGCCAGATGCCTGCCAGGTCAAGGACTTTCGGCCGATCAGTCTCGTTCACAGTGCGCCCAAGCTTGCTTCCAAGCTTCTTGCATCCAGACTGGGCAGGAGGATGGGAGAAATAGTGAGTGTCAATCAGTCGGCGTTCATCAAGGGTAGAAGCATCCACGACAATTTCTTACTCGTTGGACAAATGGCCCGCAAACTTCATCAGAGGAAAACCAAAGGTGTGCTGCTAAAACTAGACATATCGAGAGCGTTTGACACCCTATCCTGGCCGTTTCTTTTTGAGGTGCTTCGAGCTAAGGGGTTCTCTGCCCGCTGGATCTCTTGGATTGCAACTCTGCTCACTTCGGCAAGCTCCAGAATCATGGTCAATGGATGTGCGGGAGAGAAATTTATGCATGCGCAAGGGCTGCGCCAAGGAGAATCCCTCTCCCCTCTCCTCTTTGTCATTGCTATGGATGTGCTTACTGCGATGATGATCAAGGCTCAAGAGCGGCAGGTGCTTAGCAAGATTCCTGGCTGCACACCTCTGCAGCGGCTGTCTCTCTACGCGGATGATGTTGTCCTGTTCATTAGACCGACAAGATCGGATCTGTTTTTTGTTAAGGAAGCTCTTGGAATCTTCGGACAGGCTTCAGGACTAGTCGTTAATTTTGCCAAGTCCTCGACTGTCATGATCAGAGCCTCCGAGGAAGAGGAGGAACTGGTGAAGGAGGCGCGTCACTGGACTATGGAGAAATTTCCGATCAAGTACCTAGGGTTGCAGCTGAGTATCAAGCATCTGAAGAGATCCGACTGGCAACCGATCATTGACATAGTGCTTAAACTGATGCCGGGATGGCAAAGAGGGCTTATCACCAGGCCTGGGCGACTTGCGCTGGTTAATCACGTGGTTCGAGCGCGGCCTACTCACCACCTGATCGTCGCGGAGGCTCCTAAGTGGGCGTTAGAAAAAATTGACAAAGGCTGCAGAAAGTTCTTTTGGGCTGGGACAGAGGAGGTCCATGGTGGCAAGTGCCTGGTCGCATGGGAGCGTGTGTGCAGACCAAAGTACCTAGGAGGTCTCGGCGTGCTGAATCTTTGCAAGCAAGGGATCGCGCTCCGGTTGCGTTGGGAATGGCTCAAGCGCACGGACGATCTCCGGCCATGGCAAGGACTGAACCTCATGGCCGACAAACAGGTGACCATGGCGTTTAACAGCTTGGTCAAATGGGAGGTTGGCAATGGGAGACGTGTACTGTTTTGGAAGGACAGATGGATTAATGGAAGCTCCATCGCTGAGGTGGGCCCGATGATTAGAGCCATTATCAAGACACAAATCGCCAACAGGAGAACAGTTAAGGATGCTCTACATCTTCATGCATGGACAGCTGACATTGTTGGGGATATGAGCACGGATGCCCTGGTGCAATTCATCCGGCTTTGGGATCTGGTCATTGGTATGATCCTGGACCCTGACTCTGAAGACAAACCTATTTGGCAATGGAGCTCCAATGGTATCTACTCAGCCCGCACCGCCTATAAGATGCTATGCGAAGGAGGCATCAGATTTCAATGCTCATCGGCAATATGGAAATGTTGGGCGCCGCTGACCTGCAAGATATTCATCTGGCTGGCGCTGCAATACCGTGTATGGACATCCAATAGGAGGCAAAGGCATGGCCTTCAAGAACATAGCTCGCCATGTTTCCTTTGTGAGCAAGAAGAGGACACGGTGGATCACATCTTGCTGCAATGCGTCTATGCTCGCCAAGTTTAGTTCATTTGCTTCAGGCGGCTAGGCATTGAGCTTTCTATACTACCGACACAGCAAGATCGCTTGGAGGCATGGTGGTCTATCTCCAGGAAACGCATCATCAAACCACACCGTAAGGGATTCGACGCGCTAGTCATCTTGATATGCTGGAATCTCTGGAAGCAAAGAAACGGCAGAGTGTTCTCGCACCCCAACAATGCCAACGAGTGGGGAGCTGCGGACATTATTGTTTGAGAGCTAAGACTTTAGATAGCGGCTCGAAGGAGAGGAGTTCAACAGCTTGCCGAGTAGTTGCTTAGAGTGTGGAGTGGAATGGAGTTTGGGTTTGCTCCCAATGTGGGATTGCCACCCGTTGTAATTCTTGTAATTAACCCTCTGCCTTCTATAAAGTTAAGGTACGCAATTTGCGTACTCTCGAAAAAAAAAGATAAAACCATGTAAATGAAGATGGATAACACAAAACATTGTCGTTCGTCTTTATGAAACATCGTTGAAATGTCATATAACCATATAAGATCTTTATGATGTTTGTAAATCATTTTGCTCCGTTTCCAAAGAACCCTGGCCTCAATCGATCCACGACTCTTATCTCGCGCCCTAGTTCTAGACTTGGCCAACCTTTGATTCGTGGCAATTGGTGTTTGCTCCATAGCGAAGCACGGATAACTCTATACTCAAATGGAGCTCGTATATGGAAATTTTCATGGCCCATCAATGAACTATTCTAAAGGTGAGTTTCCAACTTCCAATCCGTGCATCTACTTACGCACGTTGTGTTCATAGTTTGTTGAAACCAAACGATGACTGAAGTAAACTAAACGTGTAAGTTGCAACAACAAAAAAAAGTACTCCTCATGAATGTGTTACATGTTTTAAATTCCCATCAAAATTGCCTATAACAATTTTCAAAGATTATAAAAATAGTCAGATAAGTGTAAGGTATGTTTAAACTCCTGAGGCGTCGCTACCATGACTATGTTTTCACAGTGTGTCGTGCCGTTGCAACGCACGGTTATATAAACAGAAGAAAATCGTTGGGGGAAAAGGTGCAATCGTGCTGGGAAACCAGAGTAACACAGCTACTCCCTCCTTCCATCTATATAGGGCCTAATGCGTTTTTCGAGGCAAACTTTGACCAAATGTTAGAGCAATAATATATAACATGCAACTTACACAAAGCACATCATCAAATTCGTATGTGAAAGGAGCTTTCAATGATATAATTTTCACATTATGCATGGCATGTAGTATAAATTTTATCAATAGTCAAAGACGGTCTTGAAAAACGCATTAGGCCCTATATAGATGGAAGGAGGGAGTATGTGAAGTGACGCCTCGAGCAAGAGATGCACCGAAATATATACTGAAGTTCTTTAGATTCTGATGCCTTTTGCACATTTCTTTCCTGAATAAAGGAATATCAGAAGGTATCATCATTTCAGTCCAAAGAGGGGCTCCAAAACTCGAGTAACACAAATTACACCCCTGAATCTGGGAAAGCTAGAGGGGACAGGGAGGAGATCTAAAGTTCTTTTTCTTATGTATGGTACACAGGAAAACGTTACAATCTTTCAGGATGATCATCCACATGGGGTCGGGGTCCAACTCAAGAAATGGCAATTATCAACTATAGATAAATCATCAAAACGAGGCAAGTCTTATCTGCTGGCTGCTACACTACTGGTCTTAAATCTCACGTTTCTGCACCTTCTCAACTTGCCGATAGCTTCTTGCACCTTCCCTTGCAGAAGATCCACATAGATGGATGCTAGCAGTGCCCTAGGGCTGTTGGGCAACATTGCAAAACCACGGCTCACCAGGTAATTGGCCTGCTCAAGCTCTCCCTGCACTGCAGCAGTCATGCCAAGGTCAACATACAGAACCCCACAGGCTTCCTCGGGCTTGAGAGACATTGAGTGCTGAGATTCTTCTGAGGTAAGTTTTGTCATGGCAGGAGTGACTGAATCCTCGCCATCGCTGTCTTTCTCAACAGGGGCCTTTTCACGATTCTCAACACTGTAGGGCAACTCAATAGCATTGTCATCTCTCAAATAAACAGTTAACTGATCAACAGCCTCCTTTAGCCTGTTCAGCAAACATAAAGCTTCAGCTGCATATACATGGCCAAGGAATAAGTACATCCTGGAGCAGTCTGGAACCTGCAACAGTGAGTTGGCAGTAGACAAAGCTTTTAAGGGATTCTCAAGACACAATTCGACAAACGCCAGGTCCCCCAGGATGGCTTGTCGAATTTTCAGGTTCTCTTTTCTAATGATGTCATCATACATAGCAAGAGAGCTCTGCAAAGTGGCATTCAAGCTCGCGGCTCCCTTTTGTTCTCCATTTGCATTAGTTGTTGGACCAGAGTGGACTTTGGATTCCACACTCATTGTGTTCTGGCCTGAACTTTTCTGGCATTGTGACCCTTGGTTGCACTCCTCTGTATCTGAAATCACCATTTTTTTCTGCTCAGAAGCATCCATTAATAGTTGGGCATTGAGTAGACACTGTCTAGCAAATCTGAGTGATATCAAATTTTCATGTTCACCTGAACTCCCAAAATCTGATAAATGACTTCCTGAGTTCACCGGACTGATAACTAAATGACGCCATTTCCCTGACCCCACAACATAAATTTCAATCTCATCTTTGCATGAAGTAGCACCGCTTGCAGTGAGGAAGCCCATTTCTAGAGCTAGCAGGCTACACTCAGCAAAACGGAGCCAAAAGAGGGGGCGATGGTACAAGAGCGGCATGGCCTCACGAAAACAACGAGCTGCTAACAGTGGTTTACCACACATCAAATGTTGGATCCCACAGTTGTATGATATCAGACAAGATTTGTCTTGTGATAGTGCAGACAGCTTCAATGGTTTCTCTGAGCGAAGAGATAAACTGTATTTCAGTGCTTTGCTGAAGCACAATACTGATGTATGGTTGGATCTCTGCTGATGGAGTATACAACCAAGATTGTTGTAGAACATGGCTAGCATTACTGGTTCAGTCCGATTATTGGGAGTGCTCAAAAGCTTCACAGCCTTCCGATAATTTCCTCGGGCATACTCTAGCTGAGATTTCAAGAGAAGCTCTGTAGATGAATCCCTACCACGTGCCATGTTCATTAGAACTTTGAGTTCTCGCTTGGCAACCTTCAGGTTCCTTGTGAGAAGTAGAAGCCGGACCTTGTAAATTTGTAGTCTAACTTTCAAATCAGCAGCTGTGGCAGCAAGATCAGCTGATGCCCTTGAGAACTCATTTAAGATAGGTCTGCCCAAGTGATTTCCACCATCCAGAGTAGAGTAAAATGATTCAAACTCCAGTGTATCATCCGAAAAACTTCCAACTGAAAGAATCTCAGATCCACCAGGACAAGTATTTGAATCAGAATCTGGAGGCGTGTTACTTTTTGCAGGTTTCGGTTGAGCAGGTTGCTGCTGAACTGTGCTAGCAATTTCATTCTGGTTCCCTGTATTAGCTACTCCAAATGATCTTTCCAAGTACTGAATGACATCCTGCAAAAACAGAGAGATGAACAAAGTTCCATCTAGACAAAGGCTATGTTGCAACTTTGGAAAGGAAGACGGCTAACAAATGCTATTGCTTGTCATACAAGTTAAAATCACAAATTAATCTGATAGTACTGAGCTCAAGAATTCTAGTGAAATCAAAGGGAGAATATAATCTCAATTATTCCCAATAAAATCTAACAGACAAAAGGAACTCAATGATCAGCCACCCTAGGTCTCTCATTCTCTCCCCTCTTTAGTTTTTCATTTACCAGCAACAATCCCGTAATAAAGTATTGTCATACTGGCAGTGTCAGTGCAAGTTTTGTGTATATCAAAAATGCATGTTATAGCAGGATATACTGGCACAGTGAAGTATATGGGGACAAAGTAGAGTAGACAGCATCGAGCCATTGATCATATCACGTTAAAAATAGTACTCCCTCCAATCTAAAATAAGTGTCGCAGCTTTGAACTAAGGTTAGTTATTTTGGATCGGAGGGCATAATAAATTGGCATGTTATTTTGCTATGTTAAATCCAACGTCGTTAGTTTACTGTCACACCAATTTGCTGTGTCATAAGGAGAAGCTACAACTCATGAGACATTTTCAGGGACATCCTTTGACAAAATATCACAGGCCACAAAGAATAGTTGGAAAGAAATTACTAGTTCAATGGAGCCAGCTGTAGATGTCAACTGAAGGTTGTACTGTGGTAAAAAACTTACCGCGGCTTTTGATGCATCTTGCAAAGCTAATGTAATATCCAATAACAGAAAACATACATGAAGAGCAGTTGTCTGCAGCAGTGAAGAATGATTAGGGAAAGTAAAAAACATTTAGCTTAAGCTAAGAAATAACAAGAAATACCTCATCAATTGGTTCAATATTTCGGTACAATGGCTCCAAAACAGACAGTGCAGATTCATAATCATGAAGATGATAAAGGATAAGAGCCTGCAAATTTAACAAGTCCATTATCATATTCATCAGCTTGTCTTCAGCTAAAGCTTACATCAAGGAGTATGCATAAAGCTTGAAATGGCAAAAACATTACTAACTAGATGACACCCCGCAGCCCGCGCGTTGTCGCGGGAACCTTGTTAAAACAAATGCATAAATAGGTGCTAAACGCAACTAAAACTAATGCAAAAGCAAATGTAAGAGTGCTCTGGTTTATATTTTGGAACAATAGAAACATATGAAGCATGTGAACAAATGTTGAATAAGAACAGAAAATTTTGGATGATGCGGATCATGAACTACATAAATTTGCTTCAACTGTCCAACACATATACAGTCTATGACCACACAAAAATTAATGCAAAAATTTAAATTATGCCGAGGTGGCATGATTGATGGATAACTTGATGATGTGGCATGATTGATGGATGACTTGATGATGTGGCATGGATGCATGGAGAGGAAAAATAGGTAGTGGGTTGCAACTATTTACGAAGAGGATAGAGGATAAATGAAAACCGCAGATAAGATATCCTAATAATCAAACAATTACATCAACTGAAACAAGAGATCATACAGTGTTGAATGTTATTATGGTTGTGTCAAACTCATCTCCATAGGCTGTTGCATTATGTGCAGCAGAAATCAACGGTGCAATGCCACTGCCTCTTGGTTCAGAAGAAGTATTGTTCCCTACCCCATTGGCAGAATCAGCTTGTTCTCTAGATGCACAGGCAAGTTCATCGCTTCTTATCTGAATGCATGTATTAGTATAACATTAGAACGAAAGCAGTAATATAGTATAATGAAATGACACAACTCCAAATTTGTAGTTGGGTTCAAACAGACAACAGAGAACATTAGCGTTTGTTAATGAATAAGCATGATGATGTGTTTCAACATATAATAAGATGCCTCTCAAAAAGAGAAGTCTAAACATCATTCCACACCAAGTGATCGAAACAAACGGTTAGAGA
The DNA here is from genome assembly GCF_018294505.1 of Triticum aestivum. Lineage (NCBI taxonomy): Eukaryota > Viridiplantae > Streptophyta > Magnoliopsida > Poales > Poaceae > Triticum > Triticum aestivum. The sequence continues at coordinate 297,921,318 of NC_057807.1, forward strand.
GTCACCACGGCATTTTAGCGCATGTGCTGACATGCAAACAGTCAAATATAGTCAGTTACATGTCGCATTTGAATGACAAAGAAGCACACAACTCAAATAACTGAGGGCCCGTTCGCAAGTCCTCCAATTTCCCTAAAAACTTGACTCCTACTCCTCCATCCCGACTCCAGCTTCTCACGAGATGTTCAATACGTTCAGTAGCGCTAAATCAAGTCTAAATCAAGAGTTCAAGACCATGGGCTGGTATAGCCCAGTTAGATGTAGACTGCATCTAGCCCGTTGGGGAGGAAAGAAAAAATGGGCTGCAGGCCCAGTTTGGAGGGAAAGACATGGACAGAGGGCTTGCACGAACCGATGCAGAGGAGTGGGGCATCGGCGGCATGTCAAGGCCAGCACTAAGAGGCCTAGAGCGTGCAGTTCGGCTGGACCACGGACGGGCGGACTCCGGTGGAGTGGCAGGCGGTGCGGCGAATTGCCTGGTAAGCCACATGAACTTCTTACAATCTTGCATACTGTTTGGGGTCAACATTCATGGACTGGGGTCGCGATCCGTGCACCGACCCAGCTCGACCCTACATCGTTCCTGGCCCTCAATCTGGGTTGATCGACCCCGGGACACAGAACGGACCTTCAACCCGCGAACCAGGCTACTGTGACCAGGAGTAGGAATCTAGGGTCTTGATTGCAGCGAACAAAAAACTTAAACCATAAATCATGGACATTCAGAATATACACATTCACTTGGTACAAATCATGCAACAAAAGCATCCGTGCATATGAATATAGAGGGATGTTTATCGTGTACATTTGTACCTATACTAGACAGAAGCACATTTGTTTGCATCTATGCATCACTGTTGTTTTGTGTACCAATGCACATGACACCTAAAACTCTTCAGTACAAAGAAATGTTAATCTCTGGTGACAAAGATTGAGTGATATCCCAAGGCAGTGCACAAGCGGAAAAAAAAGGTAAAGATGAAGAACAAAATGAAAATATGAACAATAAAAGTCGCTAATCACACATGACAAGAAAAAAATTCACTAATGTGACTGCCTTTCTGCCACTTGATGGAACTATTTAAAGGTTGATGATTTCTATTCCTAACTGAGTCTAGACTGGAAATGAAAACGAATCACATGTATCAAAGTACCAGAGCCATTAAAGCATTTCTATTCCTAACGGAGTCAAGATGTGTTTCTACTACCAAGTCTGAACGGCAAATCAGTATGGAGATTCACTAACCTTAACATTGCCAAGAATCTCAAGCAGCTTTTTTGGATCAGGACAACCATCCACAAACGATTCTGCGATTGCCATATTATGAAGGACCTGAAAATTGAACATTGTGACATCAGATGCAACACAAAAAGACATGACAACCAATCATTTCTTCCTTGGGAGACAATATAATCACTACAGAAAAATGTATTGGCTAGGACGTATACTCCTACTACGTACCCTCACAGGTCACGGGTTAATCAGCTATAATCAGCTTAAAGGCCGGGTAACAGCCCGATTAAAAGGCATTAGCAAACAGAGATACAGTGCGGCAGTGGCTGTGTGAACAATGGGGGATGAGTTTGGATGGTTCATGTATTGGATTCAGAAAATGTGTTGTCACATTGTTGCTCACTGTTCTGCAGATGTCTAGGCCTGAAGTCTAAACATTACTGATTATTCACTTGCCGCTCATATAGTCATATCCTGAATACTGTTGTAGACACATTGGTCAGTGAATTAATGTTGACAGTTCCATTGTATCCAGCCAATGTACGCCAAGTAAGGTCCATTCACATACTACATGGTATACATATAGAACTACAAATTTAAATAAACAGAACAGTTTAAACAAACCATCGCCTATACTTCAAGAAATGTACTACAACATTACTAACTAAAATCAGGGAAATGAGAAGCACTCCCACACCCAGTCAAGCCCTGTTGGTATTCACATGCACCACCTAACACCCACGTCCACATAACCGGTAATACACACAAAATAGAAATGGATACCAATCCAACACCAACACATTAAGATGCTAGTGAGCCATGCGACGATCACATACACGATAGCAGTGTATAGACAGGCATCAGGTATAAGCAGCACACAATCACACAACCAAGATGCACCCAACCGCTTACAAACATATGCAGGCTCGCCGCCACCCACCATGAGAGGATGGGAGAACCATGCGGACAGCTACAACAAGCACACCACACAATTCACGTGCAACATACACTGAGCAAGCATATAAGCACAGTGAGTGGTGACAGAAACATCAAGCAAGCAATACTAAAAAACAGCCTTCGCTGAGCAAAACATGCCGCCACGAACCCGGCGAGATACAGGATTTGCTATGTATATTCAGTTAAACGTATAGGGAAGCAAAAGCAGAGATCCAATCGCCCACCTTGGGGTCACCCTCCTTCTTGAGCAGGAGCTGCGCGAGCACATCGGCGCACTCGGCGTACCGGCGGCTCTGGAACAGCACGGCGGCGTCCCTTGCCATAGCTGCCGTCGCGGAGAGCGTCCCGTCCTCCACCCCGGGCTGTGCCTGGGGCGGCGGCGCCTCCTTCGGCGCCGCGGGCTCCATCCGCCAGATCTTGCACGAACGGCGGCTGAATCGGGAGCGCGGGTGCGACACGCGGACGCCCGATTCGCGAGCCGACGCAGCGAATTGGACCACTGGCGGTAGGGTTTGGAGTTGGGGAGGGCTAGGGTTTGGACGCGATGGCGATGGGAGACGCCAGAGCGAGGGAGGGGGAGGGGGGAGGGGGGAGGGGGGGCCGAAATCGACGAAGGCGATGGATAGAGAGAGAAGAGGGAGTTGCTTTCCTCTCCTGATTTGTTAGTTTTTCACTATAGCTGGCCAAACGGGCCGGGATAGTTGGGCCGGCCCGGTAGCACGGCCGGCACGGCATGGCACGTCATGGGCCGTGCCTGGGCCTGAACGAGCACGCGGGCCGGCACGGCACGGCCCGATTAACTTTTTTATGTTTTTTTATGTATTCTAATATGGGCCAACAGGTAAAAATAGGCTAAAAACGCTCAATGCGCAAAATAAGAGGTAGATTAATGGGTCTGGCGTGCCGGTGGGCCGGCCCGATTAGCATACGGGCCGTGCCTGGGCTGCAGGCTGCAGCACGCGGGCTGGCACGGCACGACCCGTATAATAATCGTGCCTAGGCGGGTCGGGCCGTGCCAGGCACGATTAGGATGGGCCGTGCCGTGCCGTGCCGGGCCGGCCCGTTTGGCCAGCTATATTTTTCACGATACTGCCATTTCGAGAGGGGCCGCCTACCTGATTCATGTTGGGTTTTTTTATATAACAGTGATTCACCCTGGTTTGTTCGGCCGCCAAATTAATCTTTTCAATCTCAAATTATTATTATTATTTAAAGAAGGATATACCCCCGGCTTATGTATCTTGGTGATGCATGCAATAACTTTATTAATTATTCGCATAGACCTTATAAAATAATACATCAGTAAGCCTGAAGCCACCATATTTGCAATGCATGTCGTGCCCATGACGAAGGAGTGTCGAATATCCGAACCAAATATTAAACAGACATCGCACCAAAGCCTAGCATCTAAAGTCGGATGCCCCAGCCCCGTCACATACTGGGACTGTGTCACACACCGGTCCGACGCACTCTCAAAAGCCGCCGTCGCCACCGTCTTCTATTGTCCATCTCGAGAGGAGGCACTGACGCACCGACCTTGTCAGGCCTGCCATCGACGCCACCACGGCGCAGGACAACACCACGATCCTGCACGTATTCATCTGCCTGTGCCCGACGCCGAAACTCCGCAGTGCCATGCCGCTGTGATCCACCATCGGCCTCAAATGCATATTTTTTTGTCTACCAGCACAATGTCGTGGCATATTAAAAGTCAAGCATGGATGGTTGGAGGCCCTCATTCTAAAATAGAAAAGAGACGGTGTCATGTTGGTTTATTCATTTTGTTCGAGTCGTTAGGAAAGACGTACCATAAAGAGGCGTACGTCTTGGCAGTGAGGTGGGAATCAACTTCACGCACACATAAAAATTTCAACCAGAAAATAATCAGATGGACCAAGAAGATGATGAAGAAGAGAGCTGGGAAGAGGATGGTCACTGGGCTTTGCCTCAACAACAGGCTGATGTAATGCCTCGGCAGGAGGAACTTGTGCTAGGAGAGGATTATCATATAATGCACGGAGGAGACAGCAGTAACACCTCCATTATTTCAGTCTTTGATGGACCTTCTCATAACAATGGTGTTGGGGCCGAAGTTAACCAACTGGCTCTTGTTGTGCTTGCTCTTCCTGTACCACAGTTCCTGCCACCACCTGTTGTTGGTCTTGGAGATGGTCTGCTTAACTTAATGGATGCCTATTTGGAGGATAAAGAGGAAGGGCTTGATCTTGTACCTGTTGTAGAGCAGCATGCTACACTGTCTGAACAAAACCCCGACTGTAATACTGCACAATCTTACAGCATTGTTGTAGTTGGTTCTGAATCTGTTGCAGAAGACCTGATTGTTCTAGTGCATCTGTCATCAGAAACTAAAAATGTTGCAGCGCAATCTAAAGCTTTGGAAATGGACAGGGCTGACACTAGTGTTGAAATAGACAGCTCACCTATTGCTGCTGCTGCTGATGCTCATAGGGACCTGCCTGTCACCACTTCAGTTGCTGCTACTGACAGTTGTGCTCCTGAGAAGAATACTATGGTTGAGTTAACAAATCAAGGTGAGAACATTAAAGAGTAGTGTTTAAAACACATGGATGACCATCATTTCAGTTAAAATTATGATGCTTCTCTACTTAGATTCAAAAACATTCAGTTAATGGCACACTCTTCAAAATTTGCTGCAGTATCTGAGGAAGGACTGAGCATCTGGAGGTAGAGCTTTGCAAGTAAACCAACATCAAGTGAAAAATATCTCTCTGTTCGGGTACCTAACAGCTGGTTTAATTTTATTGTCCATCTTCTCATGACACCTGTTAGGTTTGCTTGGACCATTCATATGTTGAAATCTCCTCTATGAAGAATGCTCTCTGATATTGAACCCACTGACAAATCTTACACCTTCTACATTACTGACAAATGTGTGGTCTCTCAGGCACCTGTCTGTAAGGCTACCTGGGGAGAAGGGGAGATTAACAAGGAAAATGAATGTGACTCAGCTAATCAAGAGGAGCACAACATAGAGCAAGGCCTCCTAGTGCCTTTTGGTTCTGCAAACATCAGGAAGAGAAGGGGGAAACACCTCTAGTTGAATCAGAGGTAAGGAGAAGTAACAGGATGAAGAAAGATAATGATGGTTTTAAAATAAATTCATGTACCACATCTAGTTGCTTACCTTGTAATGCAACCCCTCTTGTAACTCAAAGAAACATTGTCAAAAACCTCACCGAGACTTTTTACAAGGTGGCTGATGAGGAGATAGAACAGAAGCTCTCCAAAAGGCAGAAGAACAAGGCAAGTGAAGGCCCAGCAGTGGTGTCCACTGACAAGGGAAAGGAAACAACCAGCAGAATTTCCAAATGATCAGTCTCCTCAACGAGCAAGAGTTATTGCTTGATCTACCTGTTACTGAGATCAAGCTAGTTATGTTCTTATTTTTGTAATAATAAGATGAGCTACTGTATGAGACTCTGTGTTTTGGTGATCCTTGTTTTATGTATTGGAACTAGCAAGTATGTTTATGGTCAGCCTGAAAATACTTATTATGTGGATTATTTGAACAAGCAGGAGATGTTTCTTGTTTGTTGGACGTTGCCTGATGCGTGTTATCATGAGTATTAACAGAAATTGGAATATTTTAATCTGGAATATTATAGGGCTTAATGCTTAGGAAAAATGGGATGCTCTTAGACAGAAAATAGAATAAAGTGTTGCTGCTATAGTATGTTTACAAGAGACTAAAAGAAAGCAAACTGACTAGAGTTACTTAAGAAAATTTTGTCCTAACAGAATAAACAAGTTTAATTTTCTGCCCTCCATTGGGGCCTCTGGTAGCCTACTTGTAGCCTAGAATGGATCACTGTTTGAGGAGAAGTTATTTTTCAGAACAGATTTTCCTTATCCATTCAGTTCTCAGCACTATATCTGGACAGAGTTGGATTTTAACTAATGTTTATGGTCCATGTGCTCATGAAGGTAAAATTGACGGATTTCGGGTTCCGGCAGACCCTCTAGGTTCGAACTCTGGGGTGCGCGCGGAGATCTAGCCTTCTACTGCCTGCGCCTCGCCGCCTCGCTAGGATCTAAGCAATCAAAGGAACAACACAAGAGACACGGAGTTTATACTGGTTCAGGCCACCATTGTGGTGTAATACCCTACTCCAGTGTGTGGTGTGGTGGATTGCCTCTTGGGCTGATGATGAACAATACAAGGAAGAACAGCCTCACAAGGGTCTGTTCCTGGCTGGTGCGATGAACTACTAGGGGAAGTTCAGACGCTCTCTCTACTGGTTTTCTGGTGAGGATCCCATTCTGCCTCTATCTTGTGGTGGCTAGTCCTATTTATAGGCAAAGGCCCTGGGCCTCCCCCCGAATATTGAGCGGGAAGGGCGCCAACAATTGGCCATTTTGAAGGGGAACATCTAGTACACTTATCCTGACTAAAGTTGGTTCTCGCCTGCTAAAGGCTCTGGTGGTGACGCCGGCTTGAGCTCCACGATGACCTCCGTCCGGCCGTTCTGCTGGTCTTGGTCTTGTTGCACCGAAATGGATGCCTTTGCTTGATGCTCTCGCCTACGCTTGCTCCCTTTGCACCAAAGAGGAAAGGGAGGACACTGCGCGGCCTGGCGCCCTTGGTCGTCATGGCTTGCGTCATGGGCACCTCGTGAGGTATCCCGCCTTGATCTCTCCACCTCCTCGCGAGCCAGCCTGACGAGGCCGTGCCTGAGGAAGCCTCCTGTCGTCTGTCCCGCGAGGCTTGGCCCCTCGCGAGGGTCTTGAGCTCGTACTGATCAAGATGGGCCATGCTGGGCCGCCCCTTGAGCCACGCCGCAGGCCGCAGGCAGGCAAGTCTGGGGACCCTCGTTCCCAGAACGCCGACAGTAGCCCCCGGGCCCAAGGCGCGCCCGGACTTGGCTGAGCAGAGAGGCGAAGGGGCAAGTGTGAAGCGCCGCGGGCCCTAACGGCCTGCGGCCTCGGGCGCCGCGTGGCGGTTGATTGGACATGGGTGGCCCTGCTTCCCCACGCCTCCTTATTTTGCGCCCAGCTAGGCGGACCCGTGGTTGCACACAGTCTTTCCTCTTTTCGCCGCTCGATCGTCCCCTACTCTTCCTCCCCTCGAGCTCCAGTCTCTGCTTCCAATCGAATCTCGAATCCTCCCTCTTCCCGTCGCCATGGCTCCGACGAAGAAGGGAAAAGGGAAGAAACCGGTGCCTCCGCCTCGCTCGCCGTCGCCAGCGGCCTCCGCCGTCGATCGGTCGATCATACTCAACCGAGAAGGTTTGGGCAAGGTCAGCTCTGCTCTGGCCACCATCTTCAACGAGTGCGGGAGGACGACAGCCTGGCCCGCATCCCGCTTCTCCATCGACAGGGTGGTCACCGAGGTCCGGTACTTTGTCGACGCCCTGTGGGCGGGATTGGTTCCCCCCTTCTCCGATTTCTTCAACGCTGTGCTTTCCCATTACCAGATCCATATGATGCATTTGGGTCCTGAATCCATTACTCTTCTTGCCGTCTTCGCCTTTGTCTGTGAGGCGATGATGGGCATCCCTCCTTCGGTTGCCTTGCTGCGCCACTTCTTCTCTCTGCGCCTCGTCAATCCCACCCAATGCTCAGGGTGCGTGAGCTTCATTGCCGCACCTGAAACAACAGCTTCAGGGATTGATTTCATCCTTCCTCCGTCCGCGCCTGGGTTCCGCGAGCGGTGGCTGTACGTGGATGTAGGGGTGCCCAGCCCCTGCTTTCGGAGCCAAAGTCGCCCGCTGTCCCCAATTCAGGCTGGGGCCAGGAGACGCTCACGAGCCCCCGGCTCATCTTCGTATGGCGTCGCTTCACGTTCTTGAGGGCGCTTGGTGTGACGGCCCCCAAGGTGGTGAAGGAGTTCCTGCTGTGCCGCATTGCTCCTCTCCAGCGCCACTCCTGTCGGATGTGGTCCTTCAGCGGGCGTGAAGATCGCATGAGGCTCCAGGAGGAGGACCTGATGCCTGAAGCACTGAGGAAGGTGCTCTTGGTCTTGATTGGGGATTCTTCCCCCGGCAGCGTCCGACATGGGGGGGCTTTGTTGTACCTTTGCTCGAACAGGGGCGACTTCGTGAAGCTGATGCCCGGCTTCGACGAATGCGGGTTGCGCCCCGCCGGCCTCAGGGGCTCTCGCGAGAACCCAGTGATGGTGACTGCCCTCCCAGTCGCCCACGGCGGTCCTTCCTCGAGTGGCGGAGCAGGGAGGCATGGGCCGCCGGAGGCTGAGGGGGCCCCCGCCGGAGTGACGACGCCAGGCGGCACTTCTGAGGGGGCAGCTCCTGAGGCCCGTACTGCTGCGGTTGGAGGTGCTGAGCCGCTGCTCACGGCGCCTGTGGTTGAGGCCCCTAGGGCCCCAGCTATCCTTCTTGGTGAGGCGACCGGCGGCGTGCATCAGGACGACGCACTAGACGCTGGGCATCTTGACGCTTCTTCCTCGTTGCAGGCTGACCCCTGCGCTCATCTCCTGGGTCGCTTCCGTGTGGACTTCGAGGCTCTCCGGAGAAAAAGGGAGGCCTTGGGTGACGATTACCCTTACCGCCTGCTGAAGCGCCAGAAGTATTTCGCCATTGATGAGTAAGCCTTCTGCTTTCCCAGCTCCTGATCCTCCCGTTGCTTTGGCTAATCCTTGCTCTGCAGGGCCCTTCCTGCCGAGCTCGCAGAGATGGCTGAGGAGCCATCCCCCCAGGCTCCGCCCTCTCCATCGCCTTCGAGCGCTCCGAGTTCCAGCAGAGCCCTCTCGGTGAGGCCGGCTGGAGAGGTGAGCCATCCTGTGGTGCATCGCGGCCCTGCGCGCCTTGCGACCCTCCTTCGCGAGCCTCCTCGAGGCATAGCCAGCCTGCCTCGGGTCTCGAGTCTGATCATGGATGGCGATTGGCTGAGGTCGGCCCTGCGCTCTTCACTTGGGGAGGGGCCGGCCCCTGGCCGGGCTTCTGGCGAGGCGTGCCCGGCCATTACAAGGGCGCCAGCCCCCAGCCCCCTGCCCAGAGGGGGAGTGCTGATTCGTGGCCCCCGGCGCTTACTTGGGCGGATGATGACGCTGAAGACGTGCTCGAGCGCGCCCGGAGGCGTCGAGTCCTTCGCTAAGGGTTTCTCCGGAGGGCGGCTGACGCAGTGAGCCAGCTTGGTGAAGAGCTTGACGATGAAGACGCGCGCTTTGAGGCTGAGGGCATGCGCCCGGCTGAAGAGAGGCGCAAGCTGGAGGCGGCCGTTGCCCTGGCACGCCACCAGCGTGACCTCGACAACGAGAAGGCCGAGGCATTGCTGGCGGCCTCTCGGGAGGCCCGTTCCCGGGCCGTCGAGGAGGCCCGAGAGGCTGACCGACGGCGCGAGGCGTCGGAGGAGTGGGCGCAGGAACTCTTGGCCCGGTGCCACTCCCTGGAGCAGCAAGTGGAGCTGCGGGAGACGGCCCTTGCATCGATGAAGGTGGCCTCAGTCGACCAGGCAGAGCTCGTGAGGCGTGAGGAGGCACTGATGCTGGAAGCTGCTGAGCGCGCATGTGATCTTGAACGTCTGGAGACAAGAGAGCGCTTGGTGACGCAGGCGGAGGATGACGTTGCTGCGCGTGAGGCCCGAGCCATAGCGGAGGTTGATCGCGGGGTGGCGATGGCCCGCTTGAACCTTGAGCGCGAGTTTGAGGAGAGGCTGAGGTTGATCCGGGTCAAGGCTGAAGGCAGGACCGCCGCCCTGAGGGCCAAGATGGAGGAAGTGATGCGGCGGTCCGACGCTTCTCGGGCCGCCCTTGACGTAGCGCAGGAGGAGCTGACTACCTCCCGTGCCGAGGCGCTTCTTCTCCGCCAGCGGGTGGACGAGGCTGAGGCTGTTGCGCGGCAGAACGAGGACGAGATACTCCAGCAGCGGATTCTGGAGCACGAGCACGGCCCCATGCTCGCCGGGCTTCGGGAGAGAGCCAACACGGCCTTGGGTAACATCTGCGAGGTGGCTATTTCCCAGCCTCACACAGTCAACAATGCTGGCAATCTTCAGTTCTTCACCAATGTGGTAATGCAGCTGGAGGCGCGCTCGGTCGGAGCCAACATGCTGGTGGAGGAGAGGAGCCGCGCCCTGCTCGGGCGCGCCTTCTCTCGTGTCTTCAGCCACCTTCAGAACATGTTCCCCAACTTCGACTTTGACGTCGCCATCGCTCCAGTACCCCAGGCCGTCCGGGGCGACCTGGCGCGCTGGGTGGAAGACAATGTGGACGCCCTTGTCAGGGCCTTCGCTTCTGATAACAACGACGCGGTTGTGGCTGCTGATGAAGGTGACGTGGTGAACGGCCCTGCCGCCGCTGCCAGCGATGCGGAGGGCGATGGCGAGTCCAGCGATGCCAGCGATGATTTAGGAGGCGCCCCTGAGGATGCATTGTGGGATTTATCCGACTGACTGCGTGTTGTCCCTGCTTCCTTACCTTGCGCAGACAGAGTTCGGGCCTTGCCCTGAAGGTTGTAAGAGCATTTTGGGAGGGGGAGCCCCTCATGTAAAAACTTGTATTCAGCGTAATGGTAGATGCAATATCACTCGTACGCCTGCGCCAAGCGGCTGATTTCGTGACGAGCTGGTTGGCTTGTTTACCTTTGACCCGCGTCGGCCTTGAGCCAGCCTGCGGAGGGCTGTGATGCCTTGAGCGTCTTCTGAACGAGCCCATAAAACCTGTAATGAAAACCTACGGAGAGGGCGCGGCGACAGCAGTCTGGGCTGCACGCAAGCTAGGCCTGGCCCGGCTCGTGATGGGCTCACGAGGGGAGGCAGCTGAGGCGAAGCGGTAACCAGAACGCGAGAGATTGCTTGAACGAGACTAAACACCCCTTCCCCGAACACACGCAAATCCTTGAGCTCAAAATCAACTTAAATTCAACGGGGGGAAACGGCAACCAAGGGGGAAAAGCAACGAAAAGCAGAAAAAAGGCCGCGTCCGGCACCTAGTCTAGTCTTGGACGTTTTCTCACCAACGCGGAGCTAAGTGCTGCCACTGGGCGTGGGAGGGAGCCCCAGGGCCTGAGGCCGGCACCCCTGAGACTCCGGGGCGTGTACAGCCCCACTCATTATTACGTGAGAGTGTCACGGGGCGGCAAACTTCACAGGCACTGGGCCTTCTTCACAGGTACCGGCCTTGCTTCATATCGCCAGATGAGGGCCCCGCCTTGCGCCACACTCTAGTGCCACCAACGACGACCGGAAACCAGGACGCCGCGATGGGGTAGAGCGGTCACCAGCGGTTCCCCCGACGACCACAGGTCCTCTGCTAGGGGCAGGCTCTGGGGCACCTCCCCAGCAGAGGGCCTACCTCCTGAGGACGCCTTGCTCTGAACGCCGCGGTGGTGATGTTGGATCTTCACCCCTCTCCTGCAGCCCCGACGCCCTCCTCCTGAGGGGTAGGAAGCTGCGGGAGTGGGGCAGCCGCCCATTGTCATGACCTGCACCTCCTGCAATCCATGGTTGGCGTATGCCTGCTCCTGAGGAATTAGTGGTACCTGATACTCGTTGTTTCCAGCATAGCCGATGGGGCCTCCTCGGGGCTCTTGGAAGAGTTCAGCTTCTGGCATCTCGTCCCCCCAGCTTGGGTCGAGGAGCGAGCCTTGTTCGTCCTCATGTGTGCGCCCTTAGTCCATCATGTGGGGCACGTACTCTTCTGGGGTCGCCACTCCGAAGGCCGTGCCGTAGCGCTCTGCGTGCCAACAATTCTTCTTGATGTGCCCGCCTGGGGTGATAGCGCGGTGGCCCACCGGGGCCGCGGGTTGTGGCGAGTCCTTCTTTGATGGCCGGGGGTAGAGGCAGCACCGTTGCTGGCCCGGGGCTGACGGCCTAGCCGGCGTTGGGGTGGTCTTGGAGTCCACTTGGGGCCGCACGGGAGTGCATGGAGCCCCCGTGCAGACCACCCTAGACCTGAGGTGGGAGTTGGGTGCAGAAGGGGGGAGCCCCCGAGGCGGCGAAGCCCAGGAGCTCTACCACCCGCTCTAGCAGCACGTCGCCACTGCCTTCCAGCAGCCTGCACTGCAGCAGCTCTCGGGCCACGGTGAGCGCGGCCCTCGAGTTCGCCTACTCCCGTCGGGTGTATGGCACCGTGGCCGCGGCATGGTGGGAGGCCCTCGCCGCCGACCGCGCCTGCCGCGTTGTGAGAGCTGTCACTGCCTGTCCGCGCCGCCCACGGCCCGCAGTGCCTTGTGGACCGCGAGCTGCCCGGGGCATGGGGTTGCCCAGAGCAAGCGGTTCTGCGTGGGCAGGCCAGGCCGCCCAGGGATCGGGGTTGCCTGCCTGGTCGCCGGACATGATGATGACGATGCGATGGGACGCGAAGCGGCAGAAGGTGGATTCCGGCGCACCCCTACCTAGCGCGCCAAATGTCGGATTTCGGGTTTCGGCAGACCCTCTAGGTTCGAACTCTGGGGTGCGCGCGGAGTTCTAGCCTTCTACTGCCTGCGCCTCGCCGCCTTGCTAGGATCTAAGCAATCAAAGGAACAATACAAGAGACACAGAGTTTATACTGGTTCAGGCCACCATTTTGGTGTAATACCCTACTCCAGTGTGTGGTGTGGTGGATTGCCTCTTGGGCTGATGATGAACAATACAAGAAAGAACAGCCTCGCGAGGGTCTGTTCCTCGCTGGTGCGATGAACTACTTGGGGGAGTTCAGACGCTCTCTCTACTGGTTTCCTGGTGAGGATCCCATTCTGCCTCTATCTTGTGGTGGCTAGTCTTATTTATAGGCAAAGGCCCTGGGCCTCCCCCAAATATTGAGCGGGAAGGGCACCAACAATTGGCCATTTTGAAGGGGAACATCTAGTACACTTATCCTGACTAAAGTTGGTCCTTGTGTGATAAAGGCTCTGGTGGTGACGCCGGCTTGAGCTCCACGATGACCTCCGTCCGGCCGTTCTGCTAGTCTTGGTCTTGTTGCACCGAAATGGATGCCTTTGCTTGATGCTCTCGCCTGCGCTTGCTCCCTTTGCACCAAAGAGGAAAGGGAGGACATTGCGCGGCCTGGCGCCCGCCTGGCGCCCTTGGTCGTCATGGCTTGCGTCATGGGCACCTCGTGAGGTACCCCGACTTGATCTCTCCGCCTCCTCGCGAGCCATCCTGACGAGGTCGTGCCTGAGGAAGCCTCTTGTCGTCCGCCCCGTGAGGCTTGGCCCCTCGCGAGGGTCTTGAGCTCGTGCTGATGAAGATGGGCCATGCTGGGCCGCCCCTTGAGCCACGCCGCAGGCCGCAGGCAGGCAAGTCTGGGGACCCCCGTTCCCAGAACGCCGACAAAAATTGAGTTCACTGAGTGGTTTGCCAATATTCACATGCCAGTAGATGTGGAATGGATCATCATGGGAGACTTTAACTTTATTAGAAGCTCTACAGACAGAAACAGACAAGGGGGAGATGTGAATGAAATTCTTCTGTTCAATGAAGCAATTAGTAACTTGGGACTGGTAGAGTTACATCTCAAAGGGAGAAAATATAGTTGGTTAATATGCAGCAAAATCCTTTGTTGGAAAAACTTGACTGGTTCTTTACATATACTTCTTGGATGACCTCTTTTCCTGACACTATAGTACTTCCCCTAGCTAGGCATATTTCTAATCATTTGCCTTGCATGAATAAAATTGTTACCTCTATTCCCAAATCTAATGTCTTTAGATTTGAGAATTTCTGGCAACAACATAGTTCCTTTAAGGAGGTCGGTTGCTAATGCATGGAATATTCCTGTGGGGTTCACAGATGGAGCTAAAAGCACTGATGCTAAATTCAAGAATCTCAGAAGAGCCATTAAGTAGTGGGCCAAGGGTTTGTCCAACCTGAAAAATCAAATTGAATCTCTGAATGAATGGATCTCCTTGTTTGATGTTTTTGAGGAGTTAAGAGACTTGAGCATTCTTAAATGGAACTGCAGAGCAATCTTGAAGGAGGAATTTCTTGTACTTCTTAAAAATTAGAGGATCTATTAGAAGCAAGGAGGCAAAATTAAAGGAATAGGGTTCGGGGATGAAAATACAAAATTCTTCCACACAAAGCCACCATCAACCACATACATAATCACATTGCTATCTTACAAAATGAGGACCAAGTGGACATTTCTAAACATGCTAGAAAAGCTGCAACTTTATGAAATGCTTTCAGAAAAAGGTTGGGCATTTCTGAAAAACCCATAATGCACTTTGACTTGAGAGATCTTTAGCATCAAGAACATGATCCTGCTCTCTTTCAAGATATTGAAAAACCTTTCACTAACCAAGAAATCAATGATGTAGTGAAAGAACTACCTAATGATAAGTCCCCGGGTCCTGATGGCTCTAATAATGAATTTTACAAATCTTACTGGGACATTATTGGACCAGATATCAAAAAGTTGATCCATGATTTATATGATGGCAATGTAAACCTCGAGAGCATCAATTCCTCTTACATCACCTGGTTCCCAAAGTGGAAAATCCTGTGAGCCCTAATGATTATAGGCCCATATCTTTGCTCAATAGTTGCCTTAAGATCATTGCCAAGTTGTTGGCCAATAGACTACAAAATATTATTGTGAAGATTGTACATGTAAACCAGTATGGCTTCTCAAAGATAGAGGAATCTAGGATTGTTTGGGCTGGGTATATGAATATTTACATCAGTGCCATGCATCAAAAGAACAGGTAGATTCCTCAAGCTTGACTTTGAGAAGGCTTTTGACACCATACAACACCAAACCATTTTGGAAAAATTGAAAGCAAAAGGCTTTGGAACTAGATGTATTAATTAGATGACCCTATTATTCAGCTTTGCATCTTCCTCTGTTGTCCTCAATGGAGTCCCTGGAAAAAAATTCTATTGCGAAAGGGGTGTTAGGCAAGGAGACCCTCTATCCCCCTTACTCTTTGTCCTGGCTGCAGACTTGCTTCAATCAGTCCTTAATCTGGCCATGAATAAATAGCTGATCAACTCACCTTTGAATGCTACAAGTTGCCTATATTTCCCTATTGTGCAATATGTAGATGATACATTGGTGCTTATGGAAGCAGACACTCAACAACTCTTTTGCCTGAAAGCACTGCTAAACACCTTTGCAAGTGCCACTGGTCTACAGGTTAACTATAATAGATCAAACATGGTCCCAATCAGTGTCAGTGAAGAGAGGACTGAAGTGCTAATTAACACCATGGGATGTACGAGAGGTGAATTCCCGTTCACTTATCTTGGCTTATCAAAACCTATTGTGGAGCAATGTTTACCTTTGGTTCAAAGGATATAAAGAAAATTAATGGGGCTGACAACATTCATGACACAACAGGAAGACTGCTATTGGTCAAATCTATACTTGCATCTCTTCCAATATTTTTCATGTGCTGCCTGGATCTTCCTAAAACTATCAAAAAGCAAATTATAAAATACATGATACATTGCCTTTGGAGAGGTTCAGATTTGGAAGACCATAGTGTTGGGAATCGTAGCATGGAAAAA
This sequence comes from Triticum aestivum, assembly GCF_018294505.1. Lineage (NCBI taxonomy): Eukaryota > Viridiplantae > Streptophyta > Magnoliopsida > Poales > Poaceae > Triticum > Triticum aestivum. The sequence continues at coordinate 297,936,940 of NC_057807.1, forward strand.
AAATCGATGCACACGCAATGACCTATCCATGGAGATGCATAGCAACGAGGGGAAGAGTGTGTCTACATACCCTTGTAGACCGTAAGCAGAAGCGTTCTCAACGCGGTTGATGTAGTCAAACTTCTTCGCGCTTCAACCGATCAAGTACCGAACGCACGACACCTCCGCGTTCTGCACACGTTCAGCTCGGTGACGTCCCTCGCCTTCTTGATCCAGCAAGACATTGAGGTAGTAGATGAGTTCCGTCAACACGACGGCATGGTGACGGTGATGGTGAAGTGATCCTTGTAGGGCTTTGCCTAAGCACTACGAAAATATGACCGGGGGTGTAAACGGTGAAGGAGGGCGCCGCACATGGCTAAACACTTGTATTGTATGTGTTAGGCGCCCCCTCCCTCATATATATAAGTGGGAGGGCGAGGGGAGAGGCCAGGGCACGCCCTAGGGCTGGCCACCGGCCTCCTGGGGGCTTGCCTTGCCCTGCGCCCCCCTGCCATGTTTATCTGAGAGGGAAGGAAATAGGGGGGTTGAGGGAAGTAAGTGTGAATCCTAATCCACACTTTCCTTTCCCTTTCCCCCTTTACTTATCCTCCTTAGGCTAGTCCATATGGGGGGCGCACCAGCCCCTTGTGGCTGGTGTGTTTCCCCTCTTGGCCCATAAGGCCCATATCTTTTGCCGGGGGTGCCCGGAACCCCTTCTGATGACCCGATAAGTACCCGATACCCTCCGGAACACTTCCGGTGTCCGAATACCATCGTCCTATATAACTTTACCTCTCGACCATTTAGAGACTCCTCGTCATGTCCGTGATCTCATCTGGGACTCTGAACAACATTCAGTCACCAAATCACATAACTCATATAAATACTATATCATCATCGAACGTTAAGCGTGCGGACCCTACGGGTTCGAGAACTATGTAGACATGACCGAGACATCTCTCCTGTCAATAACCAATAGCGGAACCTGGATGCTCATACTGGCTCCTACATATTCAACTAAGATTTTTATCGGTCGAACCGTTATGACAACATACGTAATTCCCTTTGTCCATCGGTATGTTACTTGCCCGAGATTCGATCGGTATCTTCATACCTAGTTCAATCTCGTTACCGGCAATTCTCTTTACTTGTTCCGTAATACATCACCTAGTGACTAACTCCTTAGTCGTTTGCTTGCAAGCGGGGTGCCGGCGCCGACCAAAACAACGGTGGCGCGGCTCAGATTTGAGCTACGAGCGGTGGTTTAGCGTGTTGAGGACACTGGGGAGGAGCTCTTGCTCGTCCGCATCCAAAGGACTAGACGGGAGGCCGTGGGGTGGCCGGGAGCAGCGCTGGCGGCGAGCAAGGCGGGGACCGGAGCTATGGCTCCACGAGCGCGGGGACTACAGCGCGCTAGCGAGCGAGATGATGGGCGCGTTGGGCTCCTGGGAGCTCCCTAAGCATGGCTGCATGCTCGGGTTGGCCAGACGGGGCTGCTAGCGACGGTGATGACAGACGTAGCACCGGCGAGCTTTTGTGACGGCGGGGAACGACGCTATGGCATGGGGGCGAGCAAATGGAGAGAGGGGGAACAGGGAGGAGCTCACAACGAGTTGAACGGAGGCCTCGCCAAGCTTGGGAAGGGGCTAGTGACGATGGGAGGTCGCCAGCGATCTCGGTTGCTCGAGGTAGAAGACGACCACGGTGATGGCGTTCGGGAGTGTCCGACGCCGCGTGACTCAACAGAGAGGACAAGGGCGACGAGGCAGTTCTTGTTGGAAATATGCCCTAGAGGCAATAATAAAATGGTCATTATTATATTTCCTTGTTCATGATAATTGTCTATTGTTCATGCTATAATTGTATTGATCAGAAACCGTAATACATGTGTGAATACATAGACCACACCATGTCCCTAGTGAGCCTCTAGTTGACTAGCTCGTTGATCAATAGATGGTCATGGTTTCCTGACTATGGACATTGGATGTCATTGGTAATGGGATCACATCATTAGGAGAATGATGTGATGGACAAGACCCAATCCTAAGCATAGCACAAGATCGTGTAGTTCGTTTGCTAGAGCTTTTCTAATGCCAAGTATCATTTCCTTAGACCATGAGATTGTGTAACTCCCGGATACCATAGGAGTACTTTGGGTGTACCAAACGTCACAACGCAACTGGGTGACTATAAAGGTGCTCTACAGGTATCTCAGAAAGTGTCTGTTGGGTTGGCACGAATCAAGACTGGGATTTGTCACTCCGTGTGACGGAGAGGTATCTCTGGGCCCACTCGGTAATGCATCATCATAATGAGCTCAATGTGACCAAGTGGTTGGTCACGGAATCATGCATTACGGAACGAGTAAAGTGACTTACCGGTAACGACATTTAACGAGGTATTGGGATACCTACGATCGAATCTCGGGCAAGTAACGTAGCGATTGACAAAGGGAATTGTATACGAGATTGATTGAATCCTCGACATCGTGGTTCATACGATGAGATTATCGTGGAGCATGTGGGAGCCAACATGGGTATCCAGATCCCGCTGTTGGTTATTGACCGGAGAGTTGTCAGGGTCATGTCTACGTGTCTCCCAAACCCGTAGGGTCTACACACTTAAGGTTCGGTGACGCTAGAGTTGTAGAGATATTAGTATGCGGTTAACTAAAAGTTGTTCGGAGTCTCGGATGAGATCTCGGATGTCACGAGGAGTTCCAAAATGGTCCGGAGGTAAAGATTTATATATAGGAAGTCCAGTTTCGGCCACCGGGAAAGTTTCGGGGGTCACCGGTATTGTACCGGGACCACCAGAAGGGTCCCGGGGGTCCACCGGGTGGGGCCACCTATCCCGGAGGGCCCCATGGGCTGAAGTGGCGTGGGAACCAGCCCATGGTGGGCTGGTGCGCCCCACCCAAGGGCCCAAGGCGCCTAGGGTTGAAAACCCTAGGGGGGCGTTGCCCCCCCGAGGGGGCATGCGCCCCCCTGGTTGGAAACCCTAAGAGGGTCGTTGCCCCCGTGGGGGCGCCGCTCCGGGGGCCTCCCCCCCTCTAGATGGGATCTCCAAGGGGGCATGCGCCCCCTAGCCCCTATATATAGTGGAGGTGAGGGAGGGCAGCCACACCCTAAGCCCTAGCGCCTCCCTCTCCCTCCCGTGACACCTCTTCCTCCTCCAGTAGCGCTTGGTGAAGCCCTGCTGGAATCCCGCTGCTTCCACCACCACACCGTCGTGCTGCTGGATCTCCATCAACTTCTCCTTCCCCCTTGCTGGATCAAGAAGGAGGAGACGTCTCCGCTCTGTACGTGTGTTGAACGCGGAGGTGTCGTCCGTTCGGCGCTAGGATCATCGGTGATTTGGATCATGACGAGTACGACTCCATCAACCTCGTTCTCTTGAACGCTTCCGCTCGCGATCTACAAGGGTATGTAGATGCACTCCTCTCTCTCGTTGCTAGATGACTCCATAGACTGATCTTGGTGATGCATAGAAAATTATAAATTTCTGCTACGATCCCCAACAGTGGCATCATGAGCTAGGTCTATGCGTAGTTTCTATGCACTTGTAGAACACAAGATTGTTGTGGGCGTCGATTTTGTCAATTTACTTGCCACTACTAATCTTATCTTGTTTCGGCGGCATCGTGGGATGAAGCGGCCCGGACCGACCTTACACGTACGCTTACGTGAGACAGGTTCCACCGACTGACATGCACTAGTTGCATAAGGTGGCTAGCGGGTGTTTGTCTCTCCCACTTTAGTCGGATCAGATTTTATGAAAAGGATCCTTATGAAGGGTAAATAGCAATTGGCATATCACGTTGTGGTTTTGGCGTAGGTAAGAAACGTTCTTGCTAGAAACCTATAGCAGCCACATAAAAAACTTGCAACAACAATTAGAGGACGTCTAACTTGTTTTTGCAGCATGTGTCATGTGTTGTTATATGGCCATGAAGGATGTGATGAATGAAATATATGTGATGTATGAGATTGATCATGTTCTTGTAATAGGAATCACGACTTGCATGTCGATGAGTATGACAACCGGCAGGAGCCATAGGAGTTGTCTTTATTTATTGTATGACCTGCGTGTCAATGAATAACGCCATGTAATTACTTTACTTTATTGCTAAACTGTTAGCCATAGTAGTAGAAGTAATAGTTGGCGATATAACTTCATGGAGACACGATGATGCAGATCATGGTGTCATGCCGGTGACGATGATGATCATGGCGCCCCGAGGATGGAGATCAAAAGGAGCAAAATGATATTGGCCATATCATGTCACTATTTGATTGCATGTGATGTTTATCATGTTTTTGCATCTTATTTGCTTAGAACGACGGTAGCATAAATAAGACGATCCCTCATAATAATTTCAAGAAAGTGTTCCCCCTAACTATGTGTCGTTGCGAAAGTTCGTTGTTTCGAAGCACCACGTGATGATCGGGTGTGATAGATTCTAACATTCACATACAACGGGTGTAAGCCAGATTTACATATGCAAAAGCACTTAGGTTGACTTGACGAGCCTAGCATGTACAGACATGGCCTCAGAACACAAGAGACCGAAAGGTCGAACATGAGTCGTATAGAAGATACGATCAACATGAAGATGTTCACCGATGATGACTAGTCCGTCTCACATGATGATTGGACACGGCCTAGTTGACTCGGATTGTGTAGCACTTAGATGACTAGAGGGATGTCTATCTGAGGGGGAGTTCATTAAATAATTTGATTAGATGAACTTAATTGTCATGAACTTAGTCTAAAAATCTTTACAATATGTCTTGTAGATCAAATGGCCCACGCGAATGTTGTCCTCAACTTCAACGCGTGCCTAGAGAAAACCAAGCTGAAAGACGATGGTAGCAACTATACGGATTGGGTCCGAAACTTGAGGATCATCCTCATAGCTGCCAAGAAAGCATATGTCCTTGAAGCACCGCTAGGTGAAGCACCTGTCCCAGCGAACCAAGACGTTATGAATGCTTAGCAGTCGCGTGTTGATGATTACTCCCTGGTTCAGTGCGGCATGCTTTACAGCTTAGAACTGGGGCTCCAAAAGCGTTTCGAGCAGCACAGAGCATATGAGATGTTCCAAGAGCTGAGAATGGTTTTTCAAGCTCATGCCCGGGTCGAGGATATGAAGTCTCCGACAAGTTCTACAGTTGTAAGATGGAGGAGAATAGTTCCGTCAGCGAGCATATACTCAAAATGTCTGGGTTGCACAACTGCTTGTCTCAGCTGGGAGTTAATCTTCCAGATGACGCGGTCGTTGACAAAATCCTTCAGTCGCTTCCACTGAGCTACAAGAGCTTTGTGATGAACTTCAATATGTAGGGGATGGAGAAAACCATTCCTAAAGTATATTCAATGTTGAAATCAGCGGAGGTGGAAATCAAAAAGGAACATCAAGTGTTGATGGTGAATAAAACCACTAAGTTCAAGAAAGGCAAGGGCAAAAAGGGTTTCAAGAAAGACGGCAAGGGAGGTGCCGCGCCCGGCAAGCAAGCTGCCGGGAAGAAGCCAAAGAATGGACCCAAGCCTGAGACTAAGTGTTTTTGTTGCAAGGGAAGTGGTCACTGGAAGAGGAACTGCCCCAAGTACTTAGTGGACAAGAAGGTCGGCAACACCAAAGTTATATGTGATATACATGTTATTGATGTGTACCTTACCAGTACTCGTAGTAGCTCCTGGGTATTTGATACCAGTGTAGTTGCTCATATTTGTAACTCAAAATAGGAGCTGCGGAATAAGCGGAGACTGACGAAGGACGAGGTGACGATGCGCGTCGGGAATGGTTCCAAGGTCGATGTGATCACCGTCAGCATGCTACCTCTACATTTACCTACGAATTAGTTTTAAACCTCAATAATTGTTATTTAGTGCCAGCTTTGAGCATGAACATTGTATCTGGATCTCATTTAATACGAGATGGTACTCATTTAAATCCGAGAATAATGGTTGTTCTATTTATATGAGAGATATGTTTTATGGTCATGCCCCGCTGGTCAATGGTTTATTCTTAATGAATCTCGAACATGATGTTACACATATTCATAGTGTGAATACCAAAAGATGTAAGGTTGATAATGATAGTCCCACATACTTGTGGCACTGCCGCCTTGGTCACATTGGTGTCAAACGCATGAAGAAGCTCCATGCAGATGTACTTTTGGAGTCTCTTGATTACGAATCATTTGACACATGCGAACCATGCCTCATGGGCAAAATGACCAAGACTCCGTTCTTCGGAACAATGGAGCGAGCAACCAACTTATTGGAAATCATACATACCGATGTGTGTGGTCTAATGAGCCTTGAGGCTCGCGGTGGCTATCGTTATGTTCTCATCCTCACTGGTGACTTAAGTAGATATGGGTATGTCTACTTAATGAAACACAAGTCTGAGACCTTTGAAAAGTTCAAGGAATTTTAGAGTGAGGTTGAAAATCAACGTGACAAAAAAATAAAGTTCTTACGATCAGATCATGGAGGGGAATATTTAAGTCACGAATTTGGCACACACTTAAGGAAATGTGGAACCGTTTCACAACTCACGCCGCCTGGAACACCTCAGCGTAATGATGTGTCCAAACGTTGTAATCACACCCTATTGGATATGGTGCGATCTATGATGTCTCTTACCGATCTACCGCTCTCTTTTTGGGGCTATGCTTTAGAGACTGCCACATTCACTTTAAATAGGGCTCCGTCGAAATCCGTTGAGACGATACCATATGAATTATGGTTTGGGAAGAAACCTAAGCTGTCGTTTCTAAACGTTTGGGGATGCGATGCTTATGTCAAGAAACTTCAACCTGAAAAGCTCGAACCCAAGTCATAAAAATGCGTCTTCATAGGATACCCTAAGGAAACCATTGGGTATACCTTCTACCTCAGATCCGAAGGCAAGATCTTTGTTGCCAAGAACGGGTCCTTTCTGGAGAAAGAGTTTCTCTCGAAAGAAGTAAGTGGGAGGAAAGTAGAACTTGATGAAGTACTGCCTCTTGAAGCGGAAGGTAGCGCAGCTCAGGAAGATGTTTCTGTGGTGCCTGCACTGGCTAGAGAGGAGGTTAATGATGATGATCAAGGTACTTCAGATCAAGTTGCTACTGAACTTCGTAGGTCCACGGGGACACGTTCCACACTAGAATGGTATGGCAACCCTGTCCTGGAAATCATGTTGTTAGACAACGATGAACCTTCGAACTATGAAGAAGCGATGGCGGGCCCAGATTCCAACAAATGGCTTGAAGCCATGCAATCCGAGATAGGATCCATGTATGAAAACAAAGTTTGGACTTTGACAGACTTGCCCGATGATCGGCGAGCGATAGAAAATAAATGGATCTTTAAGAAGAAGACGGACGCGGATGGTAATGTTACCATCTATAAAGCTCGACTTGTCGCTAAGGGTTATCGACAAGTTCAAGGGGTTGACTACGATGAGACCTTCTCACCCGTAGAGAAGCTTAAGTCCGTCTGAATCATGTTAGCAATTGCCGCATTCTACGATTATGAGACATGGCAAATGGACGTCAAAACGACATCCCTTAACGGCTTTCTTAAGGAAGAATTGTATATGATGCAGCCGGAAGGTTTTGTCGATCCTAATAATGCTAACAAGGTATGCAAGCTCCAGCGCTCCATCTATGGGCTAGTGCAAGCATCTCAGAGTTGGAACATTCGCTTTGATGAAATGATCAAAGCGTTTGGGTTTATGTAGACTTATGGAGAAGCCTGCATTTACAAGAAAGTGAGTGGGAGCTCTGTAGCGTTTCTCATATTATATGTAGATGACATACTGTTGATGGGAAATGATATAGAACTCTTGGAGAGCATAAAGGCCTACTTGAATAAGTGTTTTTCAATGAAGGACCTTGGAGAAGCTGCTTACATATTAGGCATCAAGATCTATAGAGATAGATGGAGACGCCTCATAGGTCTTTCACAAAGCACATACCTTGATAAGATATTGAAGAAGTTCAATATGGATCAGTCCAGGAAGGGGTTCTTGCCTGTATTGCAAGGTGTGAAATTGAGCTCAGCTCAAAGCCCGACCACGGCAGAAGATAGAGAAAAGATGAGTGTCATCCCCTATGCCTCAGACATAGGGTCTATTATGTATGGCATGCTGTGTACCAGACCTGATGTAAACCTTGCCGTAAGTTTGGTAGGAAGGTACCAAAGTAATCCTAGAATGGAACACTGGACAGCGGTCCAGAATATCCTGAAGTACCTGAAAAGGACTAAGGATATGTTTCTCGTTTATGGAGGTGACGAAGAGCTCATCGTAAAGGGTTACGTCGATGCTAGCTTCGACACAGATCTGGATGACTCCTAGTCACAAACCGGATACGTGTATATTTTGAATGGTGGGGCAGTAAGCTGGTGCAATTGCAAGCAAAGCGTCGTGGCAGGATCTACATGTGAAGCGGAGTATATGGCAGCCTCGGAGGCAGCACATGAAGCAATCTGGATAAAGGAGTTCATTACCGACCTAGGAGTTATTCCCAATGCGTCGGGCCCGATGACTCTCTTCTGTGACAACACTGGAGCTATTACCCTTGCCAAGGAGCCGAGGTTTCACAAGAAGACCAGACACATCAAACGTCGCTTCAACTCCATTCGTGAAAAAGTTCAAGATGGATACATAAATATTTGTAAAGTGCATACGGATCTGAATGTCGCAGATCTGTTGACTAAATCTCTTCCGCGAGCAAAACATGATCAACACCAGAACTCTATGGGTGTTCGATTCATCATAATGTAACTAGATTATTGACTCTAGTGCAAGTGGGAGACTGTTGGAAATATACCCTAGAGGCAATAATAAAATGGTTATTATTATATTTCCTTATTCATGATAATTGTCTATTGTTCATGCTATAATTGTATTGATCGGAAACCGTAATACATGTGTGAATACATAGACCACACCATGTCCCTAGTGAGCCTCTAGTTGACTAGCTCGTTGATCAACAGATGGTCATGGTTTCCTGAATATGGACATTGGATGTCATTGATAACGGGATCACATCATTAGGAGAATGATGTGATGGACAAGACCCAATCCTAAGCATAGCACAAGGTCGTGTAGTTCTTTTGCTAGAGCTTTTCTAATGCCAAGTATCATTTCCTTAGACCATGAGATTGTGTAACTCCCGGATACCATAGGAGTGCTTTGGGTGTACCAAACGTCACAATGTAACTGGGTGACTATAAAGGTGCTCTACAGGTATCTCTGAAAGTGTCTGTTGGGTTGGCACGAATAGAGACTGGGATTTGTCACTCCGTGTGACGGAGAGGTATCTCTGGGCCCACTCGGTAATGCATCATCATAATGAGATCAATGTGACCAAGTGGTTGGCCACGGGATCATGCATTACAGAACGAGTAAAGTGACTTACCGGTAACGAGATTGAACGAGGTATTGGGATACCTACGATCGAATCTCGGGCAAGTAACATACCGATTGACTAAGGGAATTGTATACGGGATTGATTGAATCCTCGACATCATGGTTCATCCGATGAGATTATCGTGGAGCATGTGGGAGCCAACATGGGTATCCAGATCCCGCTGTTGGTTATTGACCGGAGAGTTGTCTCGGTCATGTCTACATGTCTCCCGAACCCGTAGGGTCTACACACTTAAGGTTCAGTGACGCTAGAGTTGTAGAGATATTAGTATGCGGTTAACCGAAAGTTGTTTAGAGTCCCGGATGAGATCCCGGATGTTACCAGGAGTTCCGGAATGGTCAGGAGGTAAAGATTTATATATAGGAAGTCCAGTTTCGGCCACCGGGAAAGTTTCAGGGGTCACCGGTATTGTACCGGGACCACCGGAAGGGTCCCGGGGATCCACCGGGTGGGGCCACCTATCCCGGAGGGCCCCATGGGCTGAAGTGGCATGGGAACCAGCCCCTGGTGGGCTGGTGCGCCCCACCCAAGGGCCCAAGGCGCCTAGGGTTGGAAACCCTAGGGGGCCGTTGCCCCCCCGAGGGGGCATGCACCCCCCTGGTTGGAAACCCTAAGGGGGTCGTTGCCCCCGGGGGACCGCCGCCCCGGGGGACGCCGCCCCCACCCTCTAGATGGGATCTCCAAGGGGGCATGTGCCCCCTAGCCCCTATATATAGTGGAGGGGAGGGAGGGCAGGCGCACCCTAAGCCCTGACGCCTCCCTCTCCCTCCCGTGACACCTCTTCCTCCTCCAGTAGCGCTTGGTGAAGCCCTGCTGGAATCCCGCTGCTTCCACCACCACACCGTCGTGCTGCTGGATCTCCATTAACTTCTCCTTCCCCCTTGCTGGATCAAGAAGGAGGAGACGTCTCCGCTTCGTACGTGTGTTGAACGCGGAGGTGCCGTCCGTTCGGTGCTAGGATCATCGGTGATTTGGATCACGATGAGTACGACTCCATCAACCCCGTTCTCTTGAACGCTTCCACTCGCGATCTACAAGGGTATGTAGATGCACTCCTCTCTCTCGTTGCTAGATGACTCCATAGATTGATCTTGGTGATGCATAGAAAATTTTAAATTTCTGCTACGATCCCCAACAGTTCTTCTGGACACGACGGAGTGGCGGGGCTGTGGCTATGGCCGCGGCGAACGGCGTCGGTGGCGGTGGGCATGGTCAGCCATGGGGAGGGAAAGCAGAGGAGCGGGATAGAGAAACACTGGGAGAGCGAGAGAGGGTCGAGGGGGTTATAGGGTGGGTGCATGGCGCTCGGGGCCGTCTCCAGCAGCGGTAAGCAGGTAGGAGGTGGTCGGGCGCGTGCTCTCGCGCATCAGCCACGCGCTCCCGTCCCTCTGGCAAGAGGTAGTGGATGACTCGCAGTTGGCAGGTGGGCTGGGCCGGCTGGAGTAGTTGTGCCAGGTAAGTCCAGGTAAAAAAACCTTTGCTTTTCTTTCTGTTTTGCTATTTTTCTTACTTTGTTTTGATGTAGTTCAAAGACCAAACCATTTTTATAATTTTTGAAAATTATTATGTGGACTTAGGAAACTAGTCCAGATCCACATGCAAACATTCAAAATTATTGGGCTTATATCTATTTTATAGTAAATATAAACCCAATTCAAATAGCTAGTGAATTAATTCAAAGGCCTAGAAATAATTATTTCCATGACTCCAAAAATATTGGTTTCAATTTTACCTCTTGCCAATATTTTCACAAAATAACAGGAACATTTTCTTGGACTCATTTGAGAAGATTTTAATGTTGATCATTTTTAAAAGGTTTCTGAGGCTTTGACAATTCCCTCATTTCAAATTCCTTCGAATTAAACATGATGCATGCTCACTGATGCAACTACTACACCCAGGTAATCTAGGGTTGTGCCACTGTGCCACTCGCGCAGCTTGCTGCCCTTGTCCCTCAGCTTCTAATCCACGATGTCGGCGGAGTCGCACTGCTCCTTGAGCACCAGCCATTTCTGGCGGTTCCTGTTCTGCATCTCCTTGATGCTTGTTGCCACCGACTCCTGGAAGGACAGGTCCAGAACTATGCTAACTGATTCATAAGCCTCTTCAGCATGCTGGGACAATGGTGCCATGATACGCTGGATCTCTTCGTCAAGGTCATTGCTTGCTACACTACAAAAAAATACACTTCTGTGATGATACATGTTTGTCACAGTAGATCACATTTTTTGTCATGCATGTACATCCATGACGATTTTATGATAGAATCAAGATAATCATACCTGTGCTATCATAGAAGTGTTCCATGACATTACCAAAATTATCATCACGGAAGTGTCCACTTCCATGACGATAAATCACGCGTCACATAAGAGCTTTCGTCAAGGGTGACCGACACGTGGCATCCACCGTAACGGAACGTTGTTAAGCTATCGGGTCGGGTTTTGGATCCAATAACCCGTTAACAGCCCCGACCAATGGGGATTTTCCATGTGTAAAATCATTATTGGCTGGAGGAAACACGTGTCGGCTCATCGTTGGGACAGATGTCATCCACTCATTGGACAGAAGGCGCCTATGATACGTCGACATGTGGCGCGGCCCATCAAGTTTAAATGGGCAGGCCCACCTAAAGGCCCACAAGATTTTGCGGACCATAATGGGCCAGCCCAGCTAAAGGCCCATGGGATTTTGAGGACCATAATGGGCTGGCCCAGCTAAAGGACCACAAGATTTCGCGGGCCATAATGGGCCGACCCAGGTAAAGGCCCACAAGATTTTTGTGTGCCATAATGGGCCGGCCCAGGTAAAGGCCCACAAAATTCTTGCGGATCATAATGGGCCGGCCCAGCTAAAGGCCCACGAGATTTCGCCGACATTAATGGGCCGGCCGAGCTGTAGGCCCACAAGATTTTGAGGACCCTAGTAGGTCGGCCCATTAACTGGCTGCCATGTTTTGGGCCAAATGCCGGCCCATATTTGATCCGGTCCATTAATGGTCTGCCATGTTCCGGGCCTAATAATGGCCCATATGAGATCCGGCCCGTTAAAAGCCTCCCACGCTCTGGGCCAAATCACGGCCCAGATCAGGTCCGACCCTTTAAGAGGCTTTGGGCTCAATTATGGACCATATCAGATTCGGCCCGTTAACTAGACGCTATGCTTTTGGACCCACTTGCTAAAGGCCCATTTAGTAATTCGGCCTGATATTAGTTTCGGCCTGTTAAGGGCTCGTTTAACATTCCGACCCTATATTAATTTCGGCCTGTTAAAAGCCCGTCATATAGTTGGGCCTAACTACGGCCCGACTTGCATGCGACCTGCTCGCAGCCGATATCTGATTGGGCCAACCAAGGACCGAGACAACTTTGGCCTATTAAAATCTTGTGATTTTATTCGCACAATCATGGGCCGGGGTCCATTTCGGGCTGCTGCCGGCCAATGAGCTATTCGGCACGTTTCAGGCCCAACCTACTTCTCAGCCTCCTAAAAGCCCATTGAGTTTTCTTGCGAAAAGAGGGTCGGGGGTTACTCGGCCTATTAAAGGCCCGAATCTACTAGTGGGTTAGTTTGACGGGGGCCATGATGCGGATCATAGATCGTGATTGCATGACGGCCCGATTATGTACCGTAACTATACGGTTTGGCCGGTTTACTGCGAAGATATGATATATATACAGTAAAATAACTGCAGCATCATGAATAAGAAAAAACCTAGATTATACAATAAAGAAATTACGGCATATTACATCTACTGGGCATCAAAGTTCGCCACTATGATAATAAAGCACAAGCAGACAGCAGATTACATACACTGGGCATCAAAGATCACCACCGGTGCAAATAAACACGCCGACAAAATAATATACAAAACCGACAACACTTCAATAGAGTTCAAGAAAGGTTAGCCCTGCTGGCGAGCTGCAGCGCAAGCACCTGAGCAAGATGATGAGACTACGCTTGTTCAACACTTATATCTTCCTCACTCTGAAAGATAAACAAGCAGACAGATGACATGTTTTGCACATAAAAGTATCAGTGCTGACAATTCATCACATTTCTTACTAACGAATAAAGTGACACAGTTTAAAATTGCATTAACACAATATGGTATTGTTCAGGTCAAGACATGGCAGGAAATGACATTGTGAAGGAGTTGGCAGCTTCACGACACCACTGGATTACAGATCAAGAACTCATAAGTATCAATGTTTAGTGTGCTGTCAAGTTATCCCATTTCAGATTGGCAAATAAAGAGACGGTTTAAATAATAGTAGAATGATATGACATTGTTCATAGTTAAGACATTGCAGAATATGACATTGTGTTGTAGTGGGTAGGTTCACCACACCACTGGATTACGGATGAAGAACAGAAGCATACATGCAGTGCAAAAGAAGATCACTTGCTCTGTATAGTTTAATTTACATGGTATGAAGAAGGAACTTGGTTGTACAACTGAAAACTTAAATTGAGAAGGACAAACTTTTGTTTATGAACTACATAATAAACTTTAAACATGCAATTTGATGCAAACACCAAAAATAAACAGTTGTTGCAGTCATGCCTAACCAAATATACACAACAAAGTTTGAAGGCTTGAGAAGGACAAACTTACATTACTGGTGAAGACAGGCTCTATAAAGCCCTTGTCCATGCTGATGGGGGGGGGGCAATTCAAGAAGTTTACCACAGAATATTCTTCATAAGCATTGCCTTTATTCTACATTTTGTTAAGAGTAAATATAGATGTGATAATATACGAAAAAATGGAGAATATTTAAGATAAGATGAAGAGTGATGCTACATAACCAAGTAGCTATAAATGTATGTGCAGCAATACAGGCAAAAGGCACAGCCAAGAGCAATGCACAGCTAAACTTCTTCAGTACCAACCTTATGGTAAGAGTAAATATAGATCTGATGTGTAGAAAATGGAGGGCAAAGGAAAATAAGCTGCAGAGTGATGGTACATGAACAACTACCTGTCAATATAAGTACACTGATAAAGGACAACATGTACTTACAAGAACAATGCAGAGCTAAAAAAATTCATTGGCATTGGATATATTCTACACTAATGTAACCATTCATACAGATCAGATAATTTGGAGCGAACAATTGATAAGCAAGCTATCATGCATACTGCTGTCACATAATGAACCAGGTATGTATGCAAGTACAGTGATACAGGACAACAGGTACTAACAAGAGCAAAGCAGCGGGCAGCATATTTGCGATATCCTGTCATTCTTTTCAAACCGGAATTCTTCTTCGAGCAGATTTCCTGCAAAAAAGATCCGTAAGGCACATGCGGAAAAGTAGAAGTTCAAATTGTCATGTGATTTCATAGACAGTACCTCATCCTGGGAACGAGACCAGTGCATAACAAGGTTTTTCCATTCAATGTCTTCTAAATTTAGCACAGGAGACTTCACCGGAAATTCGTTTATAGACTTGCCATCAAAGTGTGATTTCCTCAGGTAACACCGATACTGCTGCAATGCTTCCTTGAAAAGCACAAGCAAGCTTTGCTCGTCATGACTATCCAGATTGACCCTCGCCTAGTTACAACAATGTAATGTAAATCATTGATGTGTTCGATCAGCAGAAAACAGGAAAATAATAACCATGAATAATAGCACTTACACGTAAGTTGGACAGGAAGATGTGAAAATGGTGTTTGTCTTCACTATAATCTTCCCATGATGGGAATATATGCACGTAGTCCCTAACAACATTGAAAGCATTGTCTTTTAAACTGGGAATAAATGGAATGGGGTTCCAATCTGCAGGAATTGGCCGTCTCTGCAGTTGGGATAGGTCTTCGGCCGGTGGACTTGCTGTACTTTTTGCTGGAGTAGGATTTTTCTGTGGTACGGCTGGTGCTATGGCAAATGAAATCGGTATATACCTTTTGCTGGAGTGCAGGTCCTGTGTGGTGGGGCTAGTGGTGTGGCCAGTGAAGTATGGGTACAGTCTGCTGGAGTCGGTCCTACGTTTTGTGTCACTGGTTAAGTGGGGCGCTGTCTGATTTCTCCGGCACCACCACGTTTTTCAAGGACTTTGCTGGTGCTCCTTCAGGTTCGGCAATCACCCTCTTCCTTTTTGATGTCTGATGCACAAGAACAACATTTGAGTGGAAAAACATGGTATGATGACAGATGGAATATGTATTGATAATGGATGGGCATGGCATCTCGAGTTATATGATGAGTAAACTAAGCAGATGGCGGTGCAACAAAGTAGAAGAAATGCAAGACAACATATGCAAGATACGCGCAATCAATAAAACCTTGCCAAATTAGAACATGCACCTTGATGGGTGAACAGGACAGGCCATCTGCCTTTGACTCCTCGAGGTTAGAATAGTCATTAGGATGATATTCTGAACAAGAATCAACAGGTGGGGAGCGTATGAGTTTCATTGCTTCCAGAATGGCACTCAATGCCTTGGTGCCAATTTTGTAAGTCATTGCAGTGTTCCACAATATTCTTCTGATGCGCGGATTCTGATATTCACTGTAATTGCATATAATATCTGAGAACCATGAAAACATAAATAGTTGTGAGATTATCTTTGTAATGCAGATGATATTCTAATATAGGGGCGCCCCTGTAAACACTTGTGTGCTATCACTGGATTCTGATGAGAGAGCTCATGTGTGCTGTAATATGGTGCGTGCATTTATATAATCTGGCACAAGTACAGCAAAAAATAGGCTCCAGAAGTAAGGATAGCTGGCAGATGATAGGTTCATAATATACTGTATAGAGAGTTTATTGCCAAACCATGATAACAAGAGCACACAACAACTAGGCAGATCATAGTGTACATAACAGGGGTACACCATAACCACGATATATAAATCGGGAAAGTGGAACTGGCTTGAAAATACGGTGTTGTATTGCCGCTAGTAATTGAAAGCCTATCGATCACGTACAGGCCAGCTCTATCAGCTGTTGACTGCAGATGTCCCTGCGCCCCTTCCTGACAAGGAACATACTGTACGTACTAAATACAGAATAAACAAAGAGGAACATGTTAAAGAACAGAAGAGGAAGCATATTCTTGAGGTTCCGCTTCATTGCATACAATGTTGGTTGCCCACTCATGATGAATCACAGCGCCCAAAGAAATGCAATTCCATGTTGTCTCTCTATATGTGGCAATTTTGAACAAGAGTCATTAGGATCATATTCTGAACAAGAGTCAACAGGTGGGGAGCGTATGAGTTTCATTGCATCCAGAGTGGCACTCAATGCCTTGGTGCCAATTTTGTAAGTCATTGCAGTGTTTAGCTTCAAGAGTGGACTGCTGCTAGTGCGACACAAAGCAGCTACACAGATCATAGTGTAGATATAACGGGGAAAACCTTAAGCATCAGAGTAAAATCAGCAAAGTGGAACTTGCTGGAATATATGTGCTAGTATTGCCGGTACGGCTAGAAAGGCTTCGGATACCAGCTCTCTTCAAGTGAAGGTGCGGTACTGTTAATATCAGTGTAACTCTCAAAGGCGACACAACTCCCCGCATTTCCTTGCTATTCTTATAGGATTCAAGTGGGCAGGCCACTACAAATCCTATTCCTATGTTTACAAGATCCTATGAATCAAAGAGGCTCAAAGTGTCCATCACAACCGACCGTATAGACCTCTACACTGCAAATGTCCCTGCTCATCTTCAGTATAAGCATAATGTACTACTATCATACTCCCTCCATTCAAAATATAAGTCTTGGTAGAGATTTCCACTATGGATCACATACAGATGTATCCATATACATTTTAGAGTGTAGATTCACTCATTTTGCTCCATATGTAGTCCATGGTGGAATCTATACAAAGACTTGTATTTAGGAACGGAGAGAGTACATATTAAAGAAGAACGGAAGAGGAACATGGTAAAGAAGAGCAAGCAGATTTTGGATAATAAAATGTTGGTTGCGCAGTGCCCACACATGATGAACCAGAGCGCATTAAGAATGCAACTCCCAGCTGTCTCTCGACCATTTCAGGTGGTTGGCTGAAGATCCTACGTCTCCTAACCCATCTTCTTCCTCGTCTCTGATTCTTCCCATACAGAACACCGCACGGGCCGCCGGCCAGACCACTGGCCCCCACCACCTGTGTTCCTCCACCACCCCCACCCCACCCCCGCCCAACCCCCACCCGCATCGAGTTTTCTTCGTTCGACGAGGCCCCACAACCACCCGAGCCCCTTCGATCGCACTGGCGAACTCCGGCGAGCTCTGAAAAATCGACTGACCCAATTTTGAAATTTAGTCTACTGTGATTTAACTAGTGTGGAATATAAAAGGGGAAAACCATAAGCATTGGGAGTATAGTGTTCAGCGTGCCATGGCGGATCTGAAGGTGCAAACCGGACAAAGGCAACTTCGCAACCAAGACAAGAAATCAGAGTAAAGCAGTGGCGATCTATTTTCTTGCTGTGATAAATAAGTTGAGCAGATACAGAAGAGTACCGCCTCTGGTACGGCGCCGTGTACGCATCTGCTGAGAATTTGATGCTGCTGTGGTAGCGATGGCTGTCGGCAGCGTGGAAGCAGATCTAGGAGGGTAGACGGTGGCGGTGGGGCGCGGTGGACGAGACGATCGTAGGAGCAGCGCCAGCAAGGTGGACGACGGCGGGGATGAAGCGAGAGGACAGGATGCAAGGATCCCAGTCCGAAGTCGTGGATGAGAGAGGTCGATCTCTTATAATGGACGGCGGCATCGGGGTATCAGCTCCGGCATGGTGGAGGAGGACGGTGGTGGATGGGGTGGCGGATGGCGGCGGACGGAGGAGGGTGGGGTGGAGAGGGTGTTTTGGCGCCCACGGAGTACGAATGGGGAAAAGGGAGGTAGAGAGGAAGGGAGGAACCATGTATTCAGGGCGCGCTTGTCTCAAATGCGAGGAAATTTACAAACTTAGCCCCCGTTTCAAATTTCTACTACATCACAGCAATATTAGTCGGTTCAGGATAGGATGGTAATCTCGCATACACCGAATATTTGCCGATGAGAGTTTGCTTTTGGCGCCCGTCGTGTATGAATATGAATCGGGGAGGGAGTCGATTTCGGCCGAGGACACACTGTGTTTTGGTGCCCACCGTGTATGAATCCGGGTGAGATGCGGTTACGTCACGTTTGGGTGAAATTACAAACCTACCCCTATCGAAACCTAGAGAAATCCAGCAGATAGGCTTTGCGTGGCAGGGACAGGCAGTAGTAATTTCCATCTCGCAGATTTTGGTTTCGGGTGGTTACTGCGACTTTCCCCGCTTCGTTCAAATTTTGTAGAGTGCACGTTTACCGTGCCAACTCAATTCGAATCCCATTTGTATTCTAATTTTTTTTGGGCGGGGTCCATTTTCAATTGGAATTACATTCTATATACATCATTTTTATATATACTTTCAAAAGCACAACACCATTTATACATAAATATGGTTTACAAATGGCATGATCTCAGATTCATAAGGTTGTATCCATCAATTTGGATTTTCAAATATTTGAAACCACTTTATGTTGAAATCCAATGTATGCATTCCTCGCTAACTGGCTCCAATTAATGTGTGTTTCATGCGGTTTTTTTTACTTCTCAAACATGTATAATGTGTTTCACACACGCAACATATAGTGTAATCCCGTTTAGACATTAATTGCATATAAACCATGCATTGTTTGCAATTAAAGAATCTATGGATCACCAATATTGATAAACTATATAACAATACACGTGTGCCCAAATTCAAATGAATATGCATGTTTGATACACCAATTTGCGTTATGATATTATCGATGTCGTGATCTCCAGTTTAAATATTTGAATCCCCTTTAGTCCAGATATTCGTCTCATATAGCTATCACTCATGCTTATATAGGACTATCTCTCTGGACCTATACGCGTTCATCGTCTCTCAGGTATCTCTCGTGCTACCTGTATGTCGACAATGATCTTTTATCTTTGTAACACACTGACGGTACTCTCTCCCTCGACCTTCGTCACTCTATCTCTCTCTAAGTATATCTCGCTCCCTGCTATGTGTCTCTAACTATGGTTCTCCATGTGGAATCTCTTTCTCTCACACAAACACAAAACTTTGTCTCCCGTGGTCTCATTTCTCTCTACTATTCCCATGTGTGCCACTCGTACACCCCTCATACAGAGATGTCTTTCGCTCCTTAGATATGAGAACCTACGACTCTTCCTCTTAAATATCTCTTTCTCACACACAAACACAAACTCCGTCTCCCAGGGTCTCATATTTCTCCATTGTTCTCTTGTATGTCGCTCACACACACTCTCTCTCCCTAGAGATATCTTGCGTTCCCTCATATGTCTCTCTAGCTATCACTCTCGTTGTGAAATATCTTTCTCTCTCGCAGACACAAAACTCCGTCTCTCGGGATCCCATTTCTCTCTGATATCTATTTGTATGTGACTCACATACACCCTCTCTCTATCTCTCTCACACCCACACTCATAACTCAGCCTTCTGATCCACTCGACTCCTATCTCTAACGCACACTAGCTAGCATCTTTATCTTTCTATTTATCTGTTTCTCCATCAACCTTCTTTCTCGCCCTCACTCTTGATTCCTATCACGCACACTACATAGGTTTCTCTCTACATGCAGTTGATATGTCTCCGTCGTATCTATAATTTTTGATTGTTCCATGCCAATATTCTACAACTTTCATATACTTTTGGCAACTTTTTATACTATTTTTGGGACTAACATATTGATCCAGTGCCCAGTGCCAGTTCCTGTTTGTTGCATGTTTTATGTTTTGCAGAAACCCAATATCAAACGGAATCCAAACGGGATAAAAACGGACAGAGAATTATTTTGGAATATTTGGGATTTTCCGGAGGAAGAATCAACGCGAAACGGTGTCCGGGGTGGCCACGAGACAGGGGGGCGCTCCCTCCCCCCTGGGCGTGCCCTAGACTCTCGTGGGCCACCCATAAGGCAGTTGACACTCTTCTTTTGCTGCAAGAAAGCTAATTTTACAAGAAAAATCTGGGCGAAAGATTCACCCAAATCGGAGTTACGGATCTCCAGATATAAAAGAAATGGTGAAGGGGAAGGATTCCAGAACGCAGAAACAGAGAGATAGATCCAATCTCGGAGGGGCTCTCGCCCCTCCCAAGCCATGGGAGCCAAGGACCAGAGGGGAAACCCTTCTCCCATCTAGGGAGGAGGTCAAGGACGACGAAGAAGAAGGGGGGCTCTCTCCCCCTTGCTTCCGGTAGCGCCGGAGCGCTGCCGGGGGCCATCATCATCACCGCAATCTTCACCAACACCGCCGTCATCTTCACCAACATCTCCATCACCTTCCCCCATCTATATCCAGCGGTCCACTCTCCCGCATCCCGTTGTACCCTCTACTTGAACATGGTGCTTTATGGTTCATATTATTTTCCAATGATGTGTTGCCATCCTATGATGTCTGAGTAGATTTCCATTGTCCTATCGGTGATTGATGAATTGCTATGATTGGTTTGAGTTGCATGTTTTATTATTGGTGCTGTCCTATGGTGCCATCTGTGTCGCGCAAGCGTGAGGGATTCCCGCTGTAGGGTTTGCAATATGTTTATGATTTGCTTATGGTGGGTGGCGTGAGTGATAGAAGCACAGACCCGAGTAAGTAGGTTGTTTGCGTATGGGATAAAGGGGACTTGATACTTTAATGCTATGGTTGGGTTTTACCTTAATGAATCTTTAGTATTTGCGGATGCTTGCTAGAGTTCCAATCATAAGTGCATATGATCCAAGTAGAGAAAGTATGTTAGCTTATGCCTCTCCCTCAAATAGAATTGCAATAGTGATTACCGGTCTAGTAACGTAGTCAATTGCTTAGGGACAATTTCACAACTCCTACCACCACTTTTCCACACTCGCTACATTTACTTTATTGCATCTTTATCTAAACAGCCCCTAGTCTTTATTTACGCGTTCTTTATTATCTTGCAAACCTATCCTATCACACCTACAAAGTACTTCTAGTTTCATACTTGTTCTAGGTAAAGCGAACGTCAAGGGTGCGTAGAGTCGTATCAGTGGCCGATAGAACTTGAGAGAGTATTTGTTCTACCTTTAGCTCCTCGTTGGGTTCGACACTCCTACTTATCGAAAGAGGCTACAACTATCTCGTATACTTGCGGGTTATCAAGACCTTTTTCTGGTGCCGTTGTCGTGGAGTCATAGCGTGGGGTTAATATTCTCGTGTGTGCTTGTTTGCTTTATCACTAAGTAATTTTTATTTGCTGTTCTTAGTTGTTTTCTATCTTTAGTTATGGGTAGGAAACGCAAAATACCAAAAAAATTAGTTGTACCTACTACACCAATGGTTGAAGAACCACTCAAAATCTATCACACTCCTGAAGCTTTTTACTTGGATCATCTTCGATCCCTTTGTGCTCGTGCTGAAACCCCAACTAGCTTAGTTGAGGGCAAATCTTTAGATGAGCATGCTTGTTATGTGCGACACCGTGTATCTAAAAAAGGGAAACTATTATGGGATCAAATTCAACGTTTGCAATGCTATGCTTGGAATTTATGTGAAATTTATGAGTTTACTTGTTGTTCTGAAGACCCCAAGAAACACCTACCCTATCAATGCTTGTTTAGTGATAATGGAATCGTATCTTCGTATGCTAAGGGTGTTTATAATTACTATGATGTTCAACAAATTGAAGAATTTGTTGCTTTTAAGGGTGCTTATGAGATTGCTTCTTTGATTGAAAAGTATGATGCTACTTTTTACAAATCTGAAAGTTATGCCATATTTCAATATTGTTATGATAATTATGCTTCTAATGCCTATGTTAAACCATATATTGAGGACTCCTCCGCTGCCCAAGAAGAGACTAATATTTTGCAGGAAGCTATGGAAGAAGAAATTGATGAAACTGTGAGCTCATTGGATGAAAAAGATGAGGAGGAGAGCGAAGAACAAAAGGAGGAAGAGCGAATTGATTACCTGTGCCCACCTTCTAATGAGAGTAACTCTTCAACTCATACATTGTTTAATTCCCCTTCGTGCTTACCGAAGGATGATTGCTATGATGATTGCTATGATTTCATTGATTCTCTTGAAATATCCCTTTTTGATGATGCTTCTATGCTTGTGGCCAGGATGCCAATATGAATTATGCTTATGGAGATGAAATTGCTATAGTTCCTTATGTTAAACATGAAATTTTTGCTATTGCACCCACGCATGATAGTCCTATTATCCTTTTGAAATCTCCCTACTACACTATATCGGAGAAGTTTGTGCTTATTAAGGATTATATTGATGGGTTGCCTTTTACCATTGCACATGATAATTTTGATGAATGTGATATGCATGTGCTTGCTGCTCCTACTTGCAATTATTATGAGAGAGGAACTATATCTCCACCTCTATGTTTCCCACACGATGAAATTGCAAGAAACTGCTTATACTATGCATTTGCCTTTACTTGGTGTGCATGAATTGTTCTTTTATGACATGCTGATGCATAGGAAGAGAGTTAGAATTTGTTGTTGCTTGATATATGTTACTTTGTGCTCACTACTAAATTACAAATCATTGTTAATTAAAATTGGCTTCGATATACCTTGGGATCCGGGTGGATTCATTACTTGAGCACTTTATGCCAAGCTTAATGGCTTTAAAGAAAGCGCTGCCAGGGAGACAACCCGGAAATTTTAGAGAGTCATTTATTTCTGTTGTGTGCTTTTATATAGTTTAAAAACACAAAAATAAAGAGGGGAACCTCAAAACTTTTCAAAAAGGAAAGTGAAAGTGAGAAAGACAAGCATTGTTGAAGTGGGAGAGCTCCGTGAACTTTTTTCATGCTCATAGAAACTTTATGAATCTTAATTACAGAAACTTTTCATCAAAAATAATTATCCCCTTGTACAATTCCATTGTATTATAAAAATAATGTGCTAAGGTTTGCCTTTAGGATGTTTACAATGCTTGTTGGTTTGTACGGTGCAGGACAGAAACTTTGGTTGTAGTGCGCGATTTTACATTTTTAGCTGGAACGTCAATTGGTTCTGATTCTTTTTGCACTGTCTTTCTGTACAACTTGTTTATTTTTCCTAATTTTGGTAAAAATTTTGGGGTACCAGAAGTATGGTGGATGTTTAGATTGCTACAGACTGTTCTGTTTTTGACAGATTCTGTTTTTGATGCATAGTTTGCTTGTTTTGATGAATCTATCAATTTATATCAGTGGATTAAGCCATGAAAAGTTATATTACAGTAGACACAATGCAAAAAAAATATGAATTTGTTTGGTACAGTACTTAGAGTAGTGATTTGCTTTATTATACTAACATATCTTACCAAGTTTTCTGTTGAAGTTTTGTGTGGATGGAGTGTCTAAACGAGGAGGTCTCGATATGAGGAAAAGGAAGAGAGGCAAGAGCTCAAGCTTGGGGATGCCCGAGGTACCCCAAGTAAATATTCAAGGAGACTCAAGCGTCTAAGCTTGGGGATGCCCCGGAAGGCATCCCCTCTTTCTTCAACAAGTATCGGTATGTTTTCGTATTCGTTTCGTTTATGCATTATGTGCAAGTCTTGGAGCGTCTTTTGCATTTAGTTTTCACTTTTCTTTTTTGCACCATGCTGGTATGAGATAGTCCTTGATTGATTTATAGAATGCTCATTGCACTTCACTTAAATTTTTGAGTGTGGCTTTATAGAATGCTTCATGTGCTTCACTTATATCATTTGAAGTTTGGATTGCCTGTTTCTCTTCACATAGAAAACCACCATTTGTAGAATGCTCTTTTGCTTCACTTATACTTGTTAGAGCGTGGGCATATCTTTTGTAGAAAGAATTAAACTCTCTTGCTTCACTTATATCAATTTAGAGAGATGACAGGAATTGGTCTTTCACATGGTTAGTCATAAAATCCTACATAAACTTGTAGATCACCGAATATGATATGTTTGATTCCTTGCAATAGTTTTGCGATATAGTGATGATAATATGTGGGAGGTACTAGTAGATGGTTGTGTTCAGTAAGGATGTTGGTGTTAAGGTTTGTGATTCCCGAAGCATGCACGTATGGTCTACTAACTACATAACCAAATTGACGCGCATTGTATTTTGATTGTTTATCTTTGCGTGAAGGTCGGGGGCGCGCGATGGTTAACTCCTACCGACCTCCCCCCTAGGAGTATGCGTGTAGTACTTTGTTTCAAGGGCTTTTAAATTTTTGCAATAAGTATGTGAGTTCTTTATGACTAATGTTGAGTCCATGGATTATACGCACTTTTACCTTTCCATCATTGCTAGCCTCTTCGGTACCGTGCATTGCCCTTTCTCACCTCGAGAGTTGGTGCAAACTTCGCTGGTGCATCCAAACCCTGTGATATGATACGCTCTATCACACATAAGCCTCATTATATCTTCCTCAAAACAGCCACCATACCTACCTATCATGGCATTTCCATAGCCATTCCGAGATATATTGCCATGCAACTTTCATCATCATCATATACATGACTTGAGCATTCATTATCATATTGCTTTGCATGATCATAAGATAGCTAGCATGATGTTTTCATGGCTTGTCCGCTTTTTGATGTCATTGCTACTCTAGATCATTGCACATCCTGGTACACCGCCGGAGGCATTCATACAAAGTCATATCTTTGTTCTAGATATTGAGTTGTAAGTAAATAAAAGTGTGATGATCATCATTATTAGAGCATTGCCCCAGTGAGAAAGGATGAAGGAGACTATGATTCCCCCACAAGTCGGTATGAGACTCCGGACTTTATGAAAAAAAAGAGGCCAAAGAAGCCCACCAAAAAGAAAGAAAAAAAAAAGAAAAAAAGAAAAAGAGAGAGAAAAGAGAGAAGTGGCAATGTTACTATCCTTTTACCACACTTGTGCTTTAGAGTAGCACCATGTTCTTCATAGAGAGAGTCTCCTATGCCTTCACTTTCATATACTAGTGGGAATTTTCATTATAGAACTTGGCTTGTATATTCTAATGATGGGCTTCCTCAAACGCCCGAGGTCTTCATGAGAAAGCAAGTTGGATGCACACCCACTTAGCTTCCAGTTTGAGCTTTCATACACTTATAGCTCTTAGTGCATCCGTTGCATGGCAATCCCTACTCCTCGCATTGACATCAATCGATGGGCATCTCCATAGCCCATTGATTAGCCGCGTCGATGTGAGACCTTCTCCCTTTTTGTCTTCTCCACATAACCTCCACCATCATATTCTATTCCACCTATAGTGCTATGTCCATGGCTCACGCTCATGTATTGCGTGAAAGTTGAAAAAGTTTGAGATTACTAAAGTATGAAACAATTTCTTGGCTTGTCATCGGGGTTGTGCATGATTAAATACTTTGTGTGATGAAGATAGAGCAACAGCCAGACTATCTGATTTTGTAGGGATAACTTTCTTTGGCCATGTTGTTTTGAAAAGACATGATTGCTTTATTGGTACGCTCGAAGTATTAATTATTGTTTTTATGTCAAATGATAGACTATTGCTTTGAATCACTCATGTCTTAATGTTCATGCCATGATTAGACTTATGATCAAGATTATGCTAGGTAGCATTCCACATCAATTTTTTTATCATTTACCTACTCGAGGACGAGCAGGAATTAAGATTGGGGATGCTGATACGTCTTCGTGATATCTATAACTTTTGATTGTTCCATGCTAGTATTCTACAACTTTCATATACTTTTGGCAACTTTTTATACTATTTTTGGGACTAACATATTGATCCAGTGCCCAGTGCCAGTTCCTGTTTGTTGCATGTCTTATGTTTCGTAGAAACCCAATATCAAACGGAATCCAAACGGGGTAAAAACGGACGGAGAATTATTTTGGAATATTTGGGATTTTCCGGAGGAAGAATCAACGCAAAACAATGTCTGGGGTGGCCACGAGACACGGGGGCGCGCCCTCCCCCCTGGGCGCACCCTGGACTCTCGTGGGCCACCCGTAAGGCGGTTGACGCTCTTCTTTTGCCGCAAGAAAGCTAATTTTATGAGAAAAATCTGGGCGAAAGATTCACCCCAATCAGAGTTACGGATCTCTAGATATAAAAGAAACGGTGAAGGGGAAGGATTCTAGAACGCAGAAACAGAGAGATAGATCCAGTGTCGGAGGGGCTCTCGCCCCTCCCAAGCCATGGGAGCCAAGGACCAGAGGGGAAACCCTTCTCCCATCTAGGGAGGAGGTCAAGGACGAAGAAGAAGAAGGGGGCCTCTCTCCCCCTTGCTTCCGGTGGCGCCGGAGCGCTGTCGGGGGCCATCATCATCACCGCAATCTTTACCAACACCGTCGTCATCTTCACCAACATCTCCATCACCTTCCCCCATCTATATCCAGCGGTCCACTCTCCCGCATCCCGCTGTACCCTCTACTTGAACATGGTGCTTTATGGTTCATATTATTTTCCAATGATGTGTTGCCATCCTATGATGTCTGAGTAGATTTCCATTGTCCTATCGGTGATTGATGAATTGCTACGATTGGTTTGAGTTGAATGTTTTATTATTGGTGCTGTCCTATGGTGCCCTTCGTGTCGCGCAAGCGTGAGGGATTCCCGCTATAAGGTTTGCAATATGTTTATGATTTGCTTATGGTGGGTGGCGTGAGTGACAGAAGCACAGACCCGAGTAAGTAGGTTGTTTGCGTATGGGATAAAGGGGACTTGATACTTTAATGCTATGGTTGGGTTTTACCTTAATGAACCTTTAGTATTTGCGGATGCTTGCTAGAGTTCCAATCATAAGTGCATATGATCCAAGTAGAGAAAGTATGTTAGCTTAGGCCTCTCCCTCAAATAGAATTGCAATAGTGATTACCGGTCTAGTAACGTAGTCAATTGCTTAGGGACAATTTCACAACTCCTACCACCACTTTTCCACACTCGCTACATTTACTTTATTGCATCTTTATCTAAACAACCCCTAGTCTTTATTTACGCGTTCTTTATTATCTTGCATACCTATCCTATCACACCTACAAAGTACTTCTAGTTTCATACTTGTTCTAGGTAAAGCGAACATCAAGCGTGCGTAGAGTCGTATCAGTGGCCGATAGGACTTGAGAGAGTATTTGTTCTACCTTTAGCTCCTCGTTGGGTTCGACACTCCTACTTATCGAAAGAGGCTACAACTATCCCGTATACTTGCGGGTTATCAGCAGTCAAGTGCCCTCTCACACACATATATAACTTCACCCTCTGAACCACCCGGCGGTCATCTCCAACACCCAAACTAGCGGATGTCCCTCTAGCTAGCATCTCCATCTCTGTATCTATCTGTAGTTTCTCCGTCAACATTTCTTTCTCGCACGGAGTCTTGCTTCCTATCACCCATACTATATATGTCTGTCAGGACCCCGACTCAATGCCACATCGATCTAGCATGTAACACCTCATATCACTTTTTGGCCTCACGCACAGTACTCCCACGGGTGTCGCCTTACCTTTGCCCGGGACCGTTTGCGCCTTTTGGCACACGTATATGATAGTGTCGCTAGCATCCATATGATAAGGAGCCCGGGCTGACATGGCTAGTCGTAAACCCAAAGTGGCACAAACTTACAGGGACAGGCATCCATGACCCAGCATCGAACGTGTCGGTCATCAGCGAGTGAATCCAGGCTGTAGCACTGGGCTAACAGGACTCCGGTAAACCGGGCTGTAGCGGGCTAACAGGACTCTGGTATTCATCGCATGACATTTCCCCAAAGGGACAGACACAGGAACGAAGAAGGACACATGCCAGTCAGCCTAAGTGTTCTGGAGCAGTAGCAGGCTACCATGGCTCAGTGGAAGCACTAGGAGACATTTCACAGTAAGAGAGGCTACTAAGGATAAACAACTAGATAGTCAGATCCCACACATACCAAGCATTTCAATAACATACACACAATATGCTCGATATGTGCAAATACAACGTGGCATCACAACATGACCCTACAACTCAAGTATTTATTCAATAGGCTCCGAGGAGCGAGATATTACAAACATGGGTCTCACGACCCAACATTCAGAGCATACAAGTCAAAGCACAAGCGGAAGCTTAACATGTCTGAGTACAGACATCTACAAATGAAAAAGGCTAAGAAGCCTGTCTATCTACCAGATCCTGCCGAAGGCACAAGATCGTAGTTGAGGTAACAAGCTAAACATCGAAGTCCATGTGGAACTACTAGCGAGACTGAAGTCTCTCTGCAAAAACATAAATTAAGCAACGTGAGTACAAATGTACCCAGCAAGACTTACATCAGAACTAACTACATATGCATCATTATCAACAAAGGGGATGGTGGGGTTTAACTGCAGCAAGCCAGCTTTGACTCAGTGGCTAACCTGAACTACGACTGCAAGTAACTCTTTTGAGGTGGCGCACACGAGTCCACATATTCACCATATTAATACACCACTATGGATCCGCTCCCGTCTCCCTACGAGAACGCCATCCATAGCACTCACGCTTATCTTGCGTATTTTAGAGTATCCACTTTCACTTGTCTATGAACTATACAGGCAACCCAGAAGTCCTTTACCGCGGACACGGCTATTCGAATAGATCATATTAACCCTGCAGGGGTGTACTTCTTCACACACGCTCTCACCACTTACCGCCGTTTACACGACATGTACTCGGCAACCTTCAAGCAGAAGCCCAGCGAGGGTGTCGGCCACGACCTGACTAACCACACAAGTCTCTCGTCCAGGTTTATCGCCTATTCGGGTTCCATCCGCAAGGAGATCCGGCCGGGGTGTCGCTCACGGCCCCAAACGATGTGTGCAGGGTTCCCAAGCCCACCTCGACGGATGGATCTACGCTTGGTACACCGTGCCATGGTGCCTAGTCTGTCCCAAGCCCACCTGTACCGGGTGCCACTTGGTAGACTACTAACACAACCTACAAACACCAGAAACTAGTTGCAACTTCTGGACAGAGATCAAGTTGATTAATAAGTCGAGAGAGTCAATTAAGGATCCCAATGTGTGGTAGTAGCTGTTCATGGATCACAAACACAGGACTCAGTTCCTGAGGACGACTGCAATGAGACAACCCACCATGTACTCCTACATGGCCTCTCACCGCTACCTTTACCAAATCGTGTTCACACACTTAGCTCTCAACAATAGGACATGTTCACCACATTCCAATTCATCCCCGATGAATCAGACCTGACACAACTCTAAGCAATAGCAGGCATGACAAACAAGCATGAATGAGTAGGCACATCAGGGCTCAAACAACTCCTACTCATGCTAGTGGGTTTCATCTATTTACTATGGCAATGACAGGTCATGCAGAGGAAAGGGGTTCAACTACCGCAGCAAGTAACAGATATGTCGTTGTTGTCCTAATGCAGTAAAAGAGAGCAGGAGCGAGACAGTGGGATTGTATCAGAATGAACAAGGGGGTTTTGCTTGCCTGGCACTTCTGAAGATAGTATAGTTCTTCATCGGTGTCATCGATCACATCGTCGGTACACGTCTACTGAGAGGGGACAAGCACCAACACACAAAGAAGAAACACAATCAATGCAATGCAACAATATGATGCATGAATGTGACATGGCCATATGCTGTGATTTGAGCTAATGCAACTAACAACAGGTTAAATGAAGTTGGTTTGAATCCAAGATTCAAATTCAAACTCCATATGTTAAGGTTTAAATGCCATTTATATGATTTGTGCTAAACAGCAGCTATAGTTGTTCTAACATGCATGAAAATGGTACAGATGGATAGATTGGATTTTTCTGATCATTTTTCATATATAATTTGTTTCATTTCGAATTACGGTTGATTTAATATGATTTTCAGAAGTTTAAGCCCTTTTCTAGAATTTCCTGAATTAAATAAATCCAGAAAAGGTTATCTGCATCAGCATGACGTCGGCGTGACGTTAGCAGGTCAAAGGCGCCAGCCCAGGTCAAACCTGACGGCTGGGACCCACATGTCAGTGTAACAACTAACTAACATGGTTAGTTAGTGTTAAGTTAGCACTAATCTAGGTTAGTTAGTGCCTGGCCCACTTGTGAGTGAGACAACTAATTAACTAAGTTAATTAGCGCTAACTAAGTAACACCTAAACTAAACAGGGGCAATTAGCACTAATTATAACCCTACACTAATTCAGTCAAAGGCCGGCCCCACATGTCATGGACATAGGGGGGGTCCTGCCATGGTCAAAGTGGGTCAAACCCACCGGCGTTTAGTCGCCGGCAGGATCAAACGTGGCGGAGGTGCTCGGGATTGGGTTGTGGTGCCCCGTTCGATGCGCGGCTAGGCTCGTTGGAGAGCTCTTGCCAACGCGCATCGGATGGGGGTGGTAGATGGGCGTGTGGTGGCCAGAGCTGACGGCGGCGAGCTCGATAGCGGTGGCCGTCGTTCGGGTGTGCACGGAAACACGGCTGCAGTGGCCTAGGCGATGCGTACGCGGAACCTAAACCGTCTACGCGATGCGGCAATCAGGATGGACGTGCACTCGGGACCTAATGGTCACCGGAGCATCGGCGGCGGCAAGCACGGCGGTGGCGGGTTTCGGTCGTCGACGAAGCGGCAGCTACGGCGTGCAACCGAGAAAATGGTGAGGGGGAGAAGGAGCAGCAGCTCACAGCGGTTGCAGCAGGCGTCGAAGCAGGCTCGGGGAGGCCGAAGCTGAGCGGGGCGGCGAGGCGGATCTCCGGCGGCCGAGGAGGGGAAAAGCGTCGGGGGCGGCACTTCGGGGCCCTTCCGGTCGCGTGGCTCGGTGAGGAGGTAGGGAACGAGGTGGCGGAGCTCGGGGATAGCTCGGGGCGGCTCGGGGATGGCCGTGGCTGTGGTGGTAGTGAACGGCGGCGACGGCGTGGTTCGGTGAGGTGGGGAAAAGGCGAGGAAGGAAGAACCAGAGGAGGGGGAGAGCTCCAGGGAGAGAGGGGAGAAGTGCAAGGTCGGGGCGGCACCGAGGAGTGGCTTCGAGGCGTCGCCACGCTGTCCAAGCGGGGAAGGCAGCCAGGGAGCTGCGTGGCGAGCTCGGCGTGCACGGGCGTGCTCCTCTCTGCCTGCCTGGCGAGAGGAAGCAGGTGGCTGGCACGGGCCAGCACAGTGCTGGGCCGGCCAGTGGGCTGCGAGGTGGGCTGCGCCAGGTAAGTGGCCAGGTAGTTTCCTCTCTCTCTGTTTTCTATTTTAATTACTGTTTTCTATTTTCTGTAATTGTGTTTGGCTTTAATAAAAATGCCAGGGCATTTCCAAAAATCATGAAACTGCTCAATGTCACTGTTTGGAATATTTCCAATAGCAAACATTTCAGTTTGTGATTATTTGAGCATTTAAAATATTATTTAGCAATTAAATGCCCAAATGCAAATACCATATGATTTAATTCAAAAATCTAGAATGGCCTAGAAAAATGTGCACCATTTTTGGGAGAGGTTCTAGACCAATCCAAAAATAATGAACTTTTCTAAAGAGCATTTTGGGTTCATTGAGAATATTTTTATTTGAACCTAGTTGATTTGATCTAGTGCTAGGGTTTGAGCAATCCCCATTTCAACTTAAATAAAATTTAAACATGATGCACACATGAAGGGCTAGTCTAGTGCATACCAGAACTAGGGATGTGACAATGTCTCTCCATACATATGCATTTATAGGTTGATCTCTTTTGCACAATCATTGCGCCTCACTCCCTCTGCTCGCCATAGATGCATGCTCCAGCCCACACCACTATCTCTTAAAGACAAAAACACATGCTCAATTGTCAGGCCTTCTTCCATGCATTCTCACATGCATGCATATTGTCATACCAATCCCTCCCTCCCATGTCGTTGATCTTATGACTTATGCTTCTTTCTTTTATCTCGATCATGCGCGCGCGCACATACACACATCCCACGTATACATGTATACCTCTCACACATGCACGTTCAAGGTCTGTATGTCTCCAGACGTAGTTAATTACCCTCAATCCTAACGCCACATCGAATCGTTCTCCTCTTTTGTGCACATAATTTCTGCCTGGATGGGTAAAACACACACTCCCACTTAACAATCTCCTTCTAGCTACCCCCCCCCCCCCCCCCGCCTCTCACTCTTCCACTATATCCCCGAAACCAATAAGACCATCCCTTTGTTTAATTCCCGCCTACATGCACCATTGATATATAGTAGTCTTCCTCGGTGTCTCTCGAACAAACACGTTCTCTCGATGTCGACTCCTCTCATGCGCACACACCTTCTCTCGGGCATTTTCTCTATCGCACCCCATCATTGGTGGCCTCTACCATACACATCACCTCTCTATGATGAAGCCATGCACACTTAAATTACATCCGCCACAGAGGACCCCGCGACACACACACACACACACACACACTAAGACTCCATCTCTCTCTCTCTCTCTCACACACACACACACACACACACACACAAACACACACACACGCACGCACGCACACACGCCCCCCCACACACACTAAGACTGCATCTCTCTCTCACACACACAAACTAAGACTCCATCTCTCTCTCTCTCTCTCTCACACACACACACACTAAGACTCCATCTCACACACACATGCTCTAGGTGGAGCATTTGTTCCTACCACCCTTCATCCAACCTTACCCGTATGATAAACAATCACCTTTATTTACTTGCATAACATGGACAAATTCCACTTTACTTTAGTAGTCAGCAAACTTATCATTTGTACCCTTATAAAAAAACGAGTTGGCGATGATGGTGTGCCTGCCATCTTGTAATACAGACCGTATGATCTATATCTGACGGATCGAAAGCAAACTATGATAATTTTACAAAAGATACCCGCACCTCTCTCCACATCATTATCTTCCGCAACCTCATTGCTCAGCAATTAAAAAAAGGAATAAGTCTCTGGAACAATATAGCATGCATGGTGGCCGCTGCCGCCTGCCGGCGCTGTCCATCCCCATGCCTCCGCCCATTCTGACCACCAGTCACCACCATGCTCCACTCCTCCTTGCCTTATCTCTCATCTTTCATTTTTTCGATGACATTCTCGAGATACCAGTTTTCCGATAAAATTCTCAAGATATCATTAGTTTTTACACATGGGATTACTCCTACATGGGTCAATCACAACAAGTGTTTTATAAAAAAAATGCATATTGATGTTCCGTGCAATGCACGAGAATCTTGCTTGTAATTATATAACGCAAATCACGAGCAGGAAGTGACATTATTTTGACACAACCACATTAAGATGGCCACGTAAATCACTAGCTAAAGTAAATACCATTATACTTATATCCCGACGCAAAAGGTTGAGTACATGTCCAAAGAGTAGAGTCGCACACACGCACTCTGTCTCTCAGAATCTCTCTCACACACACCAGTTATGTGACGCCCACTTAAGCAGACACGTATGTTACAGTTTGTGCATCCGCGGGTACACGTGATGCTGCGCATTTATTTAAGCCGGAAGGCAAACCCAAACAGTAGCTGCATTCATTCCCCTCGCGCCGCCTCTTCTCTGGTCGCCGTCGCCCAATAGCCATGGGCCGACCGAAGGTAACAACATATGCCATACTCCCGCCGGAGCGGCGCTTTAATATGGAAATTTTAGTGGTCATGCATGCATCTTTTTGTGCTAGCACTCCTATATAAGGGTTGACCGGTCGCTTCCCGCGGATGTGCGCAGGCGGTGGAAGAGGAAGGAGAAGGGAAGCGGGCTGTGGAGTAGTAATGTTTTTTACCACAATTTCTTAGGAAACTGAGTGCAATAATTGAGTAGTTTTGCAAACTACCAGTACTACACCTGAAACGGTTCAAAATCTATACTCCCTTGCCAGCGCACACTTCCCGCGTGAAACGGTCAGCGTCGCCCTAGAGCGTCAGTGTCGCATTAATGCCCGGCCAGAGCGGAGGCGACCTCTCACTGGCGCCGGCTATGAAGTGGCGTGACGGCTGAGAGAGCGCCGCTTCCCGGTGCACGCGACTGCTCTGCGGTGAGACTGGCCATAGGCCCTGTTTGTATCCATGGGTTAGAGTTAGTTTGAGCTAGTTGGGGCTCAAATAGCCCTAAAGTATCCAAGCATGAGGGTTTAAACTGGAGCAAGTTGCACCGAACCCACCAAAAAAAACTATCCCACCCAAGAGGTGCTAACTGGAGATAGTTCTCATTGGGACCACTGAAAAATCACTTTTCTCTCTCCATCAAGTGCATTTATTGTTAATCTAGCCCTGTCACCCAAACACCTCTTTGGCTATAGTTAGTTCAGGGTTAGTCATGAGTTAGTCTAACCTCTAGCTAAGTTAGAGAATCAAACATGAGCAGTATAGGACATGCAAGTTGCTCAAAGCATACAGGCAAATTCGTACGTGAAAGGATTTTTTTCTTTTTGCAAACGGAACGTGAAAGGAAATTTTTTTAGAATGCTCTTGGCATGTCGCTAACATGTGATGAGTTAATCGACCTCAATAGACGGAAAAAACGCCAGCCCGCCACACTTTTGATAGAGACGAGGAGGGAGAAGCGATACAGGCTGCTGGATTACTAGAGATAGGTGTCGCACGGAAGCCAAGAAATATGGTGATAGCGTGGGTTAGCCATGTACTAGTATGATGTAACTACACTGGGCTGCCATGTTTCATACTCTTCCAGTCCACTGTGGAGATGATTGGTTCATCATAATTGGATCTCTTAAAGATATTAGCAAGTGGATGAGGATCCATAAACTTTTAGCACGCAAAGATGCAAGCAAAAAGGAGGTACAGGGAAACACAAACAAAAGACATACGGGAAGAAGGCGAAGAAAAGGCAAAGGTGAAGTGGGGGAGAGGAAAACGAGAGGCAAATGACAAATAATGTAATGCGAGGGAGATGAGTTTGTGATGGGTACTTGGTATGTCTTGACTTGAGCAAAGACCTCCCAGGCAACGGTGCCAAAAATCCTTCTTGCTACCTCTTGAGCACAACGTTGGTTTTCCCTTGAAGAGGAAAGGCTGATGCAGCAAAGTAGTGTAAGTATTTCCCTCAGTTGTTGAGAACCAAGGTATCAATCCAGTAGGAGGCTCCTCAAAAGTCCCTCGTACCTACACAAACAAACAAGAACCTTGCAACCAACGCGATAAAGGGGTTGTCAATCCCTTCACGGAAACTTGTGAAAGTGAGATCTGATAGAGATAATAAGATAAGATAAATATTTTTGGTATTTTTATGATATAGATTGGAAAGTAAAGATTGCAAATAAAATTAGATCGGAAACTTATACGATAAAAGATAGACCCGGGGGCCATAGGTTTCACTAGTGGCTTCTCTCAAGATAGCATAAGTATTATAGTGGGTGAACAAATTACTGTCGAGCAATTGATAGAAAAGTGCATAGTTATGAGAATATCTAGGCATGATCATGTATATAGGCATCACGTCCGCAACAAGTAGATCGAAACGATTCTGCATCTACTACTATTACTTCACACATCGACCGACTCCTGCCTGCATCTAGAGTATTAAGTTCATAAGAACAGAGTAACGCATTAAGCAAGATGACATGATGTAGAGGGATAAACTCAAACAATATGATATAAACCCCATCTTTTTATCCTCGATGGCAACAATACAATATGTGCCTTGTTGTCCCTGCTGTCACTGGGAAAGGACACCGCAAGATTGAACCCAAAGCTAGGCACTTCTCCTATTGCAAGAAAGATCAATCTAGTAGGCCAAACCAAACTGATAATTCGAAGAGACTTGCAAAGATAACCAATCATACATAAAAGAATTTAGAGGAGATTCAAATATTTCTCATAGATAAACTTGACCATAAACCCACAATTCATCGGATCTCGAAAAACACACCGCAAAAAGAGTTACATCGAATAGATCTCCAAGAAGATCGAGGAGAACATTGTATTGAGATTCAAAGAGAGAGAAGCCATCTAGATAATAACTATGGACCCGAAGGTCTGTGGTAAACTACTCACAACTCATCGGAGAGGCCTTGGAGATGATGTATTGGCCCTCCATGG
The DNA here is from genome assembly GCF_018294505.1 of Triticum aestivum. NCBI lineage: Eukaryota > Viridiplantae > Streptophyta > Magnoliopsida > Poales > Poaceae > Triticum > Triticum aestivum. The sequence continues at coordinate 297,973,369 of NC_057807.1, forward strand.
TCGATTCCCCCTCTGGCGGAGCACCGACGAAGGCTCCAAGATGGGATCTCGCCGATACATAAGGTTGCGGCGGTGGAAATAGTTTTTCATGGTGCTCTTGGATGTTCTCGGGGTACGTGGATATATATAGGAGGAAGAAGTAGGCCGGTTGAGCCACGAGGGGCCCACGAGGGTGGGGGACGCACCCACCCCCTAGGGCGAACCGGGCACCCTCGTGGTCGCCTCGTTTGCTGATTGACGTCCACTCCAAGTCTCCTGGATTGCGTTTGTTCCAAAAAGATCGCTCCTGAAGGTTTCATTCTGTTTGGACTTCGTTTGATATTCCTTTTCTTCGAAACACTAAAACAGGCAAAAAAAACAGCAATTCGGGCTGGGCCTCCGGTTAGTAGGTTAGTCCCAAAAATGATATGAAAGTGTAAAGTAAAGCCCATAAACATCCAAAACGGGTATTATAATAGCATGGAACAATAAAAAATTATAGATACGTCAGAGACGTATCAGTGGTGTTGTCACCGTGGCATAGCTCGAAGATCGCGCGGCGGCACGGTTGCGGCGTGGTGCGAGGGAGGGTGGCGGTAGCCCGCGCCGTCCGCGACCAACGGCACCAGGCGGTGCGCGGGCTGCGAGCAGCATAGAGTGGAGATCTTCTTGGTCGGTTGTCGCTGCCTGGGCGGGCCAAAGCACCCAGTGCTCAACGCGAGCCCTCAGAGCATCGTCCGTGGGACCACGGAGTGGTGGTGGATCGATCAGCGGAAGAGAGGCTCCGACACACCCCTACCTGGTGCGCAAAATGTCAGATTTTGGGTTCTGCAAACCCTTGAGAGGTTCAAAGTCTAGGGGTGCATGCGGAGATCTCAACCTTCCCAGTCTGCCTACTCGCCAATCTCATAGCCTAGCGCGTCGAGCTCGAAGGAAAGGGGACACAACAGTTTACCCAGGTTCGGGCCACCTTGCGGTGTAAAACCCTACTCCTGCTTTGTGGTGGGTTTGCCTCGTGGGGCTGAGGGCGAACTAGTACAGTGGTGAACAACCTCAGGAGGTGTGTTCTTGAGCTCAAGTGAGCTAGTGAGGGTGGAATGGATGTGGTCGACTTGATCTTTCGTCCCCCTGTCCATGGTAGTGGCTAGGTCCTATTTATAGTGGCCTTGGTCCTCTTCCCAAATGAAGGCGGGAAGGGATCCCACAACGGCCAAATTTGAAGGGAGACAACTAGTACATCTTATCATGACTAAAGTGGTCTTCGCCTGCAAAAGCCTCTGGTCGTGACGCTGCGGTGGGCTCGGCGATGACCTCCGTCCTGCCGTCCTAGCGGTCTTGGTCTTGTTGCACGAGAATGGAAACCTTTGGCTTCTTCCTTGGGACTCCGCACCTGCTTCTTGCCTCCTTTGCACCAAAGAGGAAACTGGTACACTGCGCCCGTTGGCACCCGCCTAGCCTCGATCATCATGGCTCACGTCATCTAAACCTCATGAGATGAGCCCTGCATAGAAATCTCCGCTCCTCGGGAGCTAGCCTGAGGAGGCCACTCCCCCTGGAGGTCTTGGTGTTGTTCCACTCGTGAGGCTTGGCCCCTCACGAGGGTCTTGGGTTGTGGATGTCGAAGCTGGGCCGTACCAGGCCATTGATGGAGCCACGCCATGGGCCGCAGGCATGCAAGTCTGGGTACCCCCGTTCCTAGAACACCGACAGTTTGAGGGTGTTGCAGCACCTCTGCGAGGTAAGGGTTGATGACCCTCTCAAAAAACTTGTCCTTGGGGGCACTTGGAGACGTCATGGCGATCTAAACCTGTCAGAAAAACAACTCGAAACAAGAACATAGGATTTTGTCATGGTACAGTGGTCATAACCTTTAGGAAATTATATAATGATTTTTTACCGACCAAAAGAAGTGTTCGACAAGAAAATGGAGTCCGGAAGGCACACGAGGTGGCCACAAGGCACAGGGGCGCGCCCAGGGGGTAGGGCACGCCCCCTGTCTTTTCGCCTCATCGTGCACTTTTTGGACTACTTTTAATCAGCCTGCTTCAAGAGAAGGTTCCGCTGGCTCTCGCTCAGTTGGATTTGGGAGGCCCTCAGATCCTCCCAAGCTTCGTCAAACCAGGCTTTCGTCTGGGCCACGCGCTCCTGGAAGTCCACGTCGGCCTTGTCCACGGCTGCCATTTTGGAGTCCACCTTCTCCTTGCAAGCCCAATGGAGAGCCTGGAGCTTGTGGAAGTTGGCGCCTATAGTTTGAAGGAGTTGATCCTCCTTGGAGACGCCACTGCTGACGTTCGGTTTGTCAACAACCTAGATCCCGGCAGCAGTGAGGATCTCCTCATCAAAGACCTCCCCCTCGAGTGGCGTTCTGGTGCCTGCCTCTCTTGGGATGCTGACGAAGAGGTCATCGCCAACCTTCAAGTACCTTCTCGGGGCAGGGGATGAGGAGGAGGAGGGTTGGTCATTGACCACCACCTCCCTGGCGGGATCCTTGGCGACCTCTCCAGTGGTGGCCTTACCGGGGACGCCCCTCTGGTCAGCATAGTCATTGGGGGCAACGTGTCGGGGGCGGTCCTTAGGGGCTCCTCCCACTGCTGATCACTTCATGCAGTCCTGGCAAGGTCACCAGTAAGAAGACGCGCTCCAACGTCCGTCAACAAGAAATAAGCGGCAGACTTACGCTGGGGGATGGAACGAGGGCTGTGCCGGGGGCTGGACTCCGGGCTGGTGAAAATCGTCCCCGACGCACGAGGAGTGCTTTCCAGGGGCTCAGCACTCGTCGAGGCCCTGGCCCTTTTCACCCTCTAGGCCAGCATCTCCGAGTCGCTACAACAATAAAGCCAGATAAAGATAAAGTAATACAAGTAAGGAGTCAGAGAATGGATGGGGGAAAACAGAGTGCACACTCGTCTTCCTCTTCTTCTGCCCCCCTCTTCTTCCTTGGGCTGAACAACCCAAGGTCATATTTGGCTGCTGGGATGGAGCCCTTCGGGGAAGGAGACGGAGTCCTTAATTACGCACCCGACCGTAGGAGAAGCAGCGACGCATCTGCTCGAGGAGGAAGGAGCGGCGTCACACTTGGTCGAGGAAGAGGCAACATCTGTGGCCTTCTTCGCCACTGCGGCCTCTAGCGCCTCCGCGGTCGCGCGCCTCGTCTAGCGCATGGGCTCCGCCCGAGCCCCTTGCCGCTGCGTGGCCTTCCCGGGGCGAATTGGCTCGTTGGAGCTGGCCCATCGCAAGACGCGCCTTTTCTTAGGGACCGAGGGCTCGTCCGCCCCGGCCGCCTCCCTGGCCGGCTCTTCGGTCGCCTCCGTGACAGGGGGAGCCCCAGCACCGGCATCGCTGGTCTCTCCGGCGGGCCCCACCCACTTGAGGAATCTTTGCTCCTCTCCGGCCTCGGCCTCCATGGCGCCGATTGTGTGTGTGGATTATGTCGGTGTACAAAAGAATGGGTACTTTTGTACCCCTTACTTGTGTGCATGGACGGTCGCAGCCACTCCTTCAGCAGGGCCTGGCGAAGCAGAGGAGGACGACAGGAGGCAGGACAGGTACAAAGAATATCAAGACAGATGCTTAGAGTAGCAAGCATCAAGAGGCAAGCAGGGCCACGCCCGGCAACCAGCCTTGCCGAGGCGATCTGCGAGGCCCCCGGCAAGCTCCTTGCCGGGACAGCTTGTGAAGAGACCCACATGCCCACCACCCTTGGGGTTGAGAGCTCTGACACCATCGACAATGTTAAAGACCAAGATTTGGAGAGCGCATGCCTGGTAGCATGCAGCCCCTCACAAAGATTGGCAACCCATGAACCCACGTGGGATCAGGAGACGAAGACCCCCGGCAAGGCCCTTGCCAGGGATGACTCCAAGGCCCCCGGCAAGCCTTGCCGGGGATGATCGCCAGGCCACGGCCCAGACCCATGCCCGACAAGGTTTCGCCACTTCACCACCACTCCAACGCAACGATAAGCATGCCAGCCAAGCAGGAGCCTGCGTGGCGGCATGTAGATCTTCGTGGAAGCCTACCATCTCGCCAACACAACAACTGGTTGGCAAGCGTGGTGCTGCATGCCTCGTTGGCCCAGACGCATAGCGAGGCGAGGAAGAGCGGTGAAGTACGAGATGGCCTCTGTTGCCATCCACAATAAAGCGAGAGGACATGTCGGCAATGCATGAAATGCACTTGTCCTATGTTGATCGAGCGATAAGCTCGTACCACTGTAGCTTGCTACCTCCTGTGTGCCACTGTGGCAACCCCTTTGTGTATAAAAGGAGGCCCGAGGTGCACAGAGAGGGGATTCAGACTTTTGGACAAAACACGTATCATTGCTAGTTCAAAAGCACAAGAACACATATATAACCAGATAAAGCAGAACTAGGGTATTACGCATCTTTGCATCCCGAACCTGGATAAAGATCCTCTGTGTGCTAACGGCTCGACCTGCTCTTCGTGCAACTAATCCCCCGCCGAACGAAAAAGGGATCCTTGCGACCCCATAGGTGATCGGTTTCCCCGACAGATTATGATTTCAGAAATGTTTAACCTCATCAAGAATGAAGAAACAAGACTATCTTTATGTTTATTCTTGTGTATAGGATCCCGCACTATTAAGAGGGGAACCTGGGTTATTGTGAAAGTCTTGCTCAAACATCTACTTCATAGTCAGTGTCTGATCTTCATCTCTGTCAAACGACCGGTACTCATCGAATGCCCGATCGCTTCTATACAGAGCCAAAACATCGGTCCTCCGATGTGCATCGGACGTCCGGCAAATCCTATCCAAAGCCAAAACATCGGTCGTCTGGTCCTTGTCGAACGTTCGTTGTTTGTAGAGCCCTCGGTTATCCGATATTCTTCGGTCGTCCGGTACTCTCTTGCTACCTCTTGAGCACTGCGTTGGTTTTCCCTTGAAGAGGAAAGGGTGATGCAGCAAAGTAGTGTAAGTATTTCCCTCAGTTTTTGAGAACCAAGGTATCAATCCAGTAGGAGGCTCCTCAAAAGTCCCTCGTGCCTACACAAACAAACAAGAACCTCGCAACCAACGCGATAAAGGGGTTGTCAATCCCTTCACGGTAACTTGCAAAAGTGAGATCTGATAGAGATAATAAGATAAGATAAATATTTTTGGTATTTTTATGATATAGATTGGAAAGTAAAGATGCAAATAAAAGATAGATGGGAAACTTATATGATAAAAGATAGACCCGATGGCCATAGGTTTCACTAGTGGCTTCTCTCAAGATAACATAAGTATTATGGTGGGTCAACAAATTACTGTCGAGCAATTGATAGAAAAGTGCATAGTTATGAGATTATCTAGGCATGATCATGTATATAGGCATCACGTCCGCAACAAGTAGATCGAAACGATTCCGCATCTACTACTATTACTCCACACATCGACTGACTCCTGCCTGCATCTAGAGTATTAAGTTCATAAGAACAGAGTAACGCATTAAGAATGATGACATGCTGTAGAGGGATAAAATCAAGCAATATGATATAAACCCCATATTTTTATCCTCGATCGCAAGAATACAATACATGCCTTGCTGCCCCTGCTGTCACTAGGAAAGGACACCGCAAGATTGAACCCAAAGCTAAGCACTTATCCCATTGCAAGAAAGATCAATCTAGTAGGCCAAACCAAACTGATAATTCGAAGAGACTTGCAAAGATAACCAATCACACATAAAAGAATTCAGAGAAGATTCAATTATTTCTCATAGATAAACTTGATCATAAACCCACAATTCATCGGATCTCGACAAACACACCGAAAAAAGAGTTACATTGAATAGATCTCCAAGAAGATTGAGGAGAACTTTGTATTGAGATTCAAAGAGAGAGAAGAAGCCATCTAGCTAATAACTATGGACCCGAAGGTCTGTGGTAAACTACTCACAACTCATCGGAGAGGCCTTGGAGATGATGTAGAGGCCCTCCATGGTCGATTCCCCCTCCGGCGGAGCGCCGACGAAGGCTCCAAGATGGGATCTCGCGGATACAGAAGGTTGCGGCGGTGGAATTAGGTTTTCGTGGTGCTCCTGGATGTTTTCAGGGTACGGGAGTATATATAGGCGAAGGAGGTAGGTCAGGGGAGCCACGAGGGTGGGGGCGCACCCACCCAGTAGGGCGCGCCCTCCTGCCTCGTGGCGGCCTCAGCTGCTTCTTGACGTCCACTCCAAGTCTCCTGGATTGCGTTTGTTCCAAAAAGATCGCCTCCGAAGGTTTCATTCCGTTTGGACTCCGTTTGATATTCCTTTTCTTCGGAACACTGAAATTGGCAAAAAAACAGCTATTCAGGCTGGGCCTCCGGTTAGTAGGTTAGTCCCAAAAATGATATGAAGTGTAGAGTAAAGCCCATAAACATCCAAAACGGGTAATATAATAGCATGGAACAATCAAAAATTATAGATACGTTGGAGATGTATCAAGCATCCCCAAGGTTAATTCCTGCACGTCCTCGAGTAGGTAAATGATAAGAACAGAATTTTTGATGTGGAATGCTACCTAGCATATTTCTCAATATAATTTTCTTTATTGTGGCATGAATGTTCAGATCCAAATGATTCTAAATAAAAGTTCATATTGACATAAGAGTAATAATACTTCAAGCATACTAACAAAGCAATCATGTCTTCTCAAAATAACATGGCTAAAGAAAGCTATCCCTACAAAATCATATAGCCTGGCTATGCTCTATCTTCATCACACAAAGTATTTAATCATGCACAACCCCGATGACAAGCCAAAAAATTGTTTCATACTTTAGTATTCTCAAACTTTTTCAACTTTCACACAATACATGAGCGTGAGCCATGGACATAGTACTATATGTGGAATAGAATGGTCATTGTGGAGAAGACAAAAAAGGAGAAGATAGTCTCACATCAACTAGGCGTATCAACGGGCTATGGAGATGCCCATTAATAGATATCAATGTGAGTGAGTAGGGATTGCCATGCAACGGATGCACTAGAGCTATAAGTGTATGAAAGCTCAACGAAAAGAAACTAAGTGGGTGTGCATCCAACTTGCTTGCTCACGAAGACCTAGGGCATTTTGAGGAAGCCCACCATTGGAATATACAAGCCAAGTTCTATAATGAAAAATTCCCACTAGTATATGAAAGTGACAACATAGGAGACTCTCTATCATGAAGATCATGGTGCTACTTTGAAGCACAAGTGTGGAAAAAAGATAGTAACATGTCCCTTCTCTCTTTTTCTCTCATTTATTTTTATTTTTTTATTTTTCTATTTGGTGGGCTTCTTTGGCCTTTTTTTTATTTGGGCTTCTTTGGCCTCTTTTATTTTTATAAAGTCTGAAGTCTCATCCCGACTTGTGGGGGAATCATAGTCTCCATCATCCTTTCCTAACTTGGGACAATGCTCTAATAATGAAGATCATCACACTTTTATTTACTTACAACTCAAGAATTACAACTCGATACTTAGAACAAAATATGACTCTATGTGAATGCCTCCGGTGGTGTACCGGGATATGCAATGAATCAAGCGTGACATGTATGAAAGAATTATGAATGTGGCCTTGCCACAAATACGATGTCAACTACATGATCATGCAAAGAGCAATATGACAATGATGGAGTGTGTCATAATAAACGGAACGGTGGAAAGTTGCATGGCAATATATCTCGGAATGGCTATTGAAATGCCATAATAGGTAGGTATGGTGGCTGTTTTGAGGAAGGTATATGGTGGGTGTATGGTACCGGCAAAAGTTGCGCGGCACAAGAGAGGCTAGCAATGGTGGAAGGGTGAGAGTGCGTATAATCCATGGACTCACCATTTGTCATAAGGAACTCATATACTTATTGCAAAAATCTACAAGTCATCGAAAACAAAGTACTACGTGCATGCTACTAGGGGGATAGATTGGTAGGAAAAGACCATCGGTCGTCCCCGACCGCCACTCATAAGGAAGACAATCAATAAATAAATTATGCTCCAACTTCATCACAAAGCGGTTCACCATACGTGCATGCTACGGGAATCACAAACTTCAACACAAGTATTCCTCAAATTCATAATTACTCCACTAGCATGACTCTAATATCACCATCCTCATATCTCAAAACAATTATCAAGCATCAAATTGATCATAGCATCCAATTCACTTTCTATGATAGTTTTTGTTATACCCAACTTGGATGCCCATCATTCTAGGACCAAATTTATAACCATAGCAAATACCATGCTGTTCTAAAAGACTCTCAAAATGATATAAGTGAAGCATGAAAGATCAATAATTTCTACAAAATTAAACCACCATCGTGCTCTAAAAGATATAAGTGAAGCACTAGAGCAAAATTATCTAACTCAAAAGATATAAGTGAAGCACATAGAGTATTCTAATAAATTCCAAATCAAGTGTGTTTCTCCCAAAAGGTGTGTACAATAAGGATTATTGTGGTAAAAATAAAAAGCAAAGACTCATATCATACAAGATGCTCCAAGCAAAACACATATCATGTGGCGAATAAAAATATAGCTCCAAGTAAAGTTACCGATAGACGAAGACGAAAGAGGGGATGCCTTCCGGGGCATCCCCAAGCTTAGGCTTTTGGTTGTCCTCGAATATCTTGGGTGCCATGGGCATACCCAAGCTTGGTCTCTTGCCCTTATTCCACAGTCCATCAAATCTTTACCCAAAACTTGGAAACTTCACAACACAAAACTCAACAAGAAATCTCATAAGCTCCGTTAGTGCAAGAAAGAAAAACAACCACATAAGGTACTGTAATGAACTCATTCTTTATATATATATTGGTGTTAAACCTACTGTGTTCCAACTTCTCTATGGTTCATACCCTCGATACTAGCCATAGATGCATCAAAATAAGCAAACAACACACGAAAAACAGAATCTGTCAAAAACAGAACAGTTTGTAGAAATCTGTAACTTTAGAACACTTATAGAACTCTAAAAATCCTACCAAGATATGAAGTCGTGGGAAATTTGTCTATTGATCTACTGCAAAAAGAATCAACGCAAAATCACGTTCCTGTGATTTATTAATATTATTCTCGCGCGTGCAAAAGTTTCCGTTTTTCAGCAGAATCAAATTAACTATCACCGTAGGTTATCCTATAGGTTCTACTTAGCACAAACACTAATTAAAACATAAAACCACATCTAAACAGAGGATAGATGAATTATTTATTACTAAACTGAAGCAAAAAGCAAGGAACAAAAATAAATTGGGTTGCCTCCCAACAAGCGCTATCGTGTAACGCCCCTAGCTAGGCATAAAAGCGAGAATAGATCTAAGTATTGCCATAACAATAAGATAGATCACGAAAACTCATTTCATATTCCCTAGGTTCAGCAGCAAGTTTTCTTTGAGGCAAACAAAAGTAATCAAAAGGGATAAATTTAATGGGACAGAAGTCCCCAAGATCAACCTCGGGAGGTATGGGTTCCTCCTTTGGCCCTTCATATTGCACAACCAATTCATCATTATAAGCATTCTTTTGGCAGAACTTCGTGAGCCTATACTCAAGAGAATATCCCAACTCATTATTTCGAATAGCAAAATCATTATTAGTTCGGAAATTCTATCAACTAGAACATTGCTAGGAACCTTTTTTCTAAGGTTTTCATTAAAAGCAACATAGTCTAAAGATTGAAAATGCATTATGTCCTCTTGATCAAAGAGGATTTCCTCTATGGGAGGACGGCCAGCGTCCACCCTATAGTGCGCAAAAATTTCTTTGGCTTCTTTTATTATAAATCTAAACTCATGTGCCAAAAAGATAGTAGTTGCGCGCTTAACAGAAGAATGTTCAATATTAGAAAATTCTAGGAAAATCCTTTGTATGCAAGGATGCATGTGCATAAACTATCTTTCAAGTTCAACTATAAGCATGGTGATAGCATCCGCAAGACTACTAGTTCTATGAAGAATAGAACTACCCATAGAAGGTAAAGCACCGGCACAAGTAAAGAAATCTTGAATAACCCCTTTTCCAATAATATTACCACTACCGATTCGAAACTTTTTAGTATGTAAGATAGGGGGTTCTTCAGCAGGAGCATCAGAATTTTCCATGTTATTATTATTGTCCATATCGATGATAATCTCCCCAATTTCAGACATAATGGCAGAAAATGCTAGGAGCGAGTGAAAGAGGGAGGCGAAAGGAAAAGAGAGGGCGAGTAAAACGGCAAGGGTGAAGTGGGGGAGAGGAAAACGAGAGGCAAATGGCAAATAATGTAATGTGAGGGAGATGAGTTTGTGATGGGTACTTGGTATGTCTTGACTTGAGCGAAGACCTCCCCGGCAACGGTGCCAGAAATCCTTCTTGCTACCTCTTGAGCACTGCGTTGGTTTTCCCTTGAAGAGGAAAGGGTGATGCAGCAAAGTAGTGTAAGTATTTCCCTAAGTATTTGAGAACCAAGGTATCAATCCAGTAGGAGGCTCCTCAAAAGTCCCTCGTACCTACACAAACAAACAAGAACCTCGCAACCAACACGATAAAGGGGTTGTCAATCCCTTCACGGTAACTTGCGAAAGTGAGATCTGATAGAGATAGTATGATAAGATAAATATATTTTTGGTATTTTATAATATAGATGCAAAAGTAAAGATGCAAATAAAAGTAGATTGAAAGCTTATATGATAAAAGATAGACCCGGGGGCCATAGGTTTCACTAGTGGCTTCTCTCAAGATAGCATAAGTATTACGGTGGGTGAACAAATTACTGTCGAGCAATTGATAGAAAAGTGCATAGTTAGGAGATTATCTAGGCATGATCATGTATATAGGCATCACGTCCGCAACAAGTAGATCGAAACGATTCTGCATCTACTGCTATTACTCCACACATCGACCGACTCCTGCCTGCATCTAGAGTATTAATTTCATAAGAACAGAGTAACGCATTAAGAAAGATGACATGATGTAGAGGGATAAACTCAAGCAACATGATATAAACCCCATCTTTTTATCCTCGATGGCAACAATACAATACATGCCTTGCTGCCCCTACTGTCACTAGGAAAGGACATCGCGAGATTGAACCCAAAGCTAAGTACTTCTCCCATTGCAAGAAAGATCAATCTAGTAGGCCAAACCAAACTGATAGTTCGAAGAGACTTGCAAAGATAACAAATCACACATAAAAGAATTCAGAGAAGATTCAACTATTTCTCATAGATAAACTTGATCATAAACCCACAATTCATCGGATCTTGACAAACACACCACAAAAAGAGTTACATCGAATAGATCTCCAAGAAGATCGAGGAGAACTTTGTATTGAGATTCAAAGGGAGAGAAGAAGCCATCTAGCTAATAACTATGGACCCGAAGGTCTGTGGTAAACTACTCACAACTCATCGAAGAGGCCTTGGAGATGATGTAGAGGCCCTCCGTGGTTGATCCCCCCTCCGGTGGAGCACCAGCGAAGGCTCCAAGATGGGATCTCGCGGATACAGAAGGTTGCGGCGGTGGAATTAGGTTTTCGTGGTACTCCTGGATGTTTTCAGGGTACGGGAGTATATATAGGAGAAGGAGGTAGGTCAGGGGAGCCACGAGGGGCCCACGAGGGTGGGGGTGCGCCCACCCCCCTAGGGCGCGCCTTCCTGCCTTGTGGCCGCCTAGGCTACTTCTTGACGTCCACTCCAAGTCTCCTGGATTGCGTTTGTTCCAAAAAGATCGCTCCCGAAGGTTTCATTCCGTTTGGACTTTGTTTGATATTCCTTTTCTTCGAAACACTGAAATAGGCAAAAAAGTAGCTATTCGGGCTGGGCCTTCGGTTAGTAGGTTAGTCCCAAAAATGATATAAAAGTGTAGAGTAAAGCCCATAAACATCCAAAATGGGTAATATAATAGCATGGAACAATAAAAAATTATAGATATGTTGGAGACGTATCATATCTCCACAAAGCCTAAACATCGGACGTCCGGATCCTTTGGTACCCACTATACCGTGTCAAAACATCGAATATCAGGTCCCTGTCGGATGTCCGGTGTGTGTCAAGCCTTCGGTTGTCCATTGTGCATCGGACGTCCGATGTTGCAGTGTTGTTTTGGGCTCCAGTGGCCACTTATTGAGGCATACTATAAATATCTCTCTCCTATCCCGTGAGAAAGTTGACCATTCACTTAAAGCATCCTCAAGAACACATCTTCACTCTCGCTCTCTCACTCCAACACCAAATCTTAGATACCTAAGGGATTTGAGAGCATTTGAGAGAAGTTGTCCACCCAAGTGATAGATCCACTCCTTCCCCTTCTTTGCACCAAAGGAATTCGTGATTTGAGCAAGTGTTGAGCTTTTCCCCATCGTTCTTTTACTCTTGGAGGTTGGAGACTCATAGGCGGTAGGAGTCATTCGGAGAGGAATCATTCTTTGTGATTACCCCCGGAAAGTTTGTGAGGGTTTGGAGACCACCCCAAGGTCTACCACTAGTGGTTGAGAAACACCTTCGTGGTGTTGTCTCAAAGGGAGAATAGGGTGAGCCTTCGTGGTGTTGGTGTGCCTTCGTGGTAACATCCACCTCTCTAACGGTGACGTAGCTTCCCTCCAAGGAAGTGAACATCGGCTTACAACCTCGTCTCTCAGAGTTGCAGTTATCCCTAACCCTAACTCCCTACTTGTGGTTACTTGTCTCTTAGTCTTTACTTATATCATATTGTGATTGCTTACTCTCCGACTTGAGTTACTTGTTTACCTTGCTTAGCTCATAGCTTCACACTTGCAATTGTTAGGCTCAACTTCATATTCCGCATTATTACCTAAAATTACTAAGTAATTATTAAAATTTGTAATTGTACCTTCACCCCCCTCTAGGTACATCTCGATCCTTTCAATTGGTATCAGAGTCTCGTGCTCTATTCTTGTGGCTTAATCGCCCTAGAGTGAGATGAACCCCGATGGGACTCCCCTTGTTGCAGATCCGAAGGATAAGGGCGCGACTTCCACGGAAGACAAGTCCTTCACTTATGAGGATCTGGAACGGGCTCTTGCTAAGCAAAAGGATGAGCATGATGCTTCTCTTGAGGCCTTGGTCCAAATGAGAATAGCCACATTGACCACGATGCTTGCACCACTTTCTGGTGGTGCGGCCTCGAGGCCAATTGTGCCTACTCCTTCAATTGGCCAATAACCTCCTAGTAATGAACACTCTAGTGTTCCTTGGATTTATGCAAGACCTCAAGTAGAGAAACCAAAGTATAACCCTCAAGGTAGACCTCCTTTACTTGATGACACAACCGACTTTGCTTTGTGGAGAGTTGCTATGAAGGATCATCTTCGATATGGAAATGATGAGATGTTGGAGATCTTGTAGTATGGTTATCAAGCTGTAGAACCAAAGAATCTTAAACCAAGAGAAGTATATGACAAGCATCTCAATGACACCGCAATCATTTGCATAAGGAGAGGTATGACTGACAAGCAAAGGAGACCATACATACACATCACAGGTGCCAAGGAATTATGGGATAGCATTGTGAGGACCAAGACCGGCACCTCCGCACTCCGGCTTGTTCAATATGAAATTGCCAAGGGTCAATTGCAAAACTTTTGTATGGAAAAAGGTGAATCCCCCACATAGCTCCTTGAGTGTCACATGACTCTCACCGCCGACATTGAGTCTTGTGATTGTGACAAGACACAAGATGGATTCAACTTGACTAAGAGGTTTCTCGTGGACAAGTTGCTTCAAGATCTTGCTCCTTATCATCACCAAATGGTGTGGGACATAAGACAACGCCATGGATCCAAGGAAATGACCCCGGATGACATCATATCCACGTTCAAACTATTTGAAGAATCAAAGGCAAATGCCACAAAACATCTTGCCATGCACGGTACCCCAACATCAAAGATCAACCTTGCATTGAAGGCCAAGCATGTATGTGAAGAAGAGAAAAGTGAAGAAGAAGAAGATGATGATGAAGAAGATGGTGATGAGATTGACTTTGATGAGAGTCCTTCATATGAAGACATTGCTCTCTTTGAAAAGAAGTTTAGCGCAGGAAAATTCAAGGGAAGATTCCAGAAGAAGAAAGTGAGGAAATGCTACAATTGTGAAGAAACCAATCATTTCTCCAACGAATGCCCTTATGAGAAGAGAGAAGATAAATCAAGGTTTCCCAAGACCTTTCCCAAGAAAAAGTTGCCAAATCCTCTGAACTCAAAGCTCAAGAAGATAGATGGAAAAGCAATGGTTGCTCATGAAGAATCTGATCCGGATGATGTTAGTGGTGTTGCCGAAGTAGCTCAAGATTCTCAAAACACCTTGGAGATAGTCAACAAGAGTGGTGAGGTTGTCACCTACAACTACATGAAAGACTACAAGGGAAACACTCACAAGTGCCTAATGGCAAAGACCGTGGTAGAATATGGAGAAGATGAAAACTCTCCTGACAAGGTCAAGGTAACCCCACGATCAAGTCCTCCTCTTTTCACACCTTCTACTCCTAGTGATGAGTATCTTGATGCGGAGGATAACTATGATGATAATGATATAGATGACCCCATGTTTGCGAAATTAAATAATGTCATGTGCTCCCTCAAAGGAAAGAAGCTCACTATGTTTCGCATGCTTATGAAGATGGTGGGTAAGCACACCATCACCATTAAGGAACTCGAAACCCGCATAACTGAGGAAAAGGAAAAATATGAAATCCTTGAGTGGAAAGTCCAATATGAGGAAGCATGAAATGATGAACTATACTTGAAAATTGATGCAAACGTTGATGTCAATGCTATAGATCTTGCCTCCTTAAAAAAGGCTAAGGACTCTTGCGAAGAGTTGATGAATGATAAAAGTAAGCTTGTGAAGTCTCATACATCTCTCTCTAAGGATTGTGTAACACCCCAAAACTTTAACCAGGTTTTAGTTATTAAAATTTTGCCAAGAGTTTAAAATTTTTGCCTGCAAGAATATTTCTGTTGATTTCAGAACCTTTCTTTTTATATTAATGAGTATCTACCCTAGTGGATCCTTCCAAACATATTGAACTTCTATGCCATCTCATTAAAACAATTTCCTAATCAGTAGGTTTATTTATTAAATTATTCCACCCTGAGCTATATTCATTAAAATGACTTGTTTTAAGTTTTGGAGCTCTGTTTGAACTGCAACCAGTTGATAACTTTAACTAAAAATCCAACCAAAATTTGGAGATGTCATGTGATGCCCCTAAATCACTTTTGTGCAATAATATATTTCATTCATTGCATATTTTGAGTGATACACATGTTATTCTTCTCTGGTCCAGTGGACAACTTTGCACTACAACCCTTTCAAATATTTGTTTCTAGCTTCCACCAAAAGTATGGGATGTCAGTAGCAGCATATGATTCCATTATATGCAAAAATCCAGGGATGTTCTTTGAAAATTTTGAGTGAATCAACCTCATCTTCATTCTGGTCCAACTTGATGGTTTGTACATCATCCATATTATTGCTTGCTCTTTGGCCCTTGATTCTTTCTCCTACTTGTAGTCCTCCATGCTAAACCCCTAAGTCCAGGAGCATGCAACCATTGGCATATTTTTGGTTCATGCAATAATGCCATTCACATCTTGTCCAGATTTGAAATTCTGCAAAACTTGCACTAACAAGTTTGTGCTTTTCACAAACAAACCTCACCACCCTCTTGTGCATCCAAAGAGACTTCAATCTGGAAGATTTGGCCCCTCCAAGAATAGCCTAAGTGCTTGTGGCATTTTGTCAAACACCTGGAGGGCATGAACTGATTTGGCATGAGTTTTGTCTGCACTATGAACTTGACCACCTGACCAAACCACCTTGTCCCTTGAGTTTCCCTCTATCTCTAACCTAGTCCTATGGCTTGCCAACCTCACCTGTGACCTATAGCATGCCACAGCATTGTATCGAACACCTTCTGTGCGTGCACTGGACGCGCCCAGAGCGCGCGTATTGCACGAACCACGCCCGAGCCAACACATTGGCCCCCTGGTTTTGGCCCACTCTGCAGCGCCATGCCACGCACTAACCTCCTCACAGCAACGCGCCAAGCCGCCCTGGCAGCCTATAGCGCCGCCGTCAGAGCTTTTGGCGGCACACCGACGTCCGCAGCGCGCCTTTGCCACGGTCGGCGCCGCCAAAGCCACCCCGGCTCGCCACCTGCCCCTGGGAACAGCGCAAGCTTATCCCCTCGCTCGTCGGCTAGCTCCCGTCGTCGCCACGTCGCCATTGCTACAGAAAGACGGTTCACCGTCGTCCTTATCACCGGCCGCCTCGGAACCGACCTCCACCGCGTATATAAGGACCCCGGAGCTCAAACGAGACGAGGAGCAACCTCAAGTGATACTCCTAGTGTCGCCTTGGCCAGCAGTCGAGCAAGGGAAGGCCTTCTTCCCCGAGTCCGGCCGGTTCGGTCCGCCGCCAAGCCCCGGCCGATTCCGTCGCCACCAGTGCCTCCCCCTCTCCATTCTCTCCACCAAGAACTCTCCCTCCCTCTCGCGAGCACAACCCCACGCTCAATTTTGGCTGGAGACCACCGCATCCCCAAACTCACTATCCACCCGAATGCCTTCTCCGTCGCGAAGCTCGTCGCCGGCGACTCCGTTCACATCGGCGACCATGGCGGGTACCCACAGACTCGTCTCGACCCCCTGAGCACACCCATGTCCTCAGATCTCCAAGGGACGCCCCCGTTTGCCGGCAAATCCTCGCCGGAGCTCCGCCTCTGTTCGGTCGGAGGGGAAACGACGCTCGCGTGGCCGGTCAAACCTGACCAGTGGGCCAGGCGGGCCCACCGCCAGTGACCCAGCGCCGGTCCACATAGGATTAAGTGGAAGCGCACTTCCGAAGTACGCTTTCGACGTGTACGTGTTTTTTTTGAAACATTTTCTTTTCTCTTTTTTTTTAAATAAAAGATTTTCACCAAACTTTGACTGCTTATAACTTTTAAATTACAACTCCAAATGAATTGATTCTTTTTCCTATCTCTCTCTAATATTGTCTAGTTTATTTTAAGATTTATTTGAAAAAAATTCAAAACAACTTTTTGTGCTGTTTTTATTTTGTGTGTTAATTCATTTATATTTCTAAAATAGGATTTTTGAAGAGAGGAGAAGTATTTCAAGAGTTTGAAATGCACCCTGCCTTCCCATGACCTGAAGGCAAGCATTCTGAACCCCGGCATAATACTTTTGTGTGTTCGTTGACACGTTTATAACACTACCTCATTTTTGGAGAACTTGCTATTTCATGTGAGATGATCATGTGCATGGTTGCATATTTGTGATTTCCATGCTGTTGGAAATGATCACACTTGTGATGATAATCATCCTCATGTGCCTTGCATGCATACCGGCAGGAACCCGAGAAAACCTCTGCCTTGGGTAGGCATGAGTTTGTTACCGGTCTCCGTCGGGACGGTCATGTCTGGTATGGCATGGTAAGGTAATATGAGCGGTGACTCTGTTGGTTGAAATACATTCGTTATGCTAATCATGCAGGGAATACTTAAACCTCCTGAGTCGACCGTAGATCGAGTCTTGTTCCAGTAACCCCCATACTTGTTTCGTACTACCACTCGTCTCTACAACAAGTAGAGTACGGTTCAGTAAGTTGTCAACCTCTTCCTAGCACACACCGTACAGAGAGGCCAGGGTGGAAGATACCGGTTGTAGCTGGTAGGCAGGCCACCTGGTCCGGGGGCATGGGTGTTTCCGGTTGAGACCGAGAGGGGAGGCCACCCCTTAGAGCGTGCGATATAAATTTGATCCCATGCTACACGAGGTTGTAGCCTCCCCACTTAGAGTTTGCTTGACATGTGTCGTGGGTGATTCCAGACACGTGTGAGTTAAGCTAATGTGTGCAAGTTAGGTGTGTTTTCAAAAAAAAGACCGTAGACGGAATTAGTCCCGATGGACTAAAGAAGTCCGTTACTCGCAGGTAAAGAATACACCCTCTGCAGAGATTAAACCTATTTGAGTAGCCGTGTCCATGGTTAAGGATTACAGTCTGGGATGGGTCCAGTGTCGGTCTTAGTGTCCGTCTTCAGAGGTGAAACTGTTAAATCAGAACTGATATTACAACTTGTGACATGTGATAATGATGATTATTATTTTGTTGTGGACTAACCCGTGATATTTTTGGTATTATCGAATATCCTTGGGATGATTTTACCTCCGGTATATTCACTATGATTGTTTCTTTTAAAGCCCTGTATGTGGTGTCGCTCAGACGCCCGACTGTGGCATTTCTTTTAAAGCCCTGTATGTGGTGTCGCTCAGACGCCCGACTGTGGCATTTCTTTTAAAGCCCTGTATGTGGTGTCGCTCAGACGCCCGACTGTGGCATTTCTTTTAAAGCCCTGTATGTGGTGTCGCTCAGACGCCCGACTGTGGCATTTCTTTTAAAGCCCTGTATGTGGTGTCGCTCAGACGCGCGACTGCGGCATTTCTTTTAAAGCCCTTTATGTGGTGTCGCTTAGACGCCCGACTGTGGCATTTCTTTTAAAGCCCTGTATGTGGTGTCGCTCAGACGCCCGACTGCGGCATTTCTTTTAAAGCCCTTTATGTGGTGTCGCTCAGACGCCCGACTGTGGCATGTCTTTTAAAGCCCTTTATGCGGTGTCGCTAAGACGCCCGACTGTGGCATGTTTGTTATTTATTTCATAAATTTTAATATTGCTAAGTTATTGCATATTCATAATTAACATGCTTGTACGCATCAGAGTTTTATTTATCTTTTGTGACTGACGTCATGAGCATAGAATATTTTCAGCACATCATTGTCATATTATACCGGTGTTCATAATGTTTGCGAGTACATTCAAAGTACTCACTGGCTTGTCCCTGGCTATTGTCTTGGCTAGATTTCTTGCGCGGAGAGGAGCGACCGCGAAGACAGCCCCGGAACCTAAGCAACAGTGATAGCAGCCTCGCGAAGATAGGAGTTAACCTGGTCAGCTGTTCCTGTGGGAAATGGAGTCCCATAGACACTGATGATTCACAACCCGCTTCCGCCATCAACCACTAGAAACCATTTGTTGTACTCGCAGGCCAGAATGGTCTTGTACTACATATTTTGTATTTTGCTTGGAATTTCTGTATCAAGTTGGTGCCTCATCAGCTAACAGTCTTCCTAGGGCTGGTGAGCACAAGGGCCATTTTCTGGGAATTAACACCCGGAGAATCGGTCGCCACAGATTGTGAGCTTCTATCCGTGTCTCTCAAGACGAAGGAAGAAGAGCTCACCCTTCTTACAAAGTGTTTTGAAACACTCAAGCTTACCTATCTTGAAACTCTTGCCAAGGCTTACTCTTCTCCTATTATCAATGTTGATGCTTGTACTACTAACTCTAGTAGTGACCTAGCATCTATTCTTGAGGAGAATCGCTTTCTCAAGGCTCAAATCAAGAAAGGTCTCATGACATGTGCTCAATGACAAAAGAACCTTAGTGAGGTATTGAGCCAACACAATGAGGTGTTTGCCAAAGAGGGTCTCGGGTTTGACCCAAGCACAAGCAAGAAGAAGTCGTCTTCTCAAAAGTGCACCACTCCTCTAAAAGAAACATTTGTACGTGAAGGGCACAAGGAGAAAGGTAAGGGTGATAGTGGGAAGGCCACAAGGGGCATGCCCACTCTCAACAAACCAAAAGAATTCATGCCTCCATCCTATGTTCTTCGCAAGACTAAGGATGGAGAAGTTTATGCAAAATTTGGTTCTATGCTATTTGGGTTCCTAAGACCCTTGTGACTAACTTAAGAGGTCCCATTGCAAAATGGGTGCCTCTAACCAAGTTATAATTGTGTGTAGGTTGCTTTCTATGGTGGAGTAAAATGGGCGATTGATAGTGGATGTACAAATCATATGACCGGAGATAGCAAATTTCTCTACGATTTCATGGAAGCTATTCAACCATTTATGAGCATTATGTTGGGGAACGTTGCAGAAAATTAAAATTTTTCCTACGGTTTCACCAAGATCCATCTATGAGTTCATCTAAGCAACGAGTCTAGGGAGAGAGTTTGCATCTACATACCACTTGTAGATCGCGTGCGGAAGCTTGCAAGGTGATGATGTAGTCGTACTCGACGTGATCCAAATCACCGATGACCAGCGCCGAACGAACGGCACCTCCGCGTTCAACACACGTACGGGACGGGAGACGTCTCCTCCTTCTTGATCCAGCAAGGGGGAAGGAGAGGTTGATGAAGATCCAGCAGCACGACGGCGTGGTGGTGGATGCAGGGCGTCACAGCAGCAGGGCTTCGCCGAGACTACGAGGGAGAGACGTAACGGGGAAAGGTGGAGGCGCCAGGGGCTGGTGTGTTCTCCTCCTCCCCCCCACTATATATAGGGGTGCCAAGGGGGGGGGCTCCGGCCCTAGTAGATGAGATCTACTAGGGGGGCGGCGGCCTAGGGGAGGTTTCCCTCCCCCCCAAGGCACCTAGGGGTGCCTTCCACCACTAGGACTCCTCCTAGGGGGAAACCCTAGGCGCATGGGCCTATAGGGGCTGGTGCCCTTGGCCCATGATGGCCAAGGCACACCCCCTACAGCCCATGTGGCCCCCCGGGACAGGTGGCCCCACCCGGTGGACCCCCGGGACCCTTCCGGTGGTCCCGGTACAATACCGATAACCCCGAAACTTGTCCCGGTGCCCGAAATAGCACTTCCTATATATAATTCTTTACCTCCGGACCATTCCGGAACTCCTCGTGATGTCCGGGATCTCATCCGGGACTCCGAACAACATTCGGGTTTCTGCATATACATATCTTCATAACCCTAGCGTCACCGAACCTTAAGTGTGTAGACCCTACGGGTTCGGGAGACATGTAGACATGACCGAGATGCTCTCAGTCAATAACCATCAGCGGGGTCTGGATACCCATGATGGCTCCCACATGCTCCTCGATGTTGTCATCGGATGAACCACTATGTCGAGGATTCGATCAAACCCTGTATGCAATTCCCTTTGTCAATCGGTACGTTACTTGCCCGAGACTCGATCGTCGGTATCCCAATACCTTGTTCAGTCTCGTTACCGGCAAGTCACTTTACTCGTACCGTAATGCATGATCCCGTGTCCAACACCTTGGTCACATTGAGCTCATTATGATGATGCATTACCGAGTGGGCCCAGAGATACCTCTCCGTCATACGGAGTGACAAATCCCAGTCTCGATCCGTGTCAACCCAACAGCTACTTTCGGAGATACCTGTAATGTACCTTTATAGTCACCCAGTTACGTTGTGACGTTTGGTACACCCAAGGCATTCTTACGGTATCCGGGAGTTACACGATCTCATGGTCGAAGGAAGAGATACTTGACACTTGCAAAGCTCTAGCAAAACGAACTACACGATCTTTTATGCTATGCTTAGGATTGGGTCTTGTCCATCACATCATTCTCCTAATGATGTGATCCCGTTATCAACGACATCCAATGTCCATAGTCAGGAAACCATGACTATCTGTTGATCACAACGAGCTGGTCAACTAGAGGCTTACCAGGGACATTGTGTGGTCTAAGTATTCACACGTGTATTACGATTTCCGGATAATACAGTTATAGCATGAATACAAGACAATTATCATGAACAATGAAATATAATAATACTTTTATTATTGCCTCTAGGGCATATTTCCAACAGTCTCCCACTTGCACTAGAGTCACTAATCTAGTTACATTGTGATGAATCGAACACCCATAGAGTTCTGGTGTTGATCATGTTTTGCACGCGAGAGAGGTTTAGTCAGCGGATCTGCGACATTCAGATCCGTGTGCACTTTGCAAATCTCTATGTCTCCATCTTGAACATTTTCACGGATGGAGTTGAAACGACGCTTGATGTGCCTGGTCTTCTTGTGAAACCTGGGCTCCTTTGCGAGGGCAATAGCTCCAGTGTTGTCACAGAAGAGTTTGATCGGCCCCGACGCATTGGGTATGACTCCTAGGTCGGTGATGAACTCCTTCACCCAAATCGCTTCATGTGCTGCCTCCGAGGCTGCCATGTACTCCGCTTCACACGTAGATCCCGCCACGACGCTCTGCTTGCAGCTGCACCAGCTTACTGCTCCACCATTCAACATATACACGTATCCGGTTTGTGACTTAGAGTCATCCGGATCTGAGTCGAAGCTAGCGTCGACGTAACCCTTTACGACGAGCTCTTCGTCTCCTCCATAAACGAGAAACATGTCCTTTGTCCTTTTCAGGTACTTCAGGATATTCTTGACCGCTGTCCAGTGTTCCTTGCCGGGATTACTTTGGTATCTTGCTACCAAACTTACGGCAAGGTTTACATCGGGTCTGGTACACAGCATGGCATACATAATAGATCCTATGGCTGAAGCATAGGGGATGACACTCATCTCTTCTTTATCTTTTGCCGTGGTCGGTGACTGAGCTGAGCTCAGTCTCATACCTTGTAACATAGGCAAGAACCCCTTCTTGGACTGATCCATTCTGAATCTCTTCAAAATCTTATCAAGGTATGTACTTTGTGAAAGACCTATGAGGCGTCTCGATCTATCTCTATAGATCTTGATGCCTAATATATAAGCAGCTTCTCCAAGGTCCTTCATTGAAAAACACTTATTCAAGTAGGCCTTAATGCTGTCCAGAAATTCTATATTATTTCCCATCAGGAGTATGTCATCTACATATAATATGAGAAATGCTACAGAGCTCCCACTCACTTTCTTGTAAACGCAGGCTTCTCCATAAGTCTGCATAAACCCAAACGCTTTGATCATCTCATCAAAGCGAATGTTCCAACTCCGAGATGCTTGCACCAGTCCATAAATGGATCGCTGGAGCTTGCATACTTTGTTAGCGTTCTGAGGATCGACAAAACCTTCCGGCTGCATCATATACAGTTCTTCCTTAAGATGCCCGTTAAGGAATGCTGTTTTGACGTCCATCTGCCATATCTCATAATCATAGTATGCGGCAATTGCTAACATGATTCGGACGGACTTTAGCTTCGCTACGGGAGAGAATGTCTCGTCGTAGTCAATCCCTTGAACCTGTCGATAACCCTTAGCGACAAGTCGAGCTTTATAGATGGTAACATTACCATCCGCGTCCGTCTTCTTCTTAAAGATCCATTTGTTTTCTATCGCTCGCCGATCATCGGGCAAGTCTGTCAAAGTCCATACTTTGTTTTCATACATGGATTCTATCTCGGATTTCATGGCTTCAAGCCATTTGTTGGAATCCGGGCCCGTCATTGCTCTTCATAGTTCGAAGGTTCATTGTTGTCTAACAACATGATTTCCAGGACAGGGTTGCCGTACCACTCTGGTGCGGAACGTGTCCTTGTGGACCTACGAAGTTCAGCAGTAACTTGATCCGAAGTACCTTGATCATTATCATGGTTTTCCTCTTCAGTTGGTGTGGGCATCACAGGAATGGTTTCCTGTGCTGCGTCACTATCCCGCTCAAGAGGTAGTACTTCATCGAGTTCTACTTTCCTCCCACTTACTTCTTTCGAGAGAAACTCTTTTTCCAGAAAGCATCCGTTCTTGGCAACAAAGATCTTGCCTTCGGATCTTAAGTAGAAGGTATACCCTATAGTTTCCTTAGGGTATCCTATGAATACGCATTTTTCCGACTTGGGTTCGAGCTTTTCAGGTTGAAGTTTCTTGACATAAGCTTCGCATCCCCAAACTTTTAGAAACGACAGCTTAGGTTTCTTTCCAAACCATAATTCATACGGTGTCGTCTCAACGGATTTAGACGGTGCCCTATTTAAAGTGAATGTAGCTGTCTCTAGAGCGTATCCCCAAAATGATAGCGGTAAATCGGTAAGAGACATCATAGACCGCACCATATCCAATAGAGTGCGATTACGACGTTCGGACACACCGTTTCGCTGAGGTGTTCCAGGCGGCGTGAGCTGTGAAACGATTCCACATTTCTTTAAGTGTGTACCAAATTCGTGACTTAAGTATTCTCCTCCACGATCTGATCGTAAGAATTTTATCTTTCGGTCACGTTGATTCTCCACCTCATTCTGAAATTCCTTGAACTTTTCAAAGGTCTCAGACTTGTGTTTCATTAAGTAGACATACCCATATCTACTCAAGTCATCTGTGAGAGTGAGAACATAACGATATCCTCCGCGAGCCTCAACGCTCATTGGACCGCACACATCGGTATGTATGATTTCCAACAAGTTGGTTGCTCGCTCCATTGTTCCGGAGAACGGAGTCTTGGTCATTTTACCTAAGAGGCATGGTTCGCACGTGTCAAACGATTCATAATCAAGAGACTCTAAAAGTCCATCAGCATGGAGCTTCTTCATGCGCTTGACACCAATGTGACCAAGGCGGCAGTGCCACAAGTATGTGGGACTATCGTTATCAACTTTAAATCTTTTGGCATCTACACTATGAACATGTGTAATATTACGCTCGAGATTCATTAAGAATAAACCATTGACCATCGGAGCATGACCATAAAACATATCTCTCATATAAATCGAACAACCATTATTCTCAGACTTAAATGAGTAGCCATCTCGTATTAAACGAGATCCAGATACAATGTTCATGCTCAAACTTGGCACTAAATAACAATTATTAAGGTTCAAAACTAATCCCGTAGGTAAATGTAGAGGCAGCGTGCCGACGGCGATCACATCGACTCTGGAACCATTCCCGACGCGCATCGTCACCTCGTCCTTCGCCAGTCTCCGTTTATTCCGCAGCTCCTGCTGTGAGTTACAAATATGAGCAACGGCACCGGTATCAAATACCCAGGAGTTACTACGAGTACTGGTAAGGTACACATCAATCACATGTATATCAAATATACCTTTGGTGTTGCCGGCCTTCTTATCCGCTAAGTATTTGGGGCAGTTCCGCTTCCAGTGACCCTTCCCCTTGCAATAAAAGCACTCAGTCTCAGGCTTGGGTCCATTCTTTGACTTCTTCCCGGTAACTGGCTTACCAGGCGCGGCAACATCTTTGCCGTCCTTCTTGAAGTTCTTCTTACCCTTGCCCTTCTTGAACTTAGTGGTCTTATTGACCATCAACACTTGATGTTCTTTCTTGATTTCAGCCTCTGCTGACTTCAGCATCGAGAACAATTCAGGAATGGTCTTTTCCATTCCTTGCATGTTGTAGTTCATCACAAAGCTCTTGTAGCTTGGTGGGAGCGACTGGAGGATTCTGTCAATGACCGCCTCATCTGGGAGGTTAATGTTCAGCTGGGTCATACGGTTGTGCAACCCAGACATCTTCAGGATGTGCTCACTGACAGAACTGTTTTCCTCCATCTTACAACTGTAGAACTTGTCGGAGACATCATATCTCTCGACCCGGGCATGAGCTTGAAAAACTAGTTTCAGCTCTTCGAACATCTCATATGCTCCGTGATGCTCAAAACGCTTTTGGAGCCCCGGTTCTAAGCTGTAAAGCATGCCGCACTGAACGAGGGAGTAATCATCAGCGCGAGTTTGCCAAGCATTCATAATGTCTTGGTTCTCTGGGACGGGAGCGTCACCTAGCGGTCCTTCTAGGACATATTGTTTCCTGGCAGCTATGAGGATGATCTCAGGTTCCGGACCCAGTCCGTATAGTTGCTGCCATCATCTTTCAGCTTGGTTTTCTCTAGGAACGCGTTGAAGTTCATGTTGACATTAGCGTTGGCCATTGATCTACAAGACATATTTGCAAAGGTTTTAGACTAAGTTCATGATAATAAAGTTCTAATCAAATTATGAACTCCCACTTAGATTAGACATCCCTTTAGTCATCTAAGTGTTACACGATCCGAGTCGACTAGCCCGTGTCCGATCATCACGTGAGACGGACTAGTCATCGTCGGTGAACATTTTCATGTTGATCGTATCTTCTATACGATTCGTGTTCGACCTTTCGGTCTCCGTGTTCCGAGGCCATGTCTGCACATGCTAGGCTCGTCAAGTTAACCCTAAGTGTTTTCGCTGTGTAAAACTGTCTTACACCCGTCGTATGTGAACGTAAGAATCCATCACACCCGATCATCACGTGGTGCTTAGAAACGACGAACTGTAGCAACGGTGCACAGTTAGGGGAGAACACTTCTTGAAATTTTATAAGGGATCATCTTATTTACTACCGTCGTTCTAAGTAAACAAGATGCATAATACATAATAAACATCACATGCAATTATATAGTTGTGACATGATATGGCCAATATCATATAGCTCCATTGATCTTCATCTTCGGGGCTCCATGATCATCTTGTCACCGGCTTGACACCATGATCTCCATCATCATGATCTCCATCATCGTGTCTTCATGAAGTTGTCACGCCAACGACTACTTCTACTTCTATGACTAACGTTTAGCAATAAAGTAAAGTAGTTTACATGACGTTATTCAATGACACGCAGGTCATACAAAAAATAATGACAACTCCTATGGCTCCTGCCGGTTGTCATACTCATCGACATGCAAGTCGTGAATCCTATTACAAAGAACATGATCTCATACATCACAATTCATCATTCATCACAACTTCTGGCCATATCACATCACATGATCAATCGCTGCAAAAACAAGTTAGACGTCCTCTAATTGTTGTTGCATCTTTTACGTGGCTGCAATTGGGTTCTAGCAAGAACGTTTTCTTACCTACGAATCACCACAACGTGATTTTGTCAACTTCTATTTACCCTTCATAAGGGCCCTGTTCATCGATTCCGCTCCAACTAAGGTGGGAGAGACAGACACCCGCCAGCCACCTTATGCAACTTGTGCATGTCAGTCGGTGGAACCGGTCTCACGTAAGTGTACGTGTAAGGTTGGTCCGGGCCGCTTCATCCCACAATACCGTTGAGCAAGAAAAGACTAGTAGAGGCAAGTAAGATGACAAAATCCACGCCCACAACAAAGTTGTGTTCTACTCGTGCAAAGAGAACTACGCATAGACCTAGCTCATGATGCCACTGTTGGGGAACGTTGCAGAAAATTAAAATTTTTCCTATGGTTTCACCAAGATCCATCTATGAGTTCATCTAAGCAACGAGTCTAGGGAGAGAGTTTGCATCTACATACCACTTGTAGATCGCGTGCGGAAGCTTGCAAGGTGATGATGTAGTCGTACTCGACGTGATCCAAATCACCGATGACCAGCGCCGAACGGACGGCACCTCCGCGTTCAACACACGTACGGGACGGGAGACGTCTCCTCCTTCTTGATCCAGCAAGGGGGAAGGAGAGGTTGATGAAGATCCAGCAGCACGACGGCGTGGTGGTGGATGCAGGGCGTCACAGCAGCAGGGCTTCGCCGAGACTACGAGGGAGAGACGTAACGGGGAAAGGTGGAGGCGCCAGGGGCTGGTGTGTTCTCCTCCTCTCCCCCCCCACTATATATAGGGGTGCCAAGGGGGGGGTGCCGGCCCTAGTAGATGAGATCTACTAGGGGGGGCGGCGGCCTAGGGGAGGTTTCCCTCCCCCCCAAGGCACCTAGGGGTGCCTTCCACCACTAGGACTCCTCCTAGGGGGAAACCCTAGGCGCATGGGCCTATAGGGGCTGGTGCCCTTGGCCCATGATGGCCAAGGCGCACCCCCTACAGCCCATGTGGCCCCCCGGGACAGGTGGCCCCACCCGGTGGACCCCTGGGACCCTTCCGGTGGTCCCGGTACAATACCGATAACCCCGAAACTTGTCCCGGTGCCCGAAATAGCACTTCCTATATATAATTCTTTACCTCCGGACCATTCCGGAACTCCTCGTGATGTCCGGGATCTCATCCGGGACTCCGAACAACATTCGGGTTTCTGCATATACATATCTTCATAACCCTAGCGTCACCGAACCTTAAGTGTGTAGACCCTACGGGTTCGGGAGACATGCAGACATGACCGAGACGCTCTCAGTCAATAACCATCAGCGGGGTCTGGATACCCATGATGGCTCCCACATGCTCCTCGATGTTGTCATCGGATGAACCACTATGTCGAGGATTCGATCAAACCCTGTATGCAATTCCCTTTGTCAATCGGTACGTTACTTGCCCGAGACTCGATCGTCGGTATCCCAATACCTTGTTCAGTCTCGTTACCGGCAAGTCACTTTACTCGTACCGTAATGCATGATCCCGTGTCCAACACCTTGGTCACATTGAGCTCATTATGATGATGCATTACCGAGTGGGCCCAGAGATACCTCTCCGTCATACGGAGTGACAAATCCCAGTCTCGATCCGTGTCAACCCAACAGCTACTTTCGGAGATACCTGTAATGTACCTTTATAGTCACCCAGTTACGTTGTGACGTTTGGTACACCCAAGGCATTCTTACGGTATCCGGGAGTTACACGATCTCATGGTCGAAGGAAGAGATACTTGACACTTGCAAAGCTCTAGCAAAACGAACTACACGATCTTTTATGCTATGCTTAGGATTGGGTCTTGTCCATCACATCATTCTCCTAATGATGTGATCCCGTTATCAACGACATCCAATGTCCATAGTCAGGAAACCATGACTATCTGTTGATCACAACGAGCTGGTCAACTAGAGGCTTACCAGGGACATTGTGTGGTCTAAGTATTCACACGTGTATTACGATTTCCGGATAATACAGTTATAGCATGAATACAAGACAATTATCATGAACAATGAAATATAATAATACTTTTATTATTGCCTCTAGGGCATATTTCCAACACATTATGTTTGGTGATGGATCAAAAGGACAGGTACTCGGATTGGGCAAGGTGGCTATCACAAATAACATGTCTCTTGCAAATGTCATGCTTGTTCAATCTCTTAAATATCATTTGCTTTCTGTTCGCCAATTGGCTTCTGTTGGTTATGATACACTTTTTGGACTAACGGATGTGAAAGTCTTTAAGAGAGATACTCTCGAAGTGGCCTTTGCTGGAGAGTTGGATGGCAACCTTTACATGGTTGATTTCTCGAAAGAGAGCACATTCCATGCAACTTGTCTAATGGCCAAAGCTTACAAGGGGTGGCTATGGCATCACCGGCTAGCCCATGTCGGCATGAGAAATCTTCAAGATCTCTTAAAAGGTAATCACATCCTTGGACTAATCAATGTCTCTTTTGAGAAAGATCGTGTGTGTAGTGCATGCATAGCTAGGAAGCAACATCAATCAAAGCACCCACCCAAGAATATCGTGTCTACTTCAAGGCCTTTGGAGCTCCTTCATGTGGATCTTTTTTGGGCCTCCTTCATGGGATAGTCTTGGTGGGGAAAAGTATGGGCTTGTCATTGTTGATGATTACTCAAGATATACATGAGTGTTTTTCCTCAAATCCAAGGACGAGACGAAGATCACCTTCATTGATTTTACCAAGCAAGCCCAATGCAAGTTTGATAAAGACATCTTGGCAATAAGGAGTGATAATGGCTTTGAGTTCAAGAACTGCACCTTGGAAGAATTTCTTAGTGATGAAGGGATTGAGCATTAATATTCTGCTCCATACACTCCTTAGCAAAATGTTGTAGCCGAAAGGAAGAACCGTACACTTGTGGAGATGGCAAGGTCCATGTTGTATGAATACAAGTCACCACATAGTTTTTGGGCCGAGGCTGTCAACACTGCATGTCATGCATCAAACCGGCTCTTCCTCCGCACTATATTGGAAAAGACTCCATATGAGATCCTAACTGGGAACAAGCCGAATGTCAAGTACTTTCATGTATTTGGGTGCAAATGTTTCATCCTCAACAAAAGAGAGCGGTTAGGAAAATTTCAATCCAAAACAATTAAGGGCATATTTGTTGGCTATGGATCAAACTCTCACGCCTATAGAGTCTACAACAAATCCACCGGATGTGTTGTAGAAACTTGTGACGTGGTGTTTGATGAATTTAATGGCTCCCATGGGGAGCAAGTTGATCTAAGTGATGTAGGTGAAGAAGATTCTTCTCAATATATTATGACCATGGGTGTTGGTGCACTTCTTCCAATGGAACAAGAACCTCATGATGATGAGGAAGAAGATGGAAGCTTCACACATCATCAAACCACCTCAAAACCCATACCTCCTCAAGCTCCTATTACTCAACCAATGCCCGCAGTCCAAGTACAAGAAGATGTTCAAGTCCCTCTTCATGATAATATTCAAGAGCAAGATCATCATCAAGGGCAAGAACAAGAAAGTGCAATCATTGGTGATGAACATCAACAAATGCAATATGAACAAGAAGATCTTCCACCACACATAAATGATCCATATGTTGAGGATGTGGATGATGGACATGAAGTTGAACCTCACGAAACCCTAACCTCCATCATGCCCCAAGTGGCCAGTCGTGTTGATGTTGATAAAATTCTCACTGGCATATCGGAAGGTAGAGTTACTCGTAAACAATTGACAAACTTTTGTGCTCACTTCTTGTTTGTGTCTAGTGTTGAGCCTCTCAAGGTACAAGAAGCATTAATGGACAATGATTGGCTCATTGCTATGCAAGAAGAGCTGAACAGTTTTGAACATAACCAAGTGTGGTCATTAGTCGAGAGGCCAACTATGGAACACAATGTCATTGGAACAAAAATGGATTTTCAAGAACAAGCAAGATGAGAATGGTATAATCATCCGCAACAAGGCAAGGTTAGTGGCACAAGGGTACTCACAAGTTGAAGGTTTGTACTTTGGTGAGACCTTTGCTCCCGTTGCCCGTCTGAATCTATTCGCATCTTACTTGCTTATGCTGCTTTCAATGGTTTTACATTACATCAAATGGATGTGAAGAGTGCTTTCCTTAACGGTCCTCTACAAGAAGAAGTATATGTATCACAACCACCTGGGTTCGTTGATCCCGATCACAAAGACTATGTGTATAAACTTCATATGGCTCTGTATGGCCTCAAACAAGCACCTCATGCTTGGTATGATCATCTTAAGAAGTTTTTACTCAATGATGGTTTTGTGAGAGGGGTGATCGATCCCACTCTTTTTACTAAGAGGAACAAGGGTGATTTGATCTTATGCCAAATCTATGTAGATGATACCATTTTTGGTTCTCCTAACATTCATTTGTGCAAGAAGTTCACGACTTCCATGACCAAGAACTTTGAGATGTCACTAAATGCAAATTTTAAATTCTTTCTCGGATTCCAAATTCAACAATTTCAAGAAGGAATATTCTTATCTCAAGCAAAGTATCTTAAGGATATTCTAGAGAAGTTTGGCATGTCTGATGCCAGTCCATGTAAGACTCCCATGCCAACCAAAGTTGTACCCACTTAAGACACAAATGGTATTCCTTTCGACCCATCTACTTACCGCTCTATGATTGGTTCATTGCTTTATCTGTGTGCATCTATACCAGATGTCATGTTTAGTGTATGCATGTGTGCTAGATTTCAAGCTTCCCCTAGGGAAAGTCATCATAAGGCAGTTAAGCATATTCTTAGATACCTTGTTCACACCCCAAAGTTGGGTCTATGGTACCCCAAAGATGCTAAGTTTGATCTCATTGGGTACACGAATGCGGATTGGGCTAGAGACAAAGTCGGACGAAAGTCCACCTCCGGTGCATGTCAGTTTCTTGGACGCTCCTTGGTAAGTGTCCTGAAAGAAGCAAAATTGTGTTGCTCTCTCCACTGCTGAAGTTGAATACATTGCAACCGCCAGTTGTGCAACTTAGTTACTATGGATGAGGCAAACTTTGAAGGATTATGGTATCACCTATAGACTTGTGCCTCTTCTATGTGATAATGAAAGTACCATCAATATTGCTGAGACCAAAGATCATACCCACACCAAGCGCATTAATATTAGGTAACATTGCTTGAGAGATCATGTGGAAAAGGGGGACATTCATATTGATCATGTCGGTACAGATATTCACCTTGCGGGCATTTTTACCAAGCCATTGGATGAAGTAAGGTTTTGTCAACTTAGGCGTGAACCCTGTATCTTGGAGCTTGACAACATTATGTGAAATCTAGTACCCATTCATGCATTTTCATCATGTCTTGTTTAGATGTAGGCATATATTTAGGGGAGACTCTCAACTCATGAGTACTCTCACCCTATATAATGCATAAATAAAACAAACACTCTCAAAGTTACCATGTTGTTCGAACTATGGTACTTTAAAATGATGGAGTCGTGTTATTGAGCCCAAGGACACTATTTTTGTGGCATCATGACACTTATACTCACACATGGTGGCCTATTGGCCACCGACTCTCCTCAAAAGGAGAGGTTGTCCAATCATGTTTTGGTTTCTTAACTTGCGTGTCTAGTTGCTCAACATGTGGTATTTTACATCCTCTAAGTGTCCATAGTATTTTGTCATATACCTATTCCTGGCTTTTGGTTCCTCTAAATATGTCATGTGCCATCTGCCAAATCCTTTGCCACCGGTCGTCCGATGGTTCTCGGACGTCTGATGGCTCATAGTTTCCGGTCGATTGACTTATCTTGGCTGTCCGGTTGCTATGCAGCAATCTTGCACAGCCCAAAGTCACTCCCCCAGGTCTCGGACGTCCGTGGTTCACCGGTCGTCCATCGCCTAGCACGTCCACCAATGCATGGACGTCCGACCATAGTCGGTCGTCCGATGATCGTGCGACTCACATATATACTCCGGGGTCGGGCTGAACGGTTGCCCTATCCTCTTTTCCCCTCCCCATGACTGAGCCCGCCACCGCGCTGCCTGGAGGGCCTTGCCATCGCCTGCAGGGTGCTGCTTCGCCGTGCCCTCTCCTCCTCCTCGTCGCTCCTCTTCCTGATCTGGTACTCGTCCCTTGCTGTGTTTCTCGGTTCTCTCTCTCGGTTCCGTCACTCGTTCGTGCACACGGTTGTGATCCCCTTTCTCTCTTGGATAATCTCTCAGGTGAGGTTCATCCCACGATGGTGAAAATCAAGCATACCGCTCACAAGGATGTCGGGGGTACCTCTGCCCGCGGTAATTATGTCCTTTTAGTTTCAAATTTTCATCATCTCCGTCTCCGTTCGGGTCAGGGGCTCACTATGGTTGTACATGTTCCTCTTCTCTTGATTTCAGCCTCCCGTCGTGGTGGTTATGATGACTCTCAGGGGGAGTTGCGCCCATGCAAGCATGCTGGAAAATGTCCAATGATCACGGAGTCCTCCTCTTCCGAGGGTTCTGACTATGAAGAAGAGATGGAGGAGGAGGAGCGTGGTGCGTGTGTGACGTTTTCGTCCCGCCCCCGCAGTTCTCGTTGGGCCTCTCACATGCCTGCTCCTCCTCTCGATCAGCCGCATGCCGATGGTCACCACATACCTCTTGAGGCTCCTCAACTTCATGGGCGTATCCTCAAGGACTTCACCAAAGTGCCCAAGCCAGCATATCTTAAGTTTCGATGCGATGTTGATCAATTTGAAGTGGTTCAAGATTCTCTAGATCAACGGTTTCACACAAATGTTTAGGCTGATATCTACACCTCTGTTGTCCTCCCAAAGGGTCTATCTCTGCACCACTTCATTGACTTAGATTATATTCGTAAACATCTCGTGAAGTATCCGGGTGCCATTGAGCTCACTAAGTCATCCGGTCTTGCTGCTCCATTTGCCTTTCAACATGATTTTAATCAGGCTGCTATCCATCAGTTTTATGCCACTTGCTTCTTTGCTCCTAACAAGACCGTCACCTGGATGACCTCTGACACCGAGCTCACTGCCACTTATGCTCAATTTGTCGCTGCTCTTGGGTTTTCAGACACTGGATTCAAGATCCATAAAGATGATCCAAATCACAAACCCAAAGGGTTGAGGCGTGTGGCTATCTTCTAAAGGGAATTGATGAACTTACTGAGGAGGAAAAGATGAAGGATCTGAATCAAGTTTTTATTTGGAGATCTCCGTACTAGATCATCTATCAATGCATCATAAGCACCATCTATCCTAAGATGGGTGACAAAGGTTCTTGTAATAGTTATTGCATTGATCTCATGTCTCGCCTCTATGAGTCTCCCAAAGGCAAGATTAATGTTCCTCATTTCCTTTGGCATGAGATCCAACTTGCTAGCTTCCAGTATAAGCGTGCCTTTCCTCATGCTCCATTTATTCAGGCTCTTATTGAGAGTGTGGCTCCATTCTCCCTTGTCCGCACCCATGTGCATGAGAAGTGGATTATTCCTCCTCACATGGCCAATGATTTTGCTCCAAAAGGTTCCTCCGAGTCTGCTCCAGCTCGTAGGTCTGCCGCTAGGTCCCATCCTACTAATGCCAGCTCAGTGCCTTTGGGCGTTTTGCTCGTTTTATCGGCAAGGCTCACTCTGCCATGATGAAGCCGTTCTCCTTCAACTGCACACACAACCATGATGTTTTCACTCGCTTGATCACTTCCAAGAATGCCTTGAAGTCTCGTCTCCGTGACTCTGGGGCTACTGATGTGATTGAGGATGAGCGCCTCCCAGCTGCTCCTCCTTCTGACTTTGGTTTTCCTTTGGGGCCCGAGTGGGCTGATTTCCTCGAGAAAGCTGGTGGGAGTGGAGCTCCAAATGATGATGATGATGACCTGTGATTGTCTGAGGGTTCTCTTTGTTCCTTTTTAGGTAGTTATTGCCAAGGGGGAGAACTAGTTCTAGCTTGCTATTCATGTTGCTCTTATGTTGAACCATTTACCTTGAGTGGGTGTATGACTTTATATCTATGTGAACCTCTATGTTCTATGAATGTTGAGATATTATGATATAGTGCGGTTGTGCTTATATGATGATGGTTTTATTTGGTTTTTATGATATTTTCTCATATATTCTAGATGGTTGTCTCTGTGTTGGAGAGCTCTCAATATAATGTTTGCAATAATTATGGTTGAGAGGGGGAGCTCTTAAATAAATGTGTCTTAAAGCATAGAGCAACTTGATTTCTTTTGTGCTATGAGTATATTGTCATCAACTACCAAAAGGGGGGAGATTGAAAGTGCAATCATGCCCTAAATATTATTTTGATGTTAATGACAATATACTCATAGGGGACTAACAAAGTTTGTCAAGTATATCTCAGGTTTTAGTCCCCTCGGAATCAATTGTGTGAGTGGATTATGATTTTGGAAATGTTTAACCTCATCAAGAACGAAGAAACAAGACTATCTTTATGTTTATTCTGGAGTATAGGATCCCACACTATTAAGAGGGGGACATGGGTTATTGTGAAAGTCTTGCTCAAACATCTACTTCAAAGTGTCTGATCTTCATCTTTGTCGGACGACCGGTACTCACCAGACGTCCGACCGCTTCTATACAGAGCCAAAACATCGGCCGTCCGATGTGCACTGGACGTCCGGCAAATCCTATCCAGAGCCAAAACATCGGTCATCTGGTCCTTGTCGGACGTCCTTGTCTGCAGAGCCCTCGGTCATCCGATATTCTTTGGTCGTACGGTACTCTCTCCACAGAGCCTAAACATCGGACGTCCGGATCCTTTGGTCGTCCGGTACCCACTATGTCGTGCCAAAACATTGGCGTCCGGTGTTTGTCAAGCCTTCGGTTGTCCGTTGTGCATCGGACGTCCGACACTGCAGTGTTGTTTGGGCTCCAACGACCACTTATTGAGGCATACTATAAATTTCTTTCTCCTACCGTGAGAAATTTGACCATTCACTTCAAGCATCTTCAAGAACACATCTTCACACTCTCTCTCTCTCTCACTCCAACACCAAATCTTAGACCCCTAAGGGATTTGATAGCATTTGAGAGAAGTTGTGCACCCAAGTGATAGATCCACTCCTTCCCCTTCTTTGCACCAAAGGAATTCGTGATTTGAGCAAGTCTTGAGCTTTTCCCCATCGTTCTTGTTACTCTTGGAGATTGGAGACTCCTAGGCGATAGGAGTCGTTCAGAGAGGAATCGTTCTTTGTGATTACCCCTGGAAAGTTTGTGAGGGTTTGGAGACCACCCCAAGGTCTACCACTAGTGGTTGAGAAATGCCTTCATGGTTGATGTCTACTACACAACCTTCTTCTTGTATACGTTGTTGGGCCTCCAAGTGTAGAGGTTTGTAGGACAGTAGCAAATTTACCTCAAGTGGATTACCTAAGGTTTATCAATCTGTGGGAGGCATAGTATGAAGATGGTCTCTCTCAAACAACCCTGCAACCAAATAACAAAGAGTCTCTTGTGTCCCCAACACACCCAATACAATGGTAAATTGTATAGGTGCACTAGTTCGGCGAAGATATGGTGATACAAGTGCAATATGGATGATAGATATAGGTTTTTGTAATCTGAAATTATAAAAACAGCAAGGTAACTAATGATAAAAGTGAGCGTAAACGGTATTGCAATGCTAGGAAACAAGGCCTAGGGTTCATACTTTCACTAGTGCAAGTTGTCGGTGTCAAAACCGGCGGATCTCGGGTAGGGGGTCCCGAACTGTGCGTCTAGGCGGATGGTAACAGGAGACAAGGGACACGATGTTTTTACCCAGGTTTGGGCCCTCTCGATGGAGGTAAAACCCTACTCCTGCTTGATTGATATTGATGATATGGGTAGTACAAGAGTAGATCTACCACGAGATCGAAGAGGCTAAACCCTAGAAGCTAGCCTATGGTATGATTGTTGTTCGTCCTACGGACTAAAACCCTCCGGTTTATATAGACATCGGAGAGGGTTAGGGTTACACAGAGTCGGTTACAATGGTAGGAGATCTACATATCCGTATCGCCAAGCTTGCCTTCCACGCCAAGGAAAGTCCCATCCGGACACGGACGAAGTCTTCAATCTTGTATCTTCATAGTCTAGGAGTCCGGCCAACGGTGATAGTTTGACTATTCGGACACCCCCTAATCCAGGACTCCCTTAGTAGCCCCCGAACCAGGCTTCAATGACGACGAGTCCGGTGCGTAGATTGTCTTCGGCATTCCGAGGCGGGTTCTTCTCCAAATTCCATATACTTGTCGAATATTGTCCGGCTTCTGATAAATGCTGCGCTCTTTGGCTTCCACGCCCAATAATGGCCATCTTCCATGATTCGAACGAATGCGAAAAGCCAGGGTATTTTTACACTTACCCCTAGCTGCGCAAACGAGCCGCCTATAAAAAGAGATGAGGATCTAGATCCGAATCACACCATCCCCCTTTCGCAAGCTTTCATCGGAGCGCCTCTAACAAAAAACCCATTCCATCATGGACAGTCGACGCGGCTCCTCCTCTCGCGCTCCCAACCCCCGGCCTGGGGATTGGGAGAGGTTCTCAGTCCCGCATAGCAAGCTAGTGACGCTCCAAACCAAGGGATTTCTTCCCCCAGCCTTCATGGTTCCGGTTCGAGCCGGACTCGCCACCTATAAGGGCGGAAAGCAAGCGGAGAGCGTCCCCGATCCTTCCAAAGGAGAGCGGGTATGCTTTGTCTCTTATCTGATAAGAGGACTCGGATTTCCAATACATCCGTTTCTCCGGGGGCTCCTGGAGTTCTATGGCCTCTAGCTGCACCACCTTACGCCTGCCTCCATTCTGCACATCGCGGGTGTCAGTGTCAAAACCGGCGGATCTCGGGTAGGGGGTCCCGAACTGTGCGTCTAGGCGGATGGTAATAGGAGACAAGGGACACGATGTTTTTACCCAGGTTCGGGCCCTCTCGATGGAGGTAAAACCCTACTCCTGCTTGATTAATATTGATGATATGGGTAGTACAAGAGTAGATCTACCACGAGATCGAAGAGGCTAAACCCTAGAAGCTAGCCTATGGTATGATTGTTGTTCGTCCTACGGACTAAAACCCTCCGGTTTATATAGACACCGGAGAGGGTTAGGGTTACACAGAGTCGGTTACAATGGTAGGAGATCTACATATCCGTATCGCCAAGCTTGCCTTCCACGCCAAGGAAAGTCCCATCCGGACACGGGACGAAGTCTTCAATCTTGTATCTTCATAGTCTAGGAGTCCGGCCAACGGTGATAGTTCGGCTATCCGGACACCCCCTAATCCAGGACTCCCTCAGTAGCCCTCGAACCAGGCTTCAATGACGACGAGCCCGGTGTATATTATCTTCGGCATTGCGAGGCGGGTTCTTCTCCAAATTCCATATACTTGTCGAATAGTGTCCCGCTTCTGATAAATGCTGCGCTCCTTGGCTTCCACGCCCAATAATGGCCATCTTCCACGTGTCGAAGGAATGCGAAAAGCCAGGGTATTTTTACACTTTCCCCCCTAGCTGCGCAAACGAGCCGCCTATAAAAAGAGATGAGGATCTAGATCCGAATCACACCATCCCCCTTTCGCAAGCTTTCATCAGAGCGCCTCTGACAAAAAACCCATTCCATCATGGACAGTCGACGCGGCTCCTCCTCTCGCGCTCCCAGCCCCCAGCCTGGGGATTGGGAGAGGTGCTCAGTCCCGCATAGCAAGCTAGTGACGCTCCAAACCAAGGGATTTCTTCCCCCAGCCTTCATGGTTCCGGTTCGAGCCGGACTCGCCACCTATAAGGGCGGAAAGCAAGCGGAGAGCGTCCCCGATCCTTCCAAAGGAGAGCGGGTATGCTTTATCTCTTATCTGGTAAGAGGACTCAGATTTCCAATACATCTGTTTCTCCGGGGGCTCCTGGAGTTCTATGGCCTCCAGCTGCACCACCTTACGTCTGCCTCCATTCTACACATCGCGGGATTCGTGGCCCTTTGCGAACTGTTTTTGGGCGTCGAGGCTCATTTTGCACTGTGGAAGAAATTATTCTGCCTCGTACCCCGTTCTCATGAGGGGTCAATATATCAAGTGGGCGGAGCCGAGCTATGGCACATCGCAGGGACCGGATATCTATCTGGAACCCCGAAGAAGGCGTCCGAAGACTGGCCTTCGGAATGGTTTTATATAGAAGACACCCCGCTACCGGATCCCGTTCGGTCCGGCCTCCCGGAGTTCAGTAACGCTCCCTTGAAGAAATGCCTAAGTTGACGACCACGGAGCCCCCAGAGGGGCAGCGACAGAGACGTCCTTTACCTGATGAGCCGAATAAGGTTGCTAGCTCATTCCGGACTGACCATGATCAGTTTCATGGCCATATGCATTATGCGGGGGGTGTAGCCACTTCATTATAGGGGCCACCCCATGTGGGATTTCAACGGGGAGGACGATGCCACCCGTCACGGCCGTAAGGGGCCGGGATCGGTCGCTGAACTAGTGAAGATCTTGTCCGCGCTGTACAAGCGGGAAGAGGAGGATTTTCTCCGCGTCAGTCCATTGAACGTATTTTCTATGAACAATCCTCGAAGCTGGGTAAGCGAACATCTCCTTTTTCGCACATCCGATCCGTACTCCCATGGGTATATATCTCATTTTGTGAGTTCGACGCAGGAACTGCGTCAGGCCGTAAAAGATATAAACAGCCCGCCCCTGCAACCCGAAGATTCGGAACGGTTCCTCGATCCGGCCTTCCAAGAGGATCCAGACATATTGGTGGAGCTGATTGATGGGGTATTTCACCAACTAAGCATCGATAATGCCTTGGTCGCCATTACGGCCGATTACCCCGGAATACTTCCAGCCTCACAGGTAACTGAGACCGAAGCCCCAGTACTTTGATAATGATGCATCCGTGCTTATTTTAGATCACCGTATATCAATGGTGTTTCGCAGGGGGTGCCTTCGAGGCAGGAAGACGAGCCCGCGGCGGCTAGCCAACAAGGGGCAGCGCGGCCACGCAGGCTAAAAAGAAGTGCGGTCCGGATTGAAACGCAGCCGCAACGGTAAGGCGTGTCACCATATTCCCCAGATTGATTTCGGGAAGGTATATTAACGCTGGTGCTCCTTTCAGGAAAAAGAGCGCTTGCCGGACTGTGTCCGGAGAGATGGCCAATCGAGCCTCCGCCAGCCAGGCTCCAACGCCGGGTCCGGAAGCGGAGGTGAACACGAGGCGTGCGTCGGATGCTCCTCCGATAGAGGATGCCGACAGATTGTCCGCCACCAACTCCGAGGTGGAGAGTGCCATGAATCACAGGCGCCGCCGGACAGTTCTTCGTGACGCATGTCTCTCCCAAGAGGCATTGAACGCCTTCAATTCGGGAGACGCGCACCTCCGTGCCGCTCAAGATGGTCTAGCCAGAGCCACGGAGCAGTATGTAAAGGACATACGGGTGAGGAGATTTGACAATTATATATGCCAGTAGCCCCCGAGAGTTAAAATAGTTAGGAGAACTGATTTAAGGATCATTCGTTATGCAGGATCTTATGGAAAAGAATACCCGACTGTCTCAGGAGCTTGAAGAGTGCAAGGCCCAGCTTGAGGCTGCACTAGCCGCCCCAGGGGGAGCCACAGAGACCCCCTCCGGTAATATATACTTCGAAAGATAAGTAGTTTGTGAAGTGCGACGTGTGTATAAGTCTGACAATAATATTGCAGATGGCGCCGGACTAGATCCGGACAAGCAACATCTCCTACGCCAGTTAAAGGCCGGCGAGAATGTGCTTACAAGGGTGAGGCAAGAGAAAAATAATCTCCAAGATGCCAACACCCAGCTGGGTGAGGAACTAAAGGATGTTCGAGCCTTGCTGTCTGACTCCGTTAAGGAGAATCGGCGGCTTCGTCGCGACATTTATAGTAAGTGCTTGAGCGAGATTTTTTGAAAAGAAGAGTTCGGCAAGGAAGTCGACTAACAGAAATATGTCTGTAGGTATGCTCACAGGTCGTCCTGCAGAGGAAATGCCCGGTTCAACGGGTGACCTACTTCCTGAGCTGCTGCAACTGCACGAACGAGTTCGGCAGGTGATGAGAGACGTCGCCCAGGCCTTGTGGCCGTCCATCTCCCTACCCGAAGGCCTTGGAGAGATTGCAGAGAGGCTTCAGGGAGCACGACAGTGCTTCCGGCTATGGTGAAGACGCGGTACACGAAGGCTGACCCAAACCACATGGACGAGGTTGGACTAGTGGGGCCCGATGGGAAGGAGATCCCTGTGAGCTTAGTGTACGGCCAAGTAGAGTTGGCCGCAAAGTATTCCCAGCGGGACTGTAAACTAGACAGCCTATTAGATGGTATTGAAGAGGAATACAATCAGTCAATTTGACTATGTAATTAAAAATGACATGTAAAATGCCTTCTAGCCGGATTGTAGATCGTTTGTCGTAGCGGACCCTTTCGCTTCAACCTCGGGACCCAATAGTCCAGAGTGTGTCCGAATACCCTCGCGGTTATGTAAGAACCGGGGCATGCATGGAGACCAGGCGTAGGGGTCATTAGTGCTCTATCAGACAAGTGCCCAACTAGTTATGTTATATTACATGGTTAGTAAGAAACATCTTCCCGGGAGAGTAGTTCCGTTAGGGGTTCCTTTCCCTAGGAGGCATGCCCTAAAGTGCATGTCCGGACTGCGAAAAAAGCAGAACAACATCTGGGGGCAGATAAATGAGTAAGTAAGAAATCATCTTTTAGTTCATCGTCCGAATATTCCCTTAAGAACGCTAGCTTTCTGCTTCACCCAGTCTGAGGTACACGTCCGGCTGACCCGGCGGTAACAATCGCAGAGGTGCTCCCTTTACCACCTAGCCGAACAATCAGGAACGTAGGGGTAAGCACAGGAGCCAGGCAACCCAGCTTGGCCAAAACTTAAGTCATATCGATGCTTATAATGGTGAATAAAAGGTACATGCGGAAGTGTGACACATGTGTTGGGCATAAATCCCGTAGAAATAAGCTTCTGTTAAAGAAGCCCCCAGGTATATTGAGCGCGGACAACGCGTCAAGTGTGTGCGAAAACTGCGCAAACAAGCCTCCAACGGCTTCAGAAAAAGGAGGGAGAAGGAGAGAAATAAAAGACAGTTAAAGTATAAAATATAGACGCAGGAAGGAGACGAACCCAGAGTCCGGCACTAGGCATAGAATCTTCGGAGACGGGCTGCATTCCATGGGTTCGGCTCCAGTCGGTTATCCGATGCGTTCCGCAGACGGTACGCTTCACCGGTCAGGACTTGGTCAATGATGAAGGGACCCTCCCATTTGGGCTTGAGTTTGTCCTTTTTCTTGTCCTGCAGGCGTAGAACTAATTCGCCAACATTGTAAGCTTTGGCACGTACTTCTCTGCTTTGGTATCTTCGAGCCTGCTGTTGATAGAATGCGGAACGGGCTTTTGCCACGTCGCGCTCCTCCTCCAAGGCGCTCAAACTGTTCTGCCGATCGAGCTCGGCTTCTCTTTCTTCTTACATGCGCATGCGAGGTGAGCCATGAACTATGTCGCAGGGCAAAACTGCCTCTACGCCGTACACCATAAAAAATGGTGTGAATCCGGTAGTGCAATTCGGCATGGTCTGCAGCCCCCAGAGTACGGAGTCGAGCTCCTCTACCCAGTGCGTATTAGATTCCTTGAGGGACCGCACTAGTCTGGGTTTAATGCCGCTCATGATTAGACCATTTGCTCGCTCGACTTGACCGTTAGTTTGAGGGTGATAGACTGAAGCATAGTCGAGCTTGATGCCCATGTTTTTGCACTAGAGTTTGACCTCGTCGTCTGTGAAGTTCCTACCATTATCAGTGATGATGCTATGGGGGACGTCGTAACAGTGTACTACCAATGATATGAAGTCTATCACCGGTCCGGATTCAGCCATCTTAACAGGCTTTGCCTCTATCCATTTGGTGAATTTATCCACCATGACCAATAGGTATTTTTGCTTGTGGGTTCCTCCTTTAAGGGGTCCAACCATATCAAGCCCCCAGACCGCGAACGGCCAGGTGATGGGTATAGTTTTGAGGGCGGTAGGTGGCATGTGGCTTTGATTAGCAAAGAGCTGGCATCCGACGCATCATTGGACCAAGTCCTGAGCATCTGCCCGGGCCGTCGACCAATAAAATCCTGTACGGAAGGCCTTGCCTACAAGGGCCCGGGCTGCGGCGTGGTGCCTGCCGAGTCCGACATGAATTTCAGCCAGAAGATTCCGCCCTTCCTCTTCGGAGATACACCTTTGAAGGACTCCGGTTGTGCTTTTCTTATAAAGCTCTCCCTCGTGGACCTTATAGGCCTTAGATCGCCGCACTATGCAGCGAGCCTCGTTTTGGTCCTCGGGAAGTTCCTGCCTAGTTAGGTTGGCTAGGAGTGGTTCTGTCCACGGGGCAATGACTGCCATTATTGTGTGGGCTGACGGTGTTATTTCGTTGACAGAGCCACCAACTATGTCAGAATGTTCGGTGTGGGGTAGTGTTGTTGGGTCCGGGATGTTATTTCCGGACTCTCCCTCCCATAGTACGGATGGCTTGAAAAGCCTCTCTAGGAAGATGTTGGGAGGGACGGCATCATGCTTTGCGCCAATGCGTGCCAACACGTCTGCTGCCTGGTTGTTCTCCCGGGCTATATGGTGAAATTCGAGTCCCTCAAACCGAGCTGACATTTTTAGGACGGCGTTGCGATAAGCTGCCATTTTCGGATCTTTGGCATCAAAGTCTCCATTTATTTGGGATATCGCGAGGTTTGAATCCCCGCGGACCTCTAGGTGCTGAATGCCCATGGAGACTGCCATCCGGAGACCATGTAGAAGGGCCTCGTATTCGGCTACGTTGTTGGAGTCAGTGTACATTATCTGAAGTACATATTGGACTGTATCTCCAGTTGGGGACGTCAGAACGACGCCAGCCCCTAGGCCAGCCAACATTTTGGAGCCGTCGAAGTGCATGATCCAGTTGGAATATGCGCCGTACTCTTTAGGGAGTCTGGCTTCAGTCCATTCGGCGATGAAGTCGGCCAAAACTTGTGACTTAATAGCTCGCCGTGGCTTGTAAGTTATGTCAAACGGGAGGAGCTCGATGGCCCATTTGGCAATCCGGCCCGTTGCGTCGCAGTTGTTTATAATGTCATTAAGAGGTACTTCGGAGGCTACTGTTATCGAACACTCTTGGAAGTAGTGTCGCAGCTTCCGGGATGCCATGAACACCGCGTATGCTATCTTTTGATAATGCGGGTACCGTGACTTGCATGGGGTTAGGACAGTGGACACGTAGTAAACTGGTTTTTGGAGAGGGAACTTGTGTCTGTCCGTTTCTCGTTCGACAACGAGCACCGCGCTTACAACTTGATGGGTTGCCGCGATGTGTAATAGCATTGGTTCGCCCGTGTTGGGCGCGGCCAGGACCGGATTTGTTGCCAATATGGCTTTGATTTCTTCGAGTCCGGCCGTGGCGGCATATGTCCACTCGAAGTGTTCGGTGCGCCGCAGGAGGAGATAAAGGGGTAATGCCTTTTCTCCTAAGCGGGAGATAAAGCGGCTTAGAGCCGCCACGCATCCAGTCAGTTTTTGTATTTGTTTGAGGTATTTTGGGATATCCAATTGTGACAGAGCTTGGATCTTGGCTGGGTTTGCTTCAATTCCTCTACCGGATACGATGAAGCCCAAGAGCTTTCCGGCTGGTACACCGAAAACGCATTTTTCCGGGTTGAGCTTAATGTCATATGCTCGGAGATTGTCAAATGTGAGCCTCAAGTCGTCTACTAGAGTTTCGACATGCTTGGATTTGACGACCACATCATCTACATATGCCTCCACTATTTTGCCGATCTGGTTTGCCAGACATGTCTGAATCATGCGCTGATATGTTGCACCGGCGTTTTTGAGCCCAGAGGGCATTGTGTTGAAGCAGAATGGGCTGTATGGAGTGATGAATGCCGTTGCGGCTTGGTCTGGCTCTGCCATCTTAATTTGGTGGTAGCCGGAGTATGCGTCGAGGAAGCACAATGAGTCGTATCATGCGGTAGCGTCGATAATTTGATCGATGTGGGGAAGGGGGAAGGGATCCTTTGGGCAAGCCTTGTTAAGGTCCTTGAAATCGACACACATGCACTAGGATTTGTCCTTCTTTG
The DNA here is from genome assembly GCF_018294505.1 of Triticum aestivum. NCBI lineage: Eukaryota > Viridiplantae > Streptophyta > Magnoliopsida > Poales > Poaceae > Triticum > Triticum aestivum. The sequence continues at coordinate 298,018,032 of NC_057807.1, forward strand.
GTACCATTACCAGGTTTGCTAGCCAGTCCGGATGTTTTATATCTCTAATGAATCCGGCCTCCAATAGTTTGGCTAGTTCCTCTCCCATGGCCTGTCTCTTGGGTTCGGAGAAGCGTCGAAGAGCTTGTTTGACTGGCTTGAATCCTTTTAGGATATTTAGGCTGTGCTCGGCCAGCCGGCGTGGGATTCCTGGCATGTCTGAAGGGTGCTAGGCAAAGATGTCCCAATTTTCACGTAGGAATTCTCGTAGTGCGGCGTCTACATCATGGTTCAATTGTGCCCCGATGGAGGCCGTTTTTGAACGGTCCGTTGGATGGACTTGGAATTTGACTATTTCGTCCGCTGGTTTAAAAGAGGTGGACTTGGATCTCTTATCGAGTATCACATCATCCCTGTTCACTGTGGAGCGCAGTGCAGTGAGTTCCTCGGCCGCTAGGGCTTCAGATAGTGCCTCAAGGGCAAGTGCGGTTGTTTTATTTTCGGCGCGGAGTGCTATGTCCGGGTCACTAGCAAGAGTGATGATTCCGTTGGGTCCGGGCATTTTGAGCTTCATGTACCCGTAATGGGGTATAACTTGAAAAATTGTGAATGCCTCTCGCCCTAATAGAGTGATGCATCTGCTGCTGAACGGGGCCACTTGGAATGTGACCTCCTCGGACCTGTAATTATCCAGCATGCCGAACACCACATCGAGTGTGATTTTTCCTGTACAGCATGCTTCCCTACTGGGGATTATTCCTCTAAAGGTTACGCTACTTCGCTCAATGCGGCTCCAGTCTATTTCCATTTTTCGAAGGGTTTCCTCGTAAATGAGGTTTAATCCGCTGCCGCCATCCTTGAGTACCTTGGTAATGCGAAAGCCATCCACTATTGGACTGAGGACCAATGCGGCTGGTGCTCGGGCTTTTCGGAATTTAGGTTCGTCACTGGCGTTAAAGGTAATAGCTGTGTCACTCCATGGATTTATTGTTGCTACCTGGTGGACTTTGGCGAGGCTGCGGAGTGTTCGTTTCCGCATATTATTTGATGCAAAAGTTTCGAAGACTGTTAATACAGTACTGGTATTTCTGGGATGGTGCTCTGGAGCTAGAAGCTCTTCGCCACTGTTGGCCACCTGCCATAGTATCCAACATGCTCTAAGGCTATGAGTTGGCGTGGCGCCCTCTGTACTATGAATCTTGCAGGGTCCATTGCGCCATCCCTCCAGTACGGTTCCATGCCCTTTAAAGGGTTTTTGCTTTTTAGTATTTAACCCAGGTGCCTGGTAATGATGCACCCTTTTTCTTTGGACTGAGGTTGTGTTCAAGGCCGGATTATCCCAAAATTTGATTTCGGTTTTCCAAGCGCTCTCCATCGCACAGTACTTTCGTACTATGGACGCCAAGTTGGCAAAGCGTGTAATTTCGCGACGACTTACGACGTTGAGGATTCCTTCGTCCGTGCAATTAATGCAGAAGAATGAAATTGCATCCTCTTCACGGCAGTCCTTTATCCTGGTCATGACCAGGAGGAATCTGGCCCAGTAATGATGTACTGTTTCGCCGGGCTCTTGCCGGATTTGGGATAGATCGCTTATGTTTGGGTGGGCGGGTGGAGTTAAATTCCGAGCTCCGTCTGATATAAGACTCAGGGGCCAAGAAGCTTCCGAACTTGGAAGCTTGGGTTCTTGGACGTTGTCCGATGAATCTAGCCCGCTGCCTAATTTTAAGTTCAGGGCTTGAGTGGTGTTCTCCCCTCCACGGGAATCCGGCATGAAGGGGTCAGGAATCCGGACATAGCTAGTCCTTAGGATAGAAGAAGGGTCACCGTATTGTTCCTCTACCACAGCAACGTGGTGGGTAGCCTGGGGAAAGTTAATCTCTCTCAGATCGGTTTTAGGCCCAATCTGGTCGTAGTCTGTAGCGACTCCCAGGGCGGCGATGCGATCCAGGAGCTCGTTTAAGGAGGAGAGCTCCGTCGGATCTAACTGCTCGACGAGTTCCGAGTTGACGTGAAGATTGCTATTGATGACCCGAGAAGTCGTCGTTGGCGCGGCGGCCGAACAGGCGGTCATAAGAAAACCACCTAGCCGGAGAGTTTGTCCAATGGCCAAAGCTCCTTTAGCAACGACGCCGTCTTTAAAGACGGGATGAGGCATCCTTCCTGATGGCGACGACACAGAGGAACTCTCAATGAAAGCACCAATGTCGGTGTCAAAACCGGCGGATCTCGGGTAGGGGGTCCCGAACTATGTGTCTAGGCGGATGGTAAGAGGAGACAAGGGACATGATGTTTTTACCCAGGTTCGGGCCCTCTCGATGGAGGTAAAACCCTACTCCTGCTTGATTAATATTGATGATATGGGTAGTACAAGAGTAGATCTACCATGAGATCGAAGAGGCTAAACCCTAGAAGCTAGCCTATTGTATGATTGTTGTTTGTCCTACGGACTAAAACCCTCTGGTTTATATAGACACCAGAGAGGGTTAGGGTTACACAGAGTCGGTTACAATGGTAGGAGATCTACATATCCGTATCGCCAAGCTTGCCTTCCACGCCAAGGAAAGTCCCATCTGGACACGGGACGAAGTCTTCAATCTTGTATCTTCATAGTCTAGGAGTCCGGCCAACGGTGATAGTTCGGCTATCCGGACACCCCCTAATCCAGGACTCCCTCAGTGGGCTTCGTGGCCCTTTGCGAACTGTTTTTGGGCATCGAGGCTCATTTTGCGCTGTGGAAGAGATTATTCTGCCTCATACCCCGTTCTCATGAGGGGTCAATATATCAAGTGGGCGGAGCCGAGCTATGGCGCATCGCCGGGACCGGATATCTATCCGGAACCCCGATGAAGGCGTCCAAAGACTGGCCTTCGGAATGGTTTTATATAGAAGACGCCCCGCTACCGGATCCCGTTCGGTCCGGCCTCCCAGAGTTCAGTAATGCTCCCTTGAAGAAACGCCTAAGTTGGCATCCACGGAGCCCCCAGAGGGGCAGCGACAGGGACGTCCTTTACCTGATGAGCCAAATAAGGTTGCTAGCTCATTCTGTACTGACAATGATCAGTGTAATGGCCATATGCATTATGCGGGGGGTGCAGCCACTTCAGTATAGGGGCCACCCCATGTGGTATTTCAACGGGGAGGACGATGCCACCCGTCACGGCCGTAAGGGGCCGGGATCGGTCGCCGAACTGGTGAAGATATTGTCCATGGTGTACAAGGGGGAAGAGGAGGATTTTCTCCGCGTCAGTCCATTGAACGGATTTTCTATGAACAATCCTCGAAGCTGGGTAAGCGAACATCTCCTTTTTCGCACATCCGATCCGTACTCCCATGGGTATATATCTCATTTTGTGAGTTCGACGCAGGAACTGCGTCAGGCCGTAAAAGATATAAACAGCCCGCCCCCGCAACCCGAGGATCCGGAACGGTTCCTCGATCCGGCCTCCCAAGAGGATCCGGACATATTGGTGGAGCTGATTGATGGGGTATTTCACCAACTAAGCATCGATAATGCCTTGGTCGCCATTACAGCCGATTACCCCGGAATACTTCCAGCCTCACAGGTAACTGAGACTGAAGCCCCAGTACTTTGATAATGACTCATCCGTGCTTATTTTTGATCACCGTATATCAATGGTGTTTCACAGGGGGTGCCTTCGAGGCGGGAAGCTGAGCCCGCGGCGGCTAGCTAACAAGGGGCAGCGCGGCCACGCAGGCTAAAAAGAAGTGCGGTACGGATTGAAATGCAGCCGCAACGGTAAGGCGTGTCACCATATTCCCGGGATTGATTTCGGGAAGGTATATTAACGCTGGTGCTCCTTTCAGGAAAAAGAGCGCTCGCCGGACTGTGTCCGGAGAGATGGCCAATCGAGCCTCCCCTAGCCAGGCTCCAACGCCGAGTCCGTAAGCGGAGGTGAACACGAGGCGTGCGTCGGATGCTCCTCTGACAGAGGATGCCGACAGATTGTCCGCCACCAACTCCGAGGTGGAGAGTGCCATGAATCACAGGCGCTGCCGGACAGTTCTTCGTGACGCATGTTTCTCCCAAGAGGCATTGAACGCCTTCAATTCGGGAGACGCACACCTCCGTGCCGCTCAAGATGGTCTAGCCAGAGCCACGGAGCAGTATGTAAAGGACATACGGGTGAGGAGATTTGACAATTATATATGCCAGTAGCCCCCGAGACTTAAAATAGTTAGGAGAACTGATTTAAGGATCATTTGTTATGCAGGATCTTACGGAAAAGAATACCCGACTGTCTCAGGAGCTTGAAGAGTGCAAGGCCGAGCTTGAGGCCGCACTAGCCGCCCCAGGGGGAGCCACAGAGACCCCCTCCGGTAATATATACTTCGAAAGATAAGTAGTTTGTGAAGTGCGGCGTGTGTATAAGTCTGACAATAATATTGCAGATGGCGCCGGACTAGATCCGGACAAGCAACATCTCCTACGCCAGTTAAAGGCCGGCGAGAATGTGCTTACAAGAGTGAGGCAAGAGAAAAATAATCTCCAAGATGCCAACACCCAGCTGGGTGAGGAACTAAAGGATGTTCGAGCCCAGCTGTCTGACTCCGTTAAGGAGAATCGGCGGCTTCGTCACGACATTTATAGTAAGTGCTTGAGCAAGCTTTTTTGAAAATAAGAGTTCGGCGAGGAAGTCGACTAACAGAAATATGTCTGTAGGTATGCTCACAGGTCGTCCTGCAGAGGAAATGCCCGGTTCAACGGGTGACCTACTTCCCGAGCTGGTGCAACTGCATGAACGAGTTCGGCAAGTGATGAGAGACGTCGCCCAGGCCTTGTGGCCATCCATCTCCCTACCCGAAGGCCTTGGAGAGATTGCAGAGAGGCTTCAGGGAGCACGGCAGCGCTTCCAGCTATGGAAGATATCGGCCTGCCGTCAAGGCGCCAGGGAGGCCTGGGCCATGGTGAAGACGCGGTACACGAAGGCTGACCCAAACCACATGGCCGAGGTCGGACCTGTGGGGCCCGATGGGAAGGAGATCCCTGTGAGCTTAGTGTACGGCCAAGTAGAGTTGGTCGCAAAGTATTCCCAGCGGGACTGTAAACTAGATAGCCTATTAGATGGTATTGAAGAGGAATACAATCAGTCAATTTGACTATGTAATTAAAAATGACATGTAAAATGCCTTCTAGCCGAATTGTAGATCATTTGTCGTAGCGGACCCTTTCGCTTCAACCTCGGGACCCGATAGTCCGGAGTGTGTCCGAATACCCTCACGGTTATGTAAGAACCGGGGCATGCATGGAGACCAGGCGTAGGGGTCATTAGTGCTCTATCAGACAAGTGCCCAACTAGTTATGTTATATTACATGGTTAGTAAGAAACATCTTCCAGGGAGAATAGTTCCGTTAGGGGTTCCTTTCCCTGGGAGGCATGCCCTAAAGTGCATATCTGGACTGCGAAAAAAGCAGAAAAACATCCGGGGGCAGATAAATGAGTAAGTAATAAATCATCTTTTAGTTCACCGACCGAATATTCCCTTAAGAACGCTAGATTTCGGCTTCACCCAGTCTGAGGTACATGTCCGGCTGACCCGGCGGTAACAATTGCAGAGGTGCTCCCTTAACCACCTAGCCGAACAATCGGCAACGTAGGGGTAAGCACAGGAGCCAGGCAACCCAGCTTCGCCAAAACTTAAGTCATATCGATGCATATAATGGTGAATAAAAGGTACATGCGGAAGTGTGACACATGTGTTGGGCATAAATCCCGTAGAAATAAGCTTCTGTTAAAGAAGCCCCCAGGTATACTGAGCGCGGACAACGCGTCAAGTGTGTGCGAACAGTGCGCAAATGAGCCTCCAACGGCTTCAGAAAAAGGAGGGAGAAGGAGAGAAATAAAAGACAGTTAAAGTATAAAATATAGACGCAGGAAGGAGACGAACCCAGCGTCTGGCACTAGGCGTAGAATCTTCGGAGACGGGCTGCATTCCATGGGTTTGGCTCCAGTCGGTTATCCGATGCGTTCCGCAGATGGTACGCTCCGCCGGTCAGGACTTGGTCAATGATGAAGGGACCCTCCCATTTGGGCTTGAGTTTGTCCTCTTTCTTGTCCTGCAGGCGTAGAACTAATTCACCAACATTGTAAGCTTTGGCCCGTACTTCTCTGCTTTGGTATCTTCGAGCCTGCTGTTGATAGAATGCGGAACGGGCTTTTCCCACGTCGCGCTCCTCCTCCAAGGCATCCAAACTGTCTTGCCGATGGAGCTCGGCTTCTCTTTCTTCTTACATGCGCACGCGAGGTGAGTCATGAACTATGTCGCAGGGCAAAACTGCCTCTGCGCCGTACACCATAAAAAATGGTGTGAATCCGGTAGTGCGATTCGGCGTGGTCCGCAGCCCCCAGAGTACGGAGTTGAGCTCCTCTAACCAGTGCGTATTAGATTCCTTGAGGGACCGCACTAGTCTGGGTTTAATGCCGCTCATGATTACACCATTTGCTCGCTCGACTTGACCGTTAGTTTGAGGGTGATAGACTGAAGCATAGTCGAGCTTGATTCCCATGTTTTTGCACCAGAGTTTGACCTCGTCGGCCGTGAAGTTCGTGCCATTATCAGTGATGATGCTATGGGGGACGCCGTAACGGTGTACTACCCCTGATATGAAGTCTATCACCGGTCCGGATTCGGCCGTCTTAACAGGCTTTGCCTCTATCCATTTGGTGAGTTTATCCACCAGGACCAATAGGTATTTTTGCTTGTGGGTTCCTCCTTTAAGGGGTCCAACCATATCAAGCCCCCAGACCGCGAACGGCCAGGTGATGGGTATAGTTTTGAGGGCAGTAGGTGGCATGTGGCTTTGATTAGCAAAGAGCTGGCATCCGACACATCGTTGGACCAAGTCCTGAGCATCTGCTCGGGCCGTCGGCCAATAAAATCCTGTACGGAAGGCCTTGCCTACAAGGGCCCGGGCTGCGGCGTGGTGCCCGCCGAGTCCGGCATGAATTTCAGCCAGAAGATTCCGCCCTTCCTCTTCGGAGATACACCTTTGAAGGACTCCGGTTGTGCTTTTCTTATAAAGCTCTCCCTCATGGACCTTATAGGCCTTAGATCGCCGCACTATGCAGCGAGCCTCGTTTTGGTCCTCGGGAAGTTCCTGCCTAGTTAGGTAGGCTAGGAGTGGTTCTGTCCACGGGGCAATGACTACCATTATTGTGTGGGCTGACGGTGTTATTTCATTGACAGAGCCACCAAGTATGTCAGAATGTTCGGTGTGGGGTAGTGTTGTTGGGTCCGGGATGTTATTTCCAGACTCTCCCTCCCATAGTACGGATGGCTTGAAAAGCCTCTCTAAGAAGATGTTGGGAAGGACGACATCATGCTTTGCGCCAATGCGTGCCAACACGTCTGCTGCCTGGTTGTTCTCCCGGGCTATATGGTGAAATTCGAGTCCCTCAAACCGAGCTGACATTTTTAGGACGGCGTTGCGATAAGCTGCCATTTTCGGATCTTTGGCATCAAAGCCTCCATTTATTTGGGATATCGTAAGGTTTTAATCCCCGTGGACCTCTAGGCGCTGAATGCCCATGGAGACTGCCATCCGGAGACCATGTAGAAGGGCCTCGTATTCGGCTGCGTTGTTGGAGTCAGTGTACATTATCTGAAGTACATATTGGACTGTATCTCCAGTTGGGGACGTTAGAACGACGCTAGCCCCCAGGCCAGCCAACATTTTGGAGCCGTCGAAGTGCATGATCCAGTTGGAATATGCACCGTACTGTTTAGGGAGTTTGGCTTCAGTCCATTCGGCGATGAAGTCGGCCAAAACCTGCGACTTAATAGCTCGTCGTGGCTTGTAAGTTATGTCAAACGGGAGGAGCTCGATGGCCCATTTGGCAATCCGGCCCATTGCGTCGCGGTTGTTTATAATGTCATTAAGAGGTACTTCAGAGGCTACTGTTATCGAACTCTCTTGGAAGTAGTGTCGCAGCTTCCGGGATGCCATGAACACCTCGTATGCTATCTTTTGATAATGCCGGTACCGTGACTTGCATGGCGTTAGGACAGTGGACACGTAGTAAACTGGTTTTTGGAGAGGGAACTTGTGTCCGTCCGTTTCTCGTTCGACAACGAGCACCGCGCTTACAACTTGATGGGTTGCCACGATGTGTAATAGCATTGGTTCGCCCGTGTTGGGCGCGGCCAGGACCGGATTTGATGACAATACGGCTTTGATTTCTTCGAGTCCGACCATGGCGGCATCCGTCCACTCGAAGTGTTCGGTGCGCCGCAGGAGGCGATAAAGGGGTAATGCCTTTTCTCCTAAGCGGAAGATAAAGCGGCTTAGAGCCGCCACACATCCAGTCAGTTTTTGTATTTGTTTGAGGGCTTTTGGGATATCCAATTGTGACAGAGCTCGGATCTTGGCTGGGTTTGCTTCAATTCCTCTACCGGATACGATGAAGCCCAAGAGCATTTTTCCGGGTTGAGCTTAATGTCATATGCTCGGAGATTGTCGAATGTGAGCCTCAAGTCATCTACTAGAGTTTCGATATGTTGGATTTGACGACCACATCATCTACGTATGCCTCCACTGTTTTGCCGATCTGGTTTGCCAGACATGTCTGAATCATGCGCTGATATGTTGCGCCGGCGTTTTTGAGCCCGAAGGGCATTGTGTTGAAGCAGAATGTGCCGTATGGAGTGATGAATGTCGTTGCGGCTTGGTCTGGCTTTGCCATCTTAATTTGGTGGTAGCTGGAGCATGCGTCGAGGAAGCACAATGAGTCTTGTCCTGCGGTAGCGTCGATAATTTGATCGATGCAGGTAAGGGGGAAGGGATCCTTTGGGCAAGCCTTGTTAAGGTCCTTGAAATCGACACACAGGCGCCAAAAAAATTTGTCCTTCTTTGGTACCATTACCAGGTTTGCTAGCGAGTCCGGATGTTTTATATCTCTAATGAATCCGGCCTCCAATAGTTTGGCTAGTTCCTCTCCCATGGCATGTCTCTTGGGTTCGGAGAAGCGCCGAAGAGCTTGTTTGACTGGCTTGAATCCTTTTAGGATATTTAGGCTGTGCTCGGCCAGCCGGCGTGGGATTCCTGGCATGTCTGAAGGGTGCTAGGCAAAGATGTCCCAATTTTCACGTAGGAATTCTCGTAGTGCGGCGTCTACATCAGGGTTTAATTGTGCCCCGATGGAGACCGTTTTTGTAGGGTCTGTTGGATGGACTTGGAATTTGACTATTTTGTCCGCCGGTTTAAAAGAGGTGGACTTGGATCTCTTATCGAGTATCACATCGTCCCTGTTCACCGTGGAGCGCAGCACAGTGAGTTCCTCAGCCGCTAGGGCTTCGGATAGTGCCTCAAGGGCAAGTGCGGCTGTTTTATTTTCGGCGCGGAGTGCTATGTCCGGGTCACTAGCAAGGGTGATGATTCCGTTGGGTCTGGGCATTTTGAGCTTCATGTACCCGTAATAGGGTATAGCTTGAAAAATTGTGAATGCCTCTCGCCCTAATAGAGCGTGGTATCCGCTGCTGAACGGGGCCACTTGGAATGTGACCTCCTCAGACCTGTAATTATCCGGCATGCCGAACACCACATCGAGTGTGATTTTTCCTGTACAGCATGCTTCCCTACTGGGGATTATTCCTCTAAAGGTTACGCTGCTTCGCTCAATGCGGCTCCAGTCTATTTCCATTTTTCGAAGGGTTTCCTCATAAATGAGGTTTAATCCGCTGCTGCCATCCATGAGTACCTTGGTAAGGCGAAAGCCGTCCACTATTGGACTGAGGACCAATGCGGCTGGTGCTCGGGCTGTTCGGAATTTAGGTTCGTCACTGGCGTTAAAGGTAATAGCCGTGTCACTCCATGGATTTATTGTTGCTACCTGGTGGACTTCGGCGAGGCTGCGGAGTGTTCGTTTCCGCATATTATTTGATGTGAAAGTTTCGAAGACTGTTAATACCATACTGGTATTGCTGGGCTGGTGCTTTGGAGCTAGAAGCTCTTCGCCACTTTTGGCCACCTGCCGTAGTATCCAACATGCTCTAAGGCTATGAGTTTTTGCTTTTTGGTATTTAACCCAGGTGCCTGGTAATGATGCACCCTTTTACTTTGGACTGGGGTTGTGTTCAAGGCCGGATTATCCCAAAATTTGATTTTGGTTTTCCAGGCGCTCTCCATCGCATAGTACTTTCGTACTATGGACGCCAAGTCGGCAAAGCGTGTAATTTCGCGATGACTTACGGCGTTGAGGATTCCTTCGTCCGTGCAATTAATGCAGAAGAATGAAATTGCGTCCTCTTCACGGCAGTCCTTTATCCTGGTCATGACCAGGAGGAATCTGGCCCAGTAATGATGTACTGTTTCGGCGGGCTCTTGCCGGATTTCGGATAGATCGCTTATGTTTGGGTGGGCGGGTGGAGTTAAATTCCGAACTCCGTCCGAACTAAGACTCAGGGGCCAAGAAGCTTCTGAACTTGGAAGCTTGGGTTCTTGGACGTTGTCCGATGAATCTAGCCCGCTGCCTGATTTTAAGTTCAGGGCTTGAGTGGTGTTCTCCCCTCCGCGGGAATCCGGCATGGAGGGGTCAGGAATCCGGACATAGCTAGTCCTTAGGATAGAAGAAGGGTCGCTGTATTGTTCCTCTACCACAGCAACGTGGTGGGTAGCCTGGGGAGAGTTAATCTCTCTTAGATCGGTTTTAGGCCCAATCTGGTCGTAGTCTGTAGCGACTCCCAGGGCGGCGATGCGATCCAAGAGCTCGTTTAAGGAGGAGAGCTCCGTCGGATCTAACTGCTCGGCGAGTCCCGAGTTGACGTGAAGATTGCTATTGATGACCCGAGGAGTCGCCGTCGGCGTGGCGGCCGAACAGGCGGTCATAAGAAAACTACCTAGCCGGAGAGTTTGGCCAATGGCCAAAGCTCCTTTAGCAACGGCGCCGTCTTTAAAGACGGGATGAGGCATCCTTCCTGATAGCAACGACACAGAGGAACTCTCAATGAAAGCACCAATGTCGGTGTCAAAACCGGCGGATCTCGGGTAGGGGGTCCCGAACTGTGCGTCTAGGCGGATGGTAAGAGGAGACAAGGGACATGATGTTTTTACCCAGGTTCGGGCCCTCTTGATGGAGGTAAAACCCTACTCCTCCTTGATTGTTATTGATGATATGTGTAGTACAAGAGTAGATCTACCACGAGATCGAAGAGGCTAAACCCTAGAAGCTAGCCTATGGTATGATTGTTGTTCGTCCTACGGACTAAAACCCTCCGGTTTATATAGACACCGGAGAGGGTTAGGGTTACACAGAGTCAGTTACAATGGTAGGAGATCTACATATCCGTATCGCCAAGCTTGCCTTCCACGCCAAGGAAAGTCCCATCCGGACACGGGACGAAGTCTTCAATCTTGTATCTTCATAGTCTAGGAGTACGGCCAACGGTGATAGTTTGGCTATCCAGACACCCCCTAATCCAGGACTCCCTCACAAGTTCTCTCAACAATAATAACATAACTGGATCATATAACTATCCCTCAACATGCAAAAAAGAGTCACTCCAAAGTCACTAATAGCAGAGAACAAATGAAGAGATTATTGTAGGGTACGAAACCACCTCAAAGTTATCCTTTCTGATCGATCTATTCAAGTGTCCGTAGTAAAATAACACGAAGCTATTCTTTCCGTTCGATCTATCATAGAGTTCGTACTAGAATAACACCTTAAGACACAAATCAACCAAAACCCTAATGTCACCTAGATACTCCAATGTTACCTCAAGTATCCGTGGGCATGATTATACGATATGCATCACTCAATCTAAGATTCATCTATTCAACCAACACAAAGTACTTCAAAGAGTGCCCGAAAGTTTCTACCGAAGAGTCAAGACGAAAACGTGTGCCAATCCCTATGCATAAGTTCACAAGGTCACTGAATCCGCAAGTTGATCACCAAAACGTACATCAAGTATATCACGTGAATATCCCATTGTCACCACAGATAAGCACATGCAAGACATACATCAAGTGTTCTTAAATCCTTAAAGACTCAATCCGATAAGATAACTTCAAAGGGAAAACTCAATCCATTACAAGAGAGTAGAGGGGGAGAAACATCATAAGATCCAACTATAATAGCAAAGCTCGCTATACATCAAGATCGTGCCAAATCAAGAACACGGGAGAGAGAGATCAAACACATAGCTACTGGTACATACCCTCAGCCCCGAGGGTGAACTACTCCCTCCTCATCATGGAGAGCACCGGGATGACGAAGATGGCCACTGGTGAGGGAAACCCCCTCCGGCAGGGTGCCGGAACAGGGTCCCGATTGGTTTTTGGTGGCTACGGAGGCTTGCGGCGGCGGAACTCCCGATCTATTGTGCTCCCCGATGTTTTTACGGTATATAGACATATATAGGCGAAAGAAGTCGGTCAGGGGAGCCACGAGGGGCCCACAAGGGTGGGGGGTGCGCCCAGGGGGTAGGGCGCACCCCTGACCGTCGTGGCCACCTCGAAGCTTCCCTGACGTCTACTCCGAGTCTCCTGGATTGCTTCCGTTGAAAAAATAACTCTCCCGAAGGTTTCATTCGGTTTGGACTCCGTTTGATATTCCTTTTCTTCGAAACACTAAAATAGGCAAGAAAACAACAATTTGGGTTGGGCCTCCGGTTAATAGGTTAGTCCCAAAAATAATATAAAAGTGTATAGTAAAGCCCATAAACATCCAGAACAAGTAATATAATTGCATGGAACAATCAAAAATTATAGATACGTTGGAGACGTATCAAGCATCCCCAAGCTTAATTCCTGCTCGTCCTCGAGTAGGTAAATGATAAAAACAGAATTTTTGATGTCGAATGCTACCTAGCATATTTCTCAATGTAATTTCTTTATTTTGACATGAATGTTCAGATCCAAATGATTCAAGATAAAAGTTCATATTGACATAAGAGTAGTAATAATTCAAGCATACTAACAAAGCAATTATGTCTTCTCAAAATAGCATGGCCAAAGAAAGTTCATCCCTACAAAATCATATAGTTTGGCTGTGCTCCATCTTCGTCACACAAAATATCCAAATCATGCACAACCCCGGTTTCAGCCAAGAAATTGTTTCATGCTTTAGCCTTTTCAAACTTTTTCAACTTTCCCGCAATACATGAGCGTGAGCCATGGATATAGCACTATGGGTGGAATAGAATATGATGATGGAGGTTGTGTGGAGAAGACAAAAAAGGAGAAAGTCTCACATTGACGAGGCTAATCAATGGGCTATGGAGATGCCCGTCAATTGATGTCAACATGAGGAGTAGGGATTGCCATGCAACAGATGCACTAGAGCTATAAATGTGTGAAAGCTCAACAAAAGAAACTAAGTGGGTGTGCATCCAACTTGCTTACTCACGAAGACCTAGGGCATTTTGAGGAAGACCATCATTGGAATATACAACCCAAGTTCTATAATGAAAAATTCCCACTAGTATATGAAAGTGACAACATAAGAGACTCTCTATCATGAAGATCATGGTGCTACTTTGAAGCACAAGTGTGGAAAAAGATAGTAACATTGTCCCCCTTTTTTGGGGCCTTTTTTTAATTTGGCCTTTCTTTTCTTTTTCTATTTCCTTTATTTGGCCTTTCCTTTTTTTGTCCTTTCTTCTTTTTTAGGGACATTGTTCTAATAATAATGATCATCACACTTCTATTTACTTACAACTCATGGATTACAACTCGATACTAGAACAAAATATGACACTATATGAATGCCTCCGGCGGTGTACCAGGATATTCAATGAATCAAGAGTGAAATGTATGAAAAATTATGAAGGTGGCTTTGCCACAAATACGATGTCAACTACATGATCATGCAAAAGCAATATGACAATGATGGAACGTGTCATAACAAACGGAATAGTGGAAAGTTGCATGGCAATATATCTCGGAATGGCTATGGAAATGCCATAATAGGTAGGTATGGTGGCTGTTTTGAGTAAGATGTAAGGAGGTTTATGTGTGATAGAGCGTATCATATCACGGGGTTTGGATGCACCGACCAAGTTTGCACCAACTCTCAAGGTGAGAAAGGGCCTTGCACAGTACCGTAGAGGCTAGCAATGATGGAAGGGTAAGAGTGCGTATAATCCATGGACTCACATTAGTCATAAAGAACTCACATACTTATTGCAAAAATCTACAAGTCATCAAAACCAAGCACTACACGCATGATCCTAGGGGAAGGGTTGGTAGGAGTTAAGCATCGCGCGATCCCGACCTCCTCACAAAGGATGACAATCAAAGAAATACCTCATGCTACAAATTTGTTACACAACTTTTACCATACGTGCATGCTACGGGACTTGTCAAATTAACACAAGTATTTCTCAATTTCATAATTACCCAACTAGCAACTCTAATATTACCACCTTTACATCTCAAAACAATTATCAAGCATCAAATTGATCATAGCATCCAATTCACTTTCTATGATAGTTTTTATTATACCCAACTTGGAAGCCCATCATTCTAGGGCCAAATTTATAACCATAGAACATACCATGCTGTTCTAAAAGAATCTCAAAATAATATAAGTGAAGCATGAGAGATCAATAATTTCTACAAAATAAAACCACCGCCGTGCTCTAAAATATATATGTGAAGCACTAGAGCAAATGACAAACTACTCCAAAAGATATAAGTGAAGATCAATGAGTAGTCGAATAATTATGCAACTATGTGAAGACTCTCTAACATTTAAGAACTTCAGATCTTGGGATATTTTTCAAACAACAATCAAATCAAAATAAAATAAAATGACGCTCCAAGCAAAACACATATCATGTGGTGAATAAAATATAGCTCCAAGTAAAGTTACCGATGGACGAAGACGAAAGAGGGGATGCCATCCGGGGCATCCCCAAGCTTAGGCTCTTGGTTGTCCTTGAATATTACCTTGGGGTTCCTTGGGCATCCCCAAGCTTAGGCTCTTGCCACTCCTTATTCCATAGTCCATCGAATCTTTACCCAAAACTTGAAAACTTCACAACACAAAACTCAACAGAAAACTCGTAAGCTACATTTGTATAAGAAAATAAAACCACCACTTAGGTACTGTTGTGTACTCATTATAAATTCATATTGGTGTAATATCTACTGTATTCCAACTTCTCTATGGTTCATACCCTCCGATACTACTCATAGATTCATCAAAATAAGCAAACAACACATAGAAAACAGAATCTGTCAAAAACAGAACAGTCTGTAGTAATCCGTATCATTAGAATACTTATGTAACTCAAACAATTCTACCAAATTAGTAATTCCTAAGAAATTTGTGGACAAATAAAGATAAAAAAGAATCGGATCAAAATCACATTTCTGTGAATTATCAAAACTAATTTACTGAGCGCAGAAGTTTCTGATTTTCAGCAGGATCAATACAACTATCACTGTAAGCTATCCTAAAGGTCTTACTTGGCACTTTATTGAAACAAAAGCTATAAAACATTATTACTACAGTATCATAATAATGTGAACACACAAAAACAGTAAAGGTAAATATTGGGTTGTCTCCCAACAAGCGCTTTTCTTTAATGCCTTTTAGCAAGGCATGATGATTTCAATGATGCTCGCATAAAAGATAAGAATTGAAACATAAAGAGAGCATCATGAATAATATTACTAACACATTTAAGTCTAACCCACTTCCTATGCATAGGTATTTTGTGAGAAAACAACTTATGGGAACAATAATCAACTAGCATAGGAAGTCAAAACAAGCACATAGAGAGGAAACTTGATATTAGTGCAATTCCTACAAGCATAAATTCCTCCCTCATAATAATTTTCAGTAGCATCATGAATGAATTCAACAATATAACCAGCACATAAAGCATTCTTTTCATGATCTACTTGCATAGAAATTTTACTACTCTCCACATAAGCAAGTTTATTCTTTATGGCATACGTATCATCACAATAATCATCATAAATAGGAGGCATGCTTTCATCATAATAAATTTGCTCATCAAAAATTGGGGGACAAAAAATATCATCTTCATTAGACATAGCTTCCCCAAGCTTGTGGATATGCATATCATTAGCATCATGGATATTCAAGGAATTCATACTAACAACATTGAATCATGCTCATCATACAAAGATCTAGTACCAAACATTTTAATGCATTCTTCTTCTAGGAATTGAGCACAATTTTCCTTTCCATCATTCTCACGAAAGATATTAAAAAGATGAAGCGTATGAGGTAAACTCAATTCCATTTTTTTGTAATTTTCTTTTATAGACTAAACTAGTGATAAAACAAGAAACTAAAAGATTCGATTGCAAGATCTAAAGATATACCTTCAAGCACTCACCTTCCCGGCAACGGTGCCAGAAAAGAGCTTGATGTATACTACATAACCTTCTTCTTGTAGACGTTGTTGGGCCTCCAAGTGCAGAGGTTTGTAGGACAGTAGCAAATTTCCCACAAGTGGATGACCTAAGGTTTATCAATCCGTGGGAGGCGTAGGATGAAGATGGTCTCTCTCAAACAACCCTGCAACCAAATAACAAAGAGTCTCTTGTGTCCCCAACACACCCAATACAATGGTAAATTGTATAGGTGCACTAGTTCGGCGAAGAGATGGTGATACAAGTGCAATATGGATGATAGATATAGGTTTTGTAATCTGAAATTATAAAAACAGCAAGGCAACTAATGATAAAAGTGAGCGTAAACGGTATTGCAATGCTAGGAAGCAAGGCCTAGGGTTCATACTTTCACTAGTGCAACTTCTCTCAACAATAATAACATAACTGGATCATATAACTATCCCTCAACATGCAACAAAGAGTCACTCCAAAGTCACTAATAGCGGAGAACAAACGAAGAGATTATTGTAGGGTACGAAACCACCTCAAAGTTATCCTTTCTGATCGATCTATTCAAGAGTCCGTAGTAAAATAACACGAAGCTATTCTTTCCATTCGATCTATCATAGAGTTTGTACTAGAATAACACCTTAAGACACAAATCAACCAAAACCCTAATGTCACCTAGATACTCCAATGTCACCTCAAGTATCCGTGGGCATGATTATACGATATGCATCACTCAATCTAAGATTCATCTATTCAATCAACACAAAGTACTTCAAAGAGTGCCCGAAATTTTCTACCGAAGAGTCAAGACGAAAACGTGTGCCAACCCCTATGCATAAGTTCACAAGGTCACTAAATCCGCAAGTTGATCACCAAAACATACATCAAGTATATCACGTGAATATCCCATTGTCACCACAGATAAGCACATGCAAGACATACATCAAGTGTTCTCAAATCCTTAAAGACTCAATCTGATAAGATAACTTCAAAGGGAAAACTCAATCCATTACAAGAGAGTAGAGGGGGAGAAACATCATAAGATCCAACTATAATATCAAAGCTCGCTATACATCAAGATCGTGCCAAATCAAGAACACGGGAGAGAAAGATCAAACACATAGCTACTGGTACATACCCTCAGCCCCGAGGGTGAACTACTCCCTCCTAATCGTGGAGAGCACCGGGATGATGAAGATGGCCACCGGTGAGGGATCCCCCTCCGGCAGGGTGTCGGAATAGGGTCCCGATTGGTTTTTGGTGGCTACAGAGGCTTGCGGCGGCGGAACTCCCGATCTATTGTGCTCCCCGATGTTTTTAGGGTATATGGACATATATAGGCGAAAGAAGTCGGTCAGGGGAGCCACGAGGGGCCCACGAGGGTGGGGGGCGTGCCCAGGGGGGTAGGGCGCGCCCCTGACCCTCGTGGCCTCCTCGAAGCTTCCCTGACGTCTACTCCAAGTCTCCTGGATTGCTTCCGTTCCAAAAGTAACTCTCCCGAAGGTTTCATTCCGGTTGGACTCCGTTTGATATTCCTTTTCTTCGAAACACTGAAATAGGCAAGAAAACAACAATTTGGGCTGGGCCTCCGGTTAATAGGTTAGTCCCAAAAATAATATAAAAGTGTATAGTAAAGCCCATAAACATCCAAAACAAGTAATATAATTGCATGGAACAATAAAAAAATTATAGATACATTGGAGACGTATCAGTGGTGTTGTCTCAAAGGGAGAATAGAGTGAGCCTTCATGGCGTTGGTGTGCCTTCATGGTAACATCCACCTCTCTAACGGTGACGTAGCTTCCCTCCAAGGAAGTGAACATCGGCATACATCCTCGTCTCTCAGAGTTGCGGTTATACCTAACCCTAAATCCCTACTTGTGGTTACTTGTCTCTTAGTCTTTACTTATATCATATTGTGCTTGCTTACTCTCCGACTTAAGTTACTTGTTTACTTGCTTAGCTCATAGCTTCACACTTGCAATTGTTAGGCTCAACTTCATATTCCGCATTATTGCCTAAAATTGCTAAGTAACAATTAAAATTTGTAATTGTACCTATTCACCCCCCCTCTAGGTCCATCTTCCTTTCAGAGGGGACTAGCATATATACTATATGTACACATCCTGAACAAGTACACCTCACTTAGTGTCGGGACTTTTTGGTTTCCGAGGCACGTGCCACATCAAAGTTGTGAAATTGGCTATTCAAACTTCACACATCACCTCTTTGGGCCACATGCATGCAGGCGGTGGTTATCCTAGGAAACTGACGTGTGACGCTTCCATCCGTGGGCCCGTGAGGCCATCGTCGATACATGCATCACTTTGACCTATATTGGGAGAGGTTAATTAATTTCATCATCAATGAGGATTCTTTTTGGGTTGTATTATGGTAGGAGTATATAGTATGCGTCGAAGAGGGGGAAGGGGACCATCATATGTAGTACGCTTCATGAACCTTGCTCTGTGTGGGGACTTTACGGTTTTCGAGGCATGTGCCACATCAAAGTTGTGCATTTTGGGTATTCAACATATGTTTGGCCCACATGCAAAGCAATGGTGGTTGTCCTCTCGCACCCACTTAAGCATATATCAGTGATATCAATGCTTTCCATCTTTGGGCCCGCTTGGTCCATCACTACTTTGCCTGAAAATGAGAGAGGTTGATTTGACCTAGGAGGGGATTATTTTTTTGTTTTTAATACGGCATATATATAGGTCATGCTCTCGGATGACATGATACAGTTTGAGCACACACATGCATGTGTACGCATTAATCCCTCCCATCGAGTCGAAGTGGCTAGTACCACAACATGTCATGAACCTATCTCGCTCTGTGTGGGGACTGTACGATTTTTGATGCATGCACATGGTATTCAAACATGCATGCACGCATCACCTCCATACTTATGCATGTAGTGGTTGTCTTCGAACAGTACACTCTCTCGCTTGGTTATCAGCGACAAGCCTATATATCCGTGGGACCGCATGGACATCCATGATCACCTTGATCGACAACAAGATAGGTTACCATGGAGGATTCTTCCTTTGGTTCGTGTTATCGTAGTATAGGTCATGGTGAGATTCAGACCTAATTAAGTTTGAGCGCATACTATGCACGCATGCATGCATGAATCCCCGTCATTGGCTTGAAGTGTGGTGTGACATACACATGCATCGTCAACTAACCCTCGCAGTATGGGGATTTCTTGTTCGAAAGGACGGTGCCACATCAAAGTTGTTACATTGTGTATTCAAACACACCTCTCCATACATATGTTTGGGTCACACCCAGGCAGTGGTTGTCTTCGGGGACTAGCTACTTGCGTGATTATTGGCGAGCTAGCCCATCTCTGGGGTCGCATGGACGGCCATCACTTTGACCAACAACAAGAGAGAAGTTGTACGACCAAGGTGGATTATTCTTGGTCCGTTTTACGATCCATCTTGGTGAGATGCCCTCTCTGGACCGCCGACTGAAAGTGTGTGTGTGGGGGGGAGACTACTACTTCGCACTTTGCTAGGAGAACCTTGATACGTCTCCAACGTATCTATAGTTTTTGATTGTTCCATGCTATTATATTATCTGTTTTGGATGTTGAATGGGCTTTAATATGCTACTTTATATTATTTTTGGGACTAACCTATTAACCGAGGGCCCAGTGCCAGTTTCTGTTTTTTGCCTATTTTAGAGTTTTGCAGAAAAATAATACCAAACGGAGTCCAAACGCAATGAAACCTTTGCGATGATCTTTCTTGGACCAAAAGCAAACCAGAAGACTTGAAGATGAAGTCAGAGACGTAACGAGGAGGCCACGAGGCAGGAGGGCACACCCCCACCCTCGTGGGCCCCTCGTAGCTCCCCTGGCCTAGTTCCTTCACCTATATATACTCCTTATACGCTAAAAACACCAGGGGCAGCCACGAAAGCACTTTTCCACTGCCGCAACCTTATGTACCCGTGAGATCCCATCTTGGGGCCTTTTCCAGGGATCTGTCGGAGGGGGATTCGATCATGGAGGGCTTCTACATCAACACCATTGCCTCTCCGATGAAGCATGACTAGTTTACCACAGACCTTCGGGTCTGTAGTTATTAGCTAGATGGCTTCTTCTCTCTCTCTTTGATTCTCAATACAAAGTTCTCCTCGATGTTCTTGGAGATCTATTCGATGTAATACTCTTTTGTGTTGTGTTTGCCGAGATCCCATGAATTGTGGAATTATGATCAAGATTATCTATGAATATTATTTGGTTCTTCTCTGAATTCTTATATGCATGATTTGATATCTTTGCAAGTCTCTTTGAATTATCGGTTTAGTTTGGCCTAGTAGATTGATCTTTCTTGCAATGAGAGAAGTGCTTAGCGTTGGGTTCAATCTTGCTGTGTCCTTTCCCAGTGACAGTAGGGGCGGCAAGGCACGTATTGTATTGTTGCCATCGAGGATAACAAGATGGGGTTTTCATCATATTGCTTGAGTTAATTCCTCTACATCATGTCATCTTGCTTAATGCGTTACTCCGTTCTTTATGAACTTAATACTCTTAATGCATGCTGGATAGCAGTCGATGTGTGGAGTAATAGTAGTAGATGCAGGCAGGAGTCGGTCTACTTGACACGGACGTGATGCCTATGTTCATGATCATTGCCTTAGATGTCATCATAATTATGCGCTTTTCTATCAATTGCTCGGCAGTAATTTGTTCACCCACCGTAATATGTGCTATCTCGAGAGAAGCCGCTATTGAAACCTATGGCCCCCAGGTCTCTTTTCCATTATATTGAATCTCTTTTACATCTTGCTAGTTTCCGATCTACTATTTTGCAATATTTACTTTCCAATTTATACACCCAAAAATACCAAAAATATTTACTTTACCGTTTATCTATCTCTATCATATCTCACTTTTGCGAGTGACCGTGAAGGGATTGACAACCCCTTTAGCACGTTGGTTGCAAGTTCTTGATTGTTTGTGCAGGTATTCAGTGACTTATGCGTCATCTCCTACTGGATTGATACCTTGGTTCTCAAAACTGAGGGAAATACTTACGCTACTTTGTTGCATCACCCTTTCCTATTCAAGGGAAATCCAACGCAAATTCAAGAGGTAGCAAACCTCCGTGGAGGGGGGGCATGCATCATAGCTTAGGAATCCCTTCCTGCCGACACGAGGGGGGCAAGCAATACCGTGCACTTTGCGAGATAGGTTCCACATCGAAGTTGCATTTGGTATTTGAACATCAAACCACCCTTTTCATACATATATTTTGTCCACATGAAAGTGTGTTCATGTTCTGACCTTCTCCCGCGTCATTTTTCTCCAAATTTATGAACATTAGACAAGTCGGATGACGCAACAGACACAGTTCACTCACACTAACCGTGTGCCATGCCGGTGCCCCTGTCACGCACATCCACACAGTACATTGGGCTCCACGTGGCTTCCCCTCTCAAAAATATCTACCCGCCTGCAGGGTTTTTCTGTTTGATAACACACGGTTATTATGTTTCGACCATGTGTGATATTTCTTGTTCCCACTCCCGCATGCATCCCTCGAAAATATCTGCCTGCCTCGAGGGTTTTTCTGTTTCATAACACACGGTTGTTATTTCCGGACCATGTGTGATGCAACATCATCCAAATTTTCAATAGCCCCGGCATTTAACTCCCGCGTAGTAAAATTTTCAGTAGATGCGTCATTTCCTCAAACACCCCTCGCCCCCCTCCACTCACACACACACACACACCAAAACCTCCTCTGGCACACGCGCACGCACACACACACACACACCCTCCCTCGCTCGAAACCCTAGCAAGGTCGCCGCCACCGCCGTAAGGCCTCCATTGTCAACATTTTACGGTTTGCCCATGCAGCTTACCCACTGATCTCCATACCCAGGCCGCCCTGAGTTTCTTAGATGACGCCTGCCAAACGCCCCCTTTCCCACAGATCCCCATCCCCATCCCCATCCCCCACTCTAGAGCATTGTAGCCTAAGCCCGGCTACGTTTCCCGTGGAGCTCGAGGAGCGAGTGGACCAAAAGAGGTGTATCGCGGTCTCTTGACCCGACGTTGCCGAGGAAGCTGACAACCATTACTGGTCGCAGGCACTCAATCAGCGGGCTAGAGTATGCGGGTATGTCGCGGACGCCGGCTACGACATCGAGGTCGTCGATAGCAACGGCCTGACATGGGCTATGTCACAGGTTAAGTGGCCCACCCCTAACCCCTCGGGATCAACCGCATAGATCTCATCCATGGCCCCGCTGCTGATCTCCTCTGGCTCGCTGTAAAGAATTTGCCATCCTACATCGCCATTGAGCCCCTTTTGTCATTTCTGAAGGACACGTTCTGCGACACTGGCTTGGGATCCATAGCTTCCAAGTCAGACCTCATCGACGGCGATCACGAGGAGGGCACCCTCTCCGGCTCTTCCAAGGGGAAAGAGACCATCTGCTCTTCCAAGGGGAAAGAGCCCGCCCGCGACATCAGGGAAGGCACCCTACAATCGTGCTCTTCCAAGGGGAAGGAGCCCATCTGCAACAACATGGAGCGCATCCAGGGTCCGTGCTCTTCCCATGGGAACAAGCCCATCTATGACAAGTGAGGAAACCCATGATTTGTTTTGCCGTGCCTCTTCACAGGGGGGAACCCATGATTTATTTTGTCAAGTCCCTTTTGTAGTGTAGTGAGAATATGTCCAATTTTAATTGCTATATTGGTTGTTTGCAGTATGCCTTGTTTATTTCAGTTGTTCATAATGTGATGCTCTATATGTGCAACTATTTACTGTGCAGTACATTTGAAAGTGCAACTATCCCTAGGTGGTTTTGGTAATTCATATCAACATATAGCTAATTGAGCTAATGCTATTCCAAGACTATTATTTCAGGAAAGCTCAATGAATGGAATGGCATGGATGATGAAAGTGGATCCCTCAAAATATCAAGGACAAAGGATTGGCTCAAGCTCAAAAGCTCAAGACTCTTCATTTTACATTTTAGTGATCCAAGATCACATTGAGTTTATAAGAAAAGCCAATACTATCAAGGAGGGATGAGGTGTTGCTTAATGAGCCTCTTGCTTCAAGTTCTTAGTGATATGCTCCAAATACCTTCAACTACTTTCTCACATCCTCATATGACCTAAACCTAAAGCCAAAATCGGTCACACCGATTCTTTCTATCCGGCGCCACCGAGTTCATATGTCATAGCCACTGCCATAAACCCTAGGCAAATCGGTCTTACCGATAGGGATCTCGGTCTCACTGAGATGGGATTGTAATCTCTCTGTTTCCCTTCGTAACGTTTCGGTCTAACCGAAGTGAGCGATCGGTCCCACCGAGATTGCAATGTAAACTCTCTGTTTCCCTTTTGTAACATTTCGGTCTCACCGAAAAGAGCAAATCGGTCCCATCGATTTTACTTGACCAACTCTCTGGTTAGCTAATTACCAAAATCGGTCTCACCGAGTTTGTGTAATCGGTCTCACCGAGATTACGTTATGCCCTAACCATAACCATATCGGTCCTACCGAGTTGCATGTCGGTCCCACCGAAAATCCTAACGGTCACTAAGTTTACTAAATCGGTCTGACCGAGTTTGTTGATTCGGTCCCACCGTGTTTGGTAAATTGTGTGTAATGGTTAGATTTTGTGTGGAGGCTATATATACCCCTCCACCTCCTCTTCAATCGTGGAGAGAGCCATCAGAACAAACCTACACTTCCAACTTACCATTTCTGAGCGAGAACCACCTACTCATGTGTTGAGGCCAAGATATTCCATTCCTACCATATGAATCTTGATCTCTAGCCTTCCCCAAGTTGCTTTCCACTCAAATCTTCTTTCCACCAGATCCAAATCCTATGAGAGAGAGTTGAGTGTTGGGGAGACTATCATTTGAAGCACAAGAGCAAGGAGTTCATCATCAACGCACCATTTTTTACTTCTTGGAGAGTGGTGTCTCCTAGATTGGCTAGGTGTCACTTGGGAGCCTCCGACAAGATTGTGGAGTTGAACCAAGGAGTTTGTAAGGGCAAGGAGATCGCCTACTTCGTGAAGATCTACCGCTAGTGAGGCAAGTCC
This sequence comes from Triticum aestivum, assembly GCF_018294505.1. Lineage (NCBI taxonomy): Eukaryota > Viridiplantae > Streptophyta > Magnoliopsida > Poales > Poaceae > Triticum > Triticum aestivum. The sequence continues at coordinate 298,042,447 of NC_057807.1, forward strand.
TTCGTGGGCGACGGCCATGGTGGGATAGACAAGGTTGCTTCTTCATGGACCCTTCGTGGGTGGAGCCCTCCGTGGACTCGCGCAACCGTTACCCTTCATGGGTTGAAGTCTCCATCAACGTGGATGTACGATAGCACCACCTATTGGAACCACGAAAAAACATTTGTGTCTCCAATTGCGTTTGAATCCTCCAAACCCTTCCCTTTACTTTCTTGCAAGTTGCATGCTTTAATTTCCGCTGCCTATATACTCTTTGCATGCTTGCTTGATTTGTGTGATGATTGCTTGACTTGTCCAAAGATTGCTAAAATCTGCCAAACTCTAAAATTGGGAAAAGGTTAGGTTTTTAATTGGTCAAGTAGTCTAATCACCCCCCTCTAGACATACTTCAAGGTCCTACAAGTGCTATCAGAGCTTTGGTCTCCATTTGCTTTGATTCTCATAGCTTTTTGGTGGTCATAGCCTTGGTGTCACAACCTAGGAGAGTATGGCGTCTAGCGAGGGAAATTATCACCGTAGAGGTCCTTACTTTGATGGCACTAATTTTGCTAGTTGGAAACATAAGATGAAAATGCATATTCTCGGACATAACCCCGCCATTTGGGCTATTATTTGTATTGGCTTGCAAGGTGAATTCTTTGATGGGAGAGAGCCGAACCGTGAAGCTAATGCGGAAGAATTGAAGATGCTGCAATACAACGCTCAAGCTTGTGATATCATCTTCAACGGATTGTGCCCCGAAGAATTCAACAAAATCAGCCGTCTTGAGAATGCAAAGGAAATTTGGGATACTTTGATTGATATGCATGAAGGTACTGACTCCGTCAAGGAATCCAAGCTGGATGTGCTCCAAAGTCAACTTGACAAGTTCAAGGTGAAGGATGGTGAAGGTGTCGCTGAAATGTACTCTAGGCTTGCTCTTATCACAAATGAGATTGATGGCTTAGGGAGTGAAGAGATGACCGACAGATTCATCATCAAGAAGATCCTAAGAGCATTGGATGGAAAGTATGATACCGTGTGCACATTGATCCAAATGATGCCAAACTACAAAGATCTCAAGCCAACAGAAGTCATTGGAAGAATTGTTGCTCATGAGATGTCGCTCAAGGATAGGGAAGAACTTCACAATAAGTCAAGTGGTGCTTACAAAGCCTCATGTGAAGCCCCCACATCATCAAGTGAGAAACAAACCTTCAATGAAGAATTGAGCTTAATGGTGAAGAACTTCAACAAATTCTACAAGAGTAGAAGCAAAGAAAGAAGCTCCAAGTCAAGGTCATACAATGACAAAAGATCTTCTAGTCGAGAGCACAATTGCTACAATTGTGGGAGACCCGGACACTACTGCAATGAGTGTATAGCACCCTACAAAAGAAGAGAAGATTCTCCAAAAAGAAGAAGCAAAAGAGAAGAATCACCACCAAGAGAGAGGAGGAGTAGAGATGATCGTTATGAACGAAGACCCTCACGAAGAAGCAAGGATTCAGAAAGGAAGGACAAGTCATCAAGGAGCTACACAAAACAAAGACATCAAGATCATGTTGGTGAATGGGTATCCGGCTCCGACTCCAACCATCACTCCGAGAGAAGCTATCACTCTGACTCTGAATATACTCAAGATGAAGGTGTTGCCGGTCTAGCACTTGTGTCAACCAACTCCTATGACATATTTGACTCACCAAATGAAGGAATTGGAAGATGCTTCATGGCCAAAGGTCCAAAGGTAACACATCCCGAGTATGTTGATTTCAATAGTGATGAAGATGACTTGCTAGGTGATGATGATTTACTTGTTGACAACTCTATTGATGAATACTATGATGAAACGTTAATTAATCATGCTAATCAAGATAAAATGAATGACAATGATAAGGATAAGATTGAGCTTCTAACTAAAGAACTAAACACTCTTAAGTTAGCTCATGAAACTATCTTCGAAGATCATCGAGAACTTTTAAGGGCTCATGAGAAGTTACGCTTTGAAAAGCTCAATCTTGAGCAAGAGCATGAGTTCTTAAAAGCAATCAATGATGATCTCCATAAGAAAAGTTCTTCTTACATTGCCAATCATTTACTCTTATCCACTTACATGCCTCAAGTCAAGTCAAGTAACAAGAACAAGAAAGATTCTTCCTCTAGTAGTAACAATAATTATGCCAAATCCAATATTGTTGCTTCTAGTAGTTCTCTTGATTCCACTAATGATTCTCTTAGCCAAGTTACACTTGAGCAAGAAAATAGCCTATTGAAGGGAATTATAGAGAAAGGTGTTTACAAGAGCCTTGCCGGGAGTAAGCAATTCAAGGAAATTGTACGCAAGCAAGGAAGGCACCGGAAGAATCAAGGTGTTGGTTTTGAACGAAAGTTCAATGCCAATGGAGTTGAGTGGGAAGAAGATCAATACCCCAAGATGAAGTTTGTTCCTCAACAAGAGAAGTATGATCCCACTTCCTTCAAGGGAACACAAGCTCAAGATGATCTTCCACCACAAGACCACAAGAACAAAGGCAAGGACAAGCTTCAAGAGGAGATTGATGCATTTGAAGAAGCACCCAAGGCCTTGGTCAAGTGGGTTCCCAAGACTACGTCAAGTTCTACATCATCAAGTACAACTACAACTCCAAGGATTCCCATCAAGATGATGTGGATCCCGAAGAAGAAGAACTAGAGAGTTCTTGAGGGTGACTCCGCTAACATTCTTCACTCATATCATTATGGCAAGGACAAGTGCAATCAACTTTCACATCTTGCACTAGTTCAAGGAGTCACAAACCCTCATGTTGGTAAGGCAAGGGACAAGGTAACCTAATGATTTCATGGACATCATCTTGTGTTTGCATCACTCTATGTCTATGGATATTCTTGTTTGTTCCTTGTGGGACTAACCCATGTAGGTATGTTGAAAGTGCAACTCACTCCAAAGGATTGCTCCAAATGATCTACGTCAACATTGAGCATCCACATCTTCAACACCTACATGAAGTCGTCGTCGACAAAATCCAAGGTTAGTTCATCCCTCTAAAAGGGGATCTCACATCTAGGGGGAGCTTAACTCTAAGAATTGAGTCAAAGCAACTCTAATGGTGTGAACACATCAATGCATTATGTAAAAGTGGTAACCCCACTTGAGCTTAAACGATGAGTATGACCTATGATCAAATGTTCTCATTTGACTCCTAAGTCAATATACTCATATATAGATGACCTAGTCATCGCCAATTGTTTGATAGATGCTAGAATTGGTTGTGCATGCTTTGCCACATATTTCATTTGCCATTCTATTGTGTGAGCATGTTGGTTGCATATTTTACTCATTCGAGGACATCCGCTTGTTGCTTTGATTGCTTGGGTTCTTTTCTTTTTGCCAAGTGGATGGACAAGAATGCCTAAGAACCTTCTCTAGCTATCTATGCTTTTCTCGTCTCAAACTCTATTCATGCTAAATCAAAATTTGATCAAGTAAGATTCGAACCACTTTGTGTGAGGAGCACTCGGAGTCCCCAATTCTTCACAGACTTAAACTTCCAAAACTTCTTTGTGATTCTCGGTCTGACCGATTCCTCCATTTCGGTCCCACCGAGATCACGAAGTCGATCTAGGTTTTCAATCTCGGTGCAACCGATTTGAACTTTTCGTTCCCACCGAGTTGCTGTAACTGTATACAGTTATGCATCTCGGTGCCACCGAGTTGTTCCACTCGGTCGCACCGACAGGGTCGGGCTATATATAGTCACGGGCAAAAATTTGGAAATTTCTCCGAACCTCTTCGCCCGCGCAATAGCTCGCTCTGCCACCAGGGTCTCCGGATCGTCTCCTTGTCGCCAGCTGGCTCCTGTCACTGGTCTCTACCGTTGTCAACGGATTTCACCCCCGCTGTTGCCGCCGTAGCGAGTTCATCGCCGAGCTAGGGTATGGACTCGATCACAATGCTATCCTCATCTGATTCCTAGCACATTGTGTTCATCATGTATCTTGCCACGATTGAAACACTCCTATCTAGTCAATATGATCCTTAGAATAGATGCGATTTGAGAATTTAGAGTTAGGTTTCCGCCGAAACCATCTTGGACCCACCGAGTTGAAAAACTCGGTCCCACCGATTTGGCTAATGCCATTGCACTAGTAACTCTCGGTCTGACCGAGAATTACAAATCGGTGTGACCGATTTTAAAACTTTGTGAAACCCTAGCAGTCTCGGTGCCACCGAACTGTGACTTGGTCCCACCGAGTTCACCAGTTTAGGTTCCAAAACTGCTTCAGTATCACCGAGTTTGAAAATCGGTTGATCCGAAATGCTTTCTGTGGAAAACTAAAACTGAATTCTTGAATCATTCTTTTGCAAAAATCTCTGCATTTTGTGATGCTCATCCATTCTATCTCATCTATAAGTATTCACAGGGTCAGCAGTCAGTGTTTTGTAGCATGTCAGACCAAAGTGATAGTCAGAACAAGTCAGAAGAGCAGGTGCACATGAGTGAGGGCACTAGTCCCTCTAGCATCTCAGATGAAGGGAGCAGAAGCACGCCAAGCAATCTGCCTAAAGCTGCCACCAGGTCAAGGAAGAAGAGAACCTCAGAATGTGAGGATGAGGATTATATGGCAGAAGAAGATGGGGCTACTTCCAAGAAGGTAGTGCTCAAAAAGGAGTATGGCTCAGCCAAGACCACTAAGCCTGGACTTAATAGGAAGGTCCCTGCCAAGAGGACACCTATGCTGAAGGTCAGAGGATCAACTCAAATACCTGAAAAGCCTGATCCCAAAGAGCCAGTTGCTGCTGAAGGAAAGAAAAGGAAAGAAAGGGTCAAAAAGACCATAGTCAGAGTTGTTGGGCAACCTTCCATGATGGAAGAAGAAGAAGAGGTTGTTGCACCAGCACCCGAGGCACAAAAGCTGATGGGTGATGCTATAAGATCAGGGGCTGCAACATCAAAGCCCAAAGAAGCACCCAAAGCTGCCCCCAAGCCCAAGAATGCACCAAAGAGGAATACCAGGAGTATTCCAGCTGCTGAGAAGAACAAGGCCCCAGTGCCTGAAGTTGTTGATGATGAAGAGGATGAAGGACAAGTCCTGAGAAAGCTAAAGCCCAAGATTCCAGACCACAATGATGCTCATCTTGTGGCTGAGGCATGAATATCAGGAGAGACTCGGGGTTGAGGCTATGGAGAATGATAGATCCATATGCCACCAGGAGAAGGACTGCTGTTGATTACAGGTTCCATACAAAGGAACAACAGGACTTCTATGTGACAATCTTGTTGGACAAGAAGCCCATAGTGTGTGATATGAGGTGGGTCGACTGGACCTACATGAAGGAGAATGAAGAACACTATCCTGGAGTGTATGACAGTTTTGAAGCTTGTGGAGTTGCAGATTTTGTTGGGTAGAAGCTCACTAACTAGAATGATGAACTCATTATGCAATTCTACTCCATAGCACACTTCTATCCAGATGGCAGGATAGTGTGGATGTCAGAAGGTACAAGGTACCAGTCAACCATAGAGGAATGGGCTAGACTGATCAATGCCCCCAAGGAGAGTGAAGATGACTTGGATGTCTATGCCAAGAAGAAAATGGGACACAATACTATGACACATATGTACAAGGAGATCCCAGACAAAGCTCTTGAGACTTTCTCGTTTGGATCAGTCCACTTTCTTCTGTCAGGGCTGCCTACGATCAACTGGATCCTAAGGCACACTCTTTTTCCCAAGTCAGGTGACCAGAGCATGATCAGAGGACATGCTATCAACTTGTTGCATATATTTGATGTTCCTCAGAAATTCAAGGTCATGAGCCTTATGGTTGAGACCATTAAGAGGACTGCAACAGATCCGAAGAGAAGTTGTGGATATGCCCCACAGATTCAGGAGTTGATTAACTCAAAGATGGGCACAGGAAATATCTGTTGGATAAGGAACACTTTGCTCTTTATCCAGACTTTGAGGACAATCAGGTTGTCATGACTGAGAATGAACCATCATCAGTGCAAGCTCAAGAGAAGAAGGAGAAGGCAAGGAAAGAGAAGGCTGCCAAGATGCCAACTCAAGAGGAGGCATCTGAGTACTTTTTGAAGAACAAGCAGGAGCAGCTTGGTTACTTGATAGCATCAACTCTGAGGATTGAGAAGGGGTTGGCCACCCTAACTCAAAACCAGGAGAGCTTGGAAAGAATCATGGAACAAAAATTCTATGATCTAGATGTCAAAGTAACTGAGATTCAGTCAGTTGTGGAGCAGCTTCAGGAAGACATGCAGGAGAGGAAGGGCAAGACAACCACTGATGCATTGGCCAGAGTGCCTAGAGCTTAGAGGTCAACTGCAGTGCCTGTGACAGACACCAGAGCCACATCATCTGCACCAGCTACAGCTCCTACAGCTCCAGGGCAACCAGCTCCAGCACCAACTCCTCTAGCTCCATCTACATCAACTGAAGCCTTCGTTCGAGGAGCCATCTCTACACCACCACCTGAAGGTCAAGCCTGAGAGTCGATCTAGCACTATGCATTTTCTATGAACTTTTTGGTAACTTGTTGCCAAAGGGGGAGAAAAATGTATAGATCATAGGCTTCGAGAGAGAAAGTGTTGCTTTTTGTTCTCTCTTGATTTGGTGGTTAAACTTTGTTTGCGTTTGATTGCTTGAGATACTATGCTATTATCTGTGAGACATTGATGATCATGTGTTTGATCATAAGCTACACTTATGCCTGTTTGATGATATTATCTTACCTATCCTTATATGATCATTCACTTTGCTTGGTGATGAGTGCATGTATTCAATCTTTATTATTTTGAGCGCTCCACCAAGATGTATGTGACATGGAAGAGTAACCCATGAGCCTAATTCCTTGTGCATTTGCAGTCCAAAGCAAATCCTATACTATGCACAAATTTAGGGGGAGCTCTTGCTTATCACATACTTCTCAAAGCGACGATGTTTTTCAATCTTATTATCATTTGTCGAAGCTTTGATCTATATGTTGTCATCAATTACCAAAAAGGGGGAGATTGAAAGTGCAACTATCCCTAGGTGGTTTTGGTAATTCATAACAACATATAGCTCATTGAGCTAATGCTATTCCAAGACTATTATTTCAGGAAAGCTCAATGAATGGCATGGCATGGATGATGAAAGTGGATCCCTCAAAATATCAAGGACAAAGGATTGGCTCAAGCTCAAAAGCTCAAGACTCTTCATTTTACATTTTAGTGATCCAAGATCACATTGAGTCTATAGGAAAAGCCAATACTATCAAGGAGGGATGAGGTGTTGCTTAATGAGCCTCTTGCTTCAAGTGCTTAGTGATATGCTCCAAATACCCTCAACTACTTTCTCACATCCTCATATGACCTAAACCTAAAGCCAAAATCGGTCACACCGATTCTTTCTATCCGGCGCCACCGAGTTCATATGTCATAGCCACTGCCACAAACCCTAGGCAAATCGGTCTTACCGATAGGGATCTCGGTCTCACCGAGATGGGATTGTAATCTCTCTGTTTCCCTTCGTAACGTTTCGGTCTAACCGAAGTGAGCGATCGGTCCCACCGAGATTGGAATGTAAACTCTCTGTTTCCCTTTTGTAACATTTCGGTCTCACCGAAAAGAGCAAATCGGTCCCACCGAGTTTACCTGACCAACTCTCTGGTTAGCTAATTACCAAAATCGGTCTCACCGAGTTTGTGTAATCGGTCTCACCGAGATTACGTTATGCCCTAACCCTAACCATATCGGTCCTACCGAGTTGCATGTCGGTCCCACCAAAAACCCTAACAGTCACTAGGTTTACTAAATCGGTCTGACCGAGTTTGTTGATTCGGTCCCACCGAGTTTGGCAAATTGTGTGTAACGGTTAGATTTTGTGTGGAGGCTATATATACCCCTCCACCTCCTCTTCATTCATGGAGAGAGCCATCAGAACAAACCTACACTTCCAACTTACCATTTCTGAGAGAGAACCACCTACTCATGTGTTGAGGCCAAGATATTCCATTCCTACCATATGAATCTTGATCTCTAGCCTTCCCCAAGTTGCTTTCCACTCAAATCTTCTTTCCACCAGATCCAAATCCTATGAGAGAGAGTTGAGTGTTGGGGAGACTATCATTTGAAGCACAAGAGCAAGGAGTTCATCATCAACGCACCATTTGTTACTTCTTGGAGAGTGGTGTCTCCTAGATTGGCTAGGTGTCACTTGGGAGCCTCCGACAAGATTGTGGAGTTGAACCAAGGAGTTTGTAAGGGCAAGGAGATCGCCTACTTCGTGAAGATCTACCGCTAGTGAGGCAAGTCCTTCGTGGGCGACGGCCATGGTGGGATAGACAAGGTTGCTTCTTCGTGGACCCTTCGTGGGTGGAGCCCTCCGTGGACTCGCGCAACCGTTACCCTTCATGGGTTGAAGTCTCCATCAACGTGGATGTACGATAGCACCACCTATCGGAACCACGACAAAAACATCCGTGTCTCCAATTGCGTTTGAATCCTCCAAACTCTTCCCTTTACTTTCTTGCAAGTTGCATGCTTTAATTTCCGCTGCCTATATACTCTTTGCATGCTTGCTTGATTTGTGTGATGATTGCTTGACTTGTCCAAAGATTGCTAAAATCTGCCAAACTCTAAAATTGGGAAAAGGTTAAGTTTTTAATTGGTCAAGTAGTCTAATCACCCCCCCTCTAGACATACTTCAAGGTCCTACAACATTTCATCAACCCAATTTTAAACATACCAATAGGAATTCATATATTTGCTTGTTGTTAAACCTGTTATAGCTAGCATATGCCTCTTTTAATGTTTTTTTGATTGTTTGGTTGTTTGTAGTTAGCATATGTCCAGTTTCAAATGCTATCTTTGGTTGTTCGTAGTATGCCTTGTTTATTCCAGTTATTCACAACGTGATGTTCTATATGTGCAAGTATGAACTGCGCTGTTCAATTTCATCAATACCAGTTTCAACAATACCACTATGAATGATTACATTTGATTGCTGCATCTTGTAGTTAACACGCCTTTCCATTTTTATTTAATGATAACTAGTGTACTTAGTCCGGCATAATACCAGTTTGAATGACTATGTTTGCTTGTTGTTAAATGTTAGGCCTGTTGCAGTTAACCCACCTTTCCACTTGTTTTGCTTTACTAGCATGCTTAAACATGCACACTAAAGCTATCTTTTGGAGATTATTTTGTCTACGATGGATATATTTGGTTGATGTTTAGCCTGTTGTGCTTAACATGCCTCTTGGTGTACCTACACATGACAGTTTTGGGAACGACTGTTGTTTTCCATTGAGGTTAGTTTCATCCCATGGCTTAAATACTCACTGTTCAGGATATCGGTAGCTGGTACCATATAGGATGGGGGCTGATAAGGAACTAATCGGTGAATCGGACTTTTAACTAAATATCTCTGTAACCCATTTATCGTTAGGTTAACTAGAGCCATATGTAATATATCTGAGGCTACATAGCAACATGCACTGTACTTAATGTCTAAATATGCAATCCTAGGCTACATAGAAACAAGGAAGAGTGTTACCTTAATGTTCTGATGATGTCTAGATATACGTAGAAGAGCAGCAGTAGCAGCAGCAGCAGCAGCAGCAGCAACAACAACAACAACAACAACAACAACAACAACAACAACAACAACAACAACAACAACAACAACAACAACAACAACAACAACAACAACAACAACAACAACAACAACAACAACAACAACAACAACAACAACAACAACAACAACAACAACAACAACAACAACAACAACAACACAAACCTGTTTGGAGACTCAACTTAGCTATAGGTTAGAGTTAGTTTCTAGCTCATGACTAACCCTGAACTAACCTTTGGATGACAGGATTAGATTGACAATAAATGCACTAGGAGAACTATCTCCAATTAGCACATCTTGGGTGGGATAGTTTTTTTGGGTGGGTTAGATGCAACTAGCTAAACTAGCTCTCATGTTTGGATATACTGTAGGGCTATTTGAGCCCAAACTAGCTCAAACTAACTCTAACCCATGGATACAACAGCAGTTAATCATCCGATAATTTGTAAAAATGCAATAAACTCCTTCGGGCCATAATATAAGATGTTAATTCATCTAATATGTGAGTATATTGGATATTATAAGATATTATAAAAGAGTGTTGTACTACATCATTGTGCAATTGCTGTTTAGGTTCTAATATTAACTTGGTGCTTTTTAGGTACATATTTCATTGGTAAAGATCCGCGCTTCGACCCTTTCTGCGTATGGGGCAATGAGAAATTGATGAACCACCATCAAGCGAGGAAGCTGATAAAGATTGTTAGTAAAAAAGGGTCAAAAGATGGCAATTAAACTTTTTGTTTACACTTTGTGCAAGACAACAACGAACTACAGGATGGTAAGTAAGAACTCTGCAACCTTCTTTTTACTGCCCATAATGAGTTGTGTTAGATGACAATGTCTAAATCTTTTTCCTTTGCAGTGGTTCCCAAAGCAGTTTACTCAAGATTACCTCTCAAACTACATGATTGGTGGGCATGCAAAGGTTAAAGTATTTCTACCAGAACACGATGATTATCTAGATGTTTTCATGAAGACCATGAAGGATGGGCGGTCGGCCATCACAAGGGGTTGGACTAGAGTCGTGTGTGCCTTATGCATGGAGGAGGGTACAATATGGGCATTCCGCTTCACCTTGTCCAGCAACCAGAATGTATTTTGCCTCTTTATTTACCGTCTTTAATAGTACAAGTATACAACTGTGGTTCATCATTCTTTATTTGGTTCTTATGTAATTCTTGAAAATATGTACCTATGAATCGAATAATGCATTGGTTGTTTGAACCTGCTGGATATGAATAAAGCTATAGCATACATTCAAATTCTAATCCGGTACAATTTAAAATAGCAGCAATTAAATTACGGTGAAATTACGCTCTCCAGGTCGTTACGGTGCACAAGGTTGGTAAAGCACAAATGTTTGCGATATACATAATAATCCAACACAGTTCACAGAGAGGAAACGTGTGCAAGCATGCACACAGTTGCCGTTTGCAAAGCATGTGCGATGTCAGACAATATCACAAACGGTGCGGGCAAACTAAATGTTTGTGATAGTTGCCTTATCGTACACAATTCGCAACCATGAACTGTTTCTGATGTGGTATGCACCGTAAACGTTGCACCACATAATAGCGTGTGTGATAGTTGTCATGTACGACGATGTTACGACGGTCCGATGTTTCATAATACTGTCCCACACTCGTACGATGATTAGCTAATATTCTTAATTAGTTAGCACATACAGTTTGGGAAAAGTGAATGTGTGCGATTGTTTGCTTATCATACACGTTCTATAATCTTGAACCGTTTGTGATGGGCCGCGCATAGTAAACATAGCACCACAGAATACCGATTGCGATGGCAATGCAAGCACAAATGAGTAGGGGTAATTGTATGCATCAAGGCTCCCTATCCCCGACGGTTTCGTGTGGGAAGGACCCCCATATCGCAGTCACTCATTTAGCGACGGTTCCAAATGCCGTCGCGGAAAGGGGTTAAAAACCATTTGTATAGAACCTCATTGTACCAGTGTGGGTCCCCTATGGTATTTTCTTCACCCAATATTTTATATATATTCCAAAATAATTCTCCGTAAATTTTCAGGACTTTTGGAGTTGTGCAGATAGGTCTCTCAGGTTTGATCCTTTTGCGGTCCAGAATTCCAGCTGCCGGCATTCTCCCTCTTCATGTAAACCTTGTAAAATAAGAGAGAAAAGTTATAAGTATTGTACCAAAATAGGTAATAACAGCCCATAATGCAATAAATATCAATATAAAAGCATGATGCAAAATGGACGTATCAGGGTTCCGGCGAGGATGAGTTGCACGAGGAGCTCGAGTCTGATTGGGAGCTGGAGTCGACTCCTGTGACTGCCCGTCACTTGGCGGGAGGGGTCTTGGCCTCGGAAAGGCAAGAAGAATGCCAGCGCTCCACGTCCGGCTTGTCGCTCTTGGAGGCGACCTTCTTCACCTTCCTGATGGCAGGCGCATGAGTAAGAGCTATTATTCGCCGACTAACCGCCCGCCTACGAGGGCACCGATCCAAGTCTCGCTTGGGGGCTTGTGGGCCCGCTGAGAGCCACTCCTCCTTGGGCTGCTCCACCGTCTCGACCTCGGCCCCTTCCCGGGCTTCCGCTGCCACGACATACAAGGCTTCGATCCCGGCAGGCTCAGTCCCGATAGGATTGTCCCCGACAATCTCCTCTGCGGCATGCGCCTCGCTCCTGTCACGGGAGGAGCCCCCATCTTCGGCCTCCCCTTCCTCTTCCTCCTCCACCCTTCCGGGCCTTGCCTTCTCGGTGGCCCGGAACGCCTTGTCCTCCTCAATCCGCCTCCTGATAAACTCCGCCTCTACCTTGGAGGTGCACTTGAACAGGTTGTTCTCCACCCTGGTAGCCCTTTCCACCAAGTTGGAAGTCCACTCCAGCTCTATGTCAAGCTCGGGTAGTTGCCAATCACTCGCAACCCCATAGGCGTTGTAGTCGGGCATCCACTTTAAAATCTAATCCAAGGTAGAGTTGACATTCAGCGGAACAACCCCTGCCGACAATTTGAACGGCCCAAGGCTGCCGAACAGTTCTTCTCATAGCCAGTCATGGCCGTAAACCGACAGGTTGTTGATGAGGCCTAGATATAGGCGCATCCTATCCGCATCTCCATACCGCCAGGAAAACCTGTCCCTTTTCTACAGCGGTGCGATGCGGTGTCGAAGAAAATTGGCTCCCACCTCTTTGATGGTTAGCCCGACGACTTTGAGATGGGCAATTCTGTTCAGCACTGGGTGTCGTGGAATTGTCACGTCAGATGTCCTAGTGAAAGGACTTAGTCGTAGAGCCACCGCAACTAGGAAGCTTGAAGGGGTTAATCAGGACAAGAGACACAAGAGGTTTATACTAGTTCGCCCCCTTACGGTGAAGGTAAGGCCTACGTCTAGTTGGGTTGGTATTGCTTGATGTTTCGATGACCAGGGAGCGACATACGCTATGCCCGGTTCTTGATGAGTTGTTTCTTGCCCTAAGCCGCCGGCGGGTCGTCCCCTTATATACACGGGTGGACGCCCTGCGGCCTACAGAGTCCCGGCCGGCTCATAGACAGTGTCCGGCTCGCTGACTAGTTAAGTCTACCTTATGTTACAAGTCATATCATCATGGCGGTTTACCACTATGGGCCTTAAGCCGCCTACGGGCCTTAGACCCTTTATTGAACCGCCATCTTCATGCTTGGTCTTGGGCTTCTTTCTGATGAGTCTTCTTTGCGTAACCCGGCCCCTCCTGGGCGGCTTACACAAATAGTTATATCCCCAACATTAGGCCCCAGATTGATTTGAACCGGTTCATGTCAATCTCAAAATACCTTAAGAAAAAAGCCTGCTGTCTTCTGTCTGTATAGAGGTTATAACCCGTCATGACGTCATCTTCTGGATCTGTGATAACCCGCCGTGACGTCATCTTCCATTAAATTCATATTTTATTCTGTCATATCTTTAACGGATCTTTGTATTTACTGACCATTCTAAAAATCGAGGCGTCAGAGTCGTTGGATAATGATGTTTGGTCTCCTCATTTCTCGTGCCTTCTCAGTCAGCCCTTCCTTATAAATAGGCACGACCTAGGTCTTTTCCATTCTCCCCCTTCGGTCGTCTTCTTCCTCTCACTGTTTCTCTGCCGCTCGAGCTCCGCCTCTGCCGCCGCAGATCCCCTCGTCCTCGCCAACTCAGGCTGCTGCATCAACCTGATTTGACCAGAAAACCGCGACAAACCTCCGCAGCAATTCTGCATCTGTAAGTTTCCTCCTTCTTGTTCCCCAGATCCGCATTAGGACCTTCGAGTTCCTCGGTGTTCTTCGCTGTTCATCAGGAACCCCTCATAGATTTCATCACCACCGCTGTTTCTCGATCCTTAAGATGATATAAAACTGATGCGGTAGCTATTTCGCACCCATTTCGAATGCAAGTAGATTCCTCTTCTCTATACAGAAGCCTTGTTTAGAACTGATGAACTTATTTGTACTAGTTTTAGGTCTAGAATATTTTCTTTCCTATGCACCTGTTTGATCCAAAATAATATCCGCCAACTACGAAACCTGTTTGTGCGACACTTAGGCAAAATCCGTTTCTGTCGGGTCCATTTAGTCGCAGCGACTCTCACCGCCGGCTTTAAAAAAGATAACACTGAATCACAGCCTTACCAATTCCTGGCGGTTTAAAATAACTTAATTGCTTCTAATATTCATAGTGGCTTAACTGACCAGATATAATTAGTCATATGTCATTAGTCCCCATCTTAAGACGCCATTTTGAATAGACTTAAAAATACTTTCCTTTCGGGTTAAAATTGAACCGAAGCTTCTTATTTGGTCATAGCCTTCCACTTACGTCATGGCACCTAAGGCAACCAAGGCTCCTGTGACCTGTAATTGGGTCCAATCCACTGTCACAAAGAGCAAATTGTCTGAATTTGTGAAGTCTGGCCATTTGCCCAAGAAGGAGGTCATGTTTTATCATGCCCCTGACCCATCCGAGGAGAAACCTCAGTCCAAAGAAGGGGAGGTAATAGTTTTTACGGATCATATGAGCCGGGGATTTGCTCCACCCGGTTCAAAATTCTTCAGGGATGTTTTGCATTTCTTTGACCTTAGACCTCAAGACATCGGGCCCAATTCCGTGTCAAATATTTGCAACTTCCAAGTCTTCTGCGAGGTGTACCTGGGAGAAGAGCCCAATCTACTTTTGTTCAGAGAGCTATTCTACTTAAACCGGAAGAATGAACGTGCCAACGGGCCCAATCTTGAACTTGGTGGCATCTTGATTCAGCGGCGGAGAGACTACCTTTTTCCTTATGCTGAACTGCAAGTCATCCAAAGGATTGGAATCAGACGTGGTTCTATTGCCAGGACACTTCTCTGGCTGACGAGAACCCTCTGCCCGGCTTCCGCGCTCCGCGCCTTGAATCAAATCACCCGATGCCGGATAAGCTAACCGTTGTTGAACGTTTATCACTTGCCCCTACCATCAAGAAGACCAAAGCCCTCTTAGGTAATGGCTTGAACGGTATTGATTTGGTGCGAGTCTGGATCTCCTGGCGGGTGATCCCGTTAAGCCGCCGCCCCAGCTTAATGTGCTCTTACACTGGTGAAAAGGATGACCCGCTGCGCCACAGTCCTGATGACTTACCAGATGATATGATTGAAGTTACGACCCAGACCTTGTTGAAAGAAGGCATGGTTACTAGTAATGCCTTTGGCTTACTTCCCTTCTGCAAGAAGAACCCGGCCCCCGCAGTAAGTCATCAACCTCAATGGATACTCTTTACTATGTTACACCTTGCTTTTACTCATAACCCCTTATCATTTTTTACAGGCCGATGACAACTTCTGGAAGGTCAAGTATGACCATGAAGCGGCCAAACAAGCCAGAGCGGCAAAAAGAGCCGAACGGAAAGCCGCCAAGACTGGAACTTCGAAAAAGAGGAAGCCAAGCGCTTCAGATATGTTTAAACTTGACAATACTGATGACGATGAAGAAGAGGTAACTTCTAACTCCCTTGACTCTTTATCATCACCTTACTGACATTAAATCTTTCCAGGAAGACACGGGGAACAGATGAACCATTGAGGAAGAGGTAACTATAATCTCCTCCGACTCCGAGCCCCTGCCGCGTCAGAAAATTCGAAGAGTAACCCGGAAAGTAAGATTTTCACATCCTTTGACTTACCAAGATCCTCAATTTCTTTTGAAGCAACAACAATTGGAAAGCCGGAGGCAGACCCGGACTAGCAAGGATGTAGAGCTCTCCTCCGGCTTACCTGACGTAACTAGGAAGCGTCGGACTAAGGTTATCTCCGATTTACGCTCTGTTTTACCTTTGGCGGGTTTAATTCGTCAACCTCTCAATTCATCTGACTCCAATTATCAGGATACCTCTCCTTCCTCCAGCGAGTCTATGCAATCTAACATGCCAGCTTTCAAAACTGCCCCTAGGTAATGTACTTTTGTTTACCTTATGTTTTACCTTACTCATGCTTTTGTACTCATCCTTCTGCCTTTGTCCACAGCATGCAAGTGAAACCCGATAAGAGGGCAAAAAAGAGTAAGCCGTTCCAAGACCCGGTCGTGACTGAACTGGAGGTTGGCACGGCTGCTCCTGACAGTTCTACCCATCAGCCGCCGCCTGAACCAGCCTATGACATTCCAGCACCAACCTCTGATCCACCCGCCGATGATACTCTCAACAACTCTAATAACCCGGAAGCTACTAGCCCGGCCAAGACAATTGATCCGGAAGTTGAGATTCCGAAGACTCAGTTTGTTGAGCCAGGGCAGCCTACTGTCCTTGCCAAGTGCTTTGCTAAGGAGGAGCTTCTCGAACACCGAAAGGCCAAGCTAGACATTGCTGACTATACTCATTTAAGCATTGGAGATATAGTCTCTGGCTATCTCAATCAAGTACATAGCAGCCGTGACCTGGAAATTGACATGGTGAAGCAAATACAGCAAAAATCTGAGGTATAACTTATGCCCCTTTTCTGAATCATACTTACTGTATCATCCCCCAAGTCTATTGCTTATGAATAAATATGATGTAGACTTGGAAAACTGCTTAGCACTGCTCTGTCCAGTTTAGAAAGAAGATATTTAACCCGGTTGTAACATGATACCTTGAACTTGCGATACACATTAGCCCCCAAGTGTCAAGTATCTTTGCTTGCAAAATGCTTGGGACTTAATTTGCATGAACCAGCATTGTAAGTTAAAATTCTTCAGCATACATTAGCCCCCAAGTGTCAAGTATCTTTGCTTGCAAAGTGCTTGGGACTTAATGTTATCTTACCATGATTTTGACCATAACCCGGCATCAATGTAGGCCACCATAAGTCAATTTGAGTCGGAGATTGCTGACCCGAAGAGCCGTCTGACAGCTCAAGAACTTGAAATTCAAAAGGCCAACTCCAAATTTGAATTCAGCATTTCTGAACAAGAGAAGTTGAATAAGAATTTTGAGGCGGAGAAGAAAATCTGGGCTGATGAGAAGGCCTCACTAGTAACCCGGGTCGAGACAGCAGAAACATCACTTGCAGAAGCAACATCCGAGCTGTCCGGCTTAAAGAGCCAGATATCTCAAATGGTCTCAGCCATCTTCGTAAGTTACTGTATATAACCTCAAATATTGTAATCCTTCCTTTGATGACTATTTTAATCGTTATCTCCAGCTCACCTTATGTTTATGAACGCAGGCCCCAGGAGCACAAACCTCAAGTAGAACATGTTGATCAAACTAAAAGCGGTTTACACTCTAGTGGAGCAACTGTACACCGGGTCACAACGTGCTTTGGGTGTTGTAGCTTTATCAAATGACGTTCCCCACCTCCTGCGAGACGTGCTGAAGTGTCTTGCTATACTACCTCAACGGGTCCAAGATCTAAGGCGGGCGTCCTCAAGAGCCCGGGCCATAGCCGCGTTGAGCCGGGCAAAAGCATGGATTCCAGAACTAGACCCTGCCGACCTCGCTCTTGGATACCCGAGTCTGAAAGAGGATGGAACCGTATTTGATGAATAGGATTTCACCACCTGTGTCAAAGATATACGCCCCGTGGCTACTCTCATTGGGAACGATACTAACCTTACCAAGTATCAGTCGGGCTATGACAGTGAGAACCGGAGAATTCCAACACCTCCCTATGATGAAGTCAGCCTGATCCCTCCAACTCGTAAGCATTCCTTTGCCCTTGAAGTGGACCCAACTGGTTTAATAAATGATGAAGCTGAGTTTGAAGCCTTGAGTGGCATTGACTGGGCCTCGTCAACCTTCCAGGACAGGGCAGCCGATGGAGAGGCGGAGAAGGATAACCCGGATTCTTCAAGCCCACCAAAGGAGTGAACCGCCAGGCGTTTATGACTTTGTGAAAACAATGCTTCATTATTCAGACTCGGGGAGTCTTGTAATAGGGTAGAAAAACCTCTCAATTTTTGTCATGACTTCGCGCATATTTATGGCGCTTAATACTTTCGTAAGCCGCCATCGCTATATACTTCCAGCTTATGTTGATCTTTTATTTCCTTGATGTTAAAAATTTGCTTGCCTTACCCTACCTATAAAACAAGCAAAAATTTCCTTGGCGATTTATCGCATCGGGGGTCACATAAGGTAATGATAACCCAGAATGCGAACCAAAACATCATATAAAGGCCGGGTTATGATTATACTTGTTAAACATAATCACAATAGCATACATGTGATCCTTTTGGTAATCTCGCCTACTTATATGACCTAAACCATGCGGGTAAATTTAACTCTTGAAAGTTGGAACATATAATGTTCACCTGGCACTTAACAACCTGGGGTGATCAATATTAAGCCGGAAGAACAAAAACCATCTCATAGTGCTTTCGAGAAGGTCTCAAGATAGTCAAATAATTATGCTTATGAAATATAATGGATAATAAACAATATTCAAAGGCTTCTGATTTGAATATGATCAGTAAACCATTCCAAAGGGGTTAAGCTAAGATTCGAATACGATCATATAGCCCCCAGTGGTTTTGGCGATGCCGATCAAGTGGGTATCGACAGCTATGTTCTCTTTGGTTCGAATACGACCTATGTTTGAATAGGAAGCCCCCAAGTGACCATAAGAGTTGTTTAATGACGCCGATTCGAATACGATCTACGTCAGCCCAAAGGGGTTAAGCTATGATTCAAATATGATCAAGAAGCCCCCAAGTGGGTTTGGCAGTATGCCAATCAAGTGGGTATCGACAGCTATGTTCTCTTTGGTTCGAATACGACCTATGTTTGAACAGGAAGCCCCCAAGTGATCATGGCTAGATTCAGATATGATCATAAGCCAGACCAAAGGGAAAGCCGGATTCAGATATGATCCGCTCCCTGTTGGTTGTTTCCACTGCCTGATAAAGAAGACATATAAACCTTTGAGGGTGAAAAGGACAGAGGTCCTACTTTATTGCTTTATATAATATATACATCATCAAAATATATACATCTTGAGAGCCGGTGGTTCAAGTATAGTAAGGCCGAAGATGAGCGATATTCCATGGCCGGCGGGTCTCCTCCTCCGACTTACGTGACTCTTTGTGCTCTCGAACATCGATGAGGTAGTATGACCCATTATTCAGATTCTTGCTGACCACAAAGGGTCCTTCCCAAGGCGGGGACAACTTGTGCATGTCATACTGATCCTGGATGAGCCGGAGCACTAAGTCGCCTTCCTGAAAGGTTCTGCTTCTAACCCGACGGCTGTGATAGCGGCACAGGTCTTGCTGGTACATCCCCGAGTGGGCTATTGCCAAGTCTCGCTCCTCATCCAACAAGTCAAGTGCATCTTGACGAGTTCTTTCATTATCAGCCTCAACGTAAGCCGCCACGCGGGGTGAATCGTGCCGGATGTCACTTGGCAAGACTGCCTCTGCTCCATACACCATGAAGAAAGGTGTATACCCTGTAGATATGTTAGGCATAGTGTTGATGCTCCACAGTACAAAGGGTAACTCCTCCACCCAACAACCTGGAGTCCGCTGTAAGGGGACCAAAAGCCGGGGTTTGATACCCTTCAGGATCTCTTGGTTAGCTCTTTTTGCTTGACCATTGGATTGTGGATGAGCAACAGCCGAGACATCGAGCCGGATATGCTCTCATTGACAGAACTCTTCCATGGCACCCTTGGAGAGATTAGTGCCATTATCAGTTATGATGCTGTGTGGAAAACCAAAATGAAATATTACCTTTTTTATGAACTGAACCGCCGTGGTTGCATCACACTTACTAACCGGCTCTGCCTCAACCCACTTTGTAAACTTATCCACTGCCCCCAGGAGGTGTGTCTTTTCATCCTTGGAGCTCTTGAAAGGTCCAACCATGTCAAGCCCCCAGACTGCGAACGGCCAAGTAATTGGAATCATCCTCAACTCTTGAGCCGGCACATGAGCTCGACGTGAGAATTTTTTACATCCGTCACATTTGCTGACTAGATCCTCCGCATCAGCATGAGCCATCAGCCAATAGAAACCATGACGGAAAGCCTTGGCCACAAGAGATTTTGAACCGACATGATGACCACAATCTCCTTCATGGATCTCACGAAGTATCTCCTGACCCTCCGCAGACGACACACATCGTTGAAACGCCCTAGTGACACTGCGGTGATGTAATTCGCCATGAACAATTGTCATAGATTTGGACCGCCTGACGATTTGTCTCGCCAAAGTCTCATCCTCAGGCAACTCTCCCCGGGTCATATAGGCCAAATATGGCACTGTCCAGTCCGGGATGACGTGAAGAGCTGCCACCAGCTGTGCCTCCGGGTCTGGCACTGCTAGTTCTTCCTCTGTAAGTACCTTGACAGAAGGATTATGTAAAACATCGAGAAAGGTGTTAGGCGGCACCGGCTTACGCTAAGATCCCAACCGGCTTAAAGCATCAGCTGCCTCATTCTTCCTTCGATCAATGTGCTCACTTGATAACCTTTGAAGTGCCCAGCCACAACATCTACTTCACGACGGTAAGACGCCATAAGGGGATCCTTGGAGTCCCACTTGCCTGACACCTGTTGGGCACGAGATCTGAATCGCCCAAGCATCTTACCTGGCTCAAATTCATCTCTTTGGCCATCTGGAGACCATGGAGTAAGGCCTCATACTTAGCTGCATTGTTAGTACAAGGAAACATAAGCCGGAGCACATAACAAAAATTTTCACCTCGAGGGGAAGTTAAAACAACTCCAGCCCCCAAGCCTTCTAACTGCCTGGACCCATCAAAGTGAATAGTCCAATATGTGTTACCTGGCTTCTCCTCAGGTGCCTGCAACTCTGTCCAATCATTGATAAAGTCCACCAAGGCTTGAGACTTAATAGCGGTACGTGGCATGTACTTCAAACCATGAGGCCCAAGCTTAATAGCCCACTTGGCGACTCGTCCTGTGGCCTCCCTGTTCTGGATGATGTCTCCCAAGGGGGCAGAACTTACCACAGTTATAGGACGACTTTGGAAGTACTGCTTCAGCTTCCGGCTTGCCATAAACACTCCGTAAATAATTTTCTGCCAATGTGGATATCTTTGTTTAGACTCAACGAGCACCTCACTGATGTAGTAAATCGACCATTGAATCGGATGCTCCTTGCCTGCCTCCTTACGCTCCACCACGATGGCAACACTGACGGCTCGTGAATTAGCAGTCACATATAACAGCAACGACTCTTTATCAATGGGAGCCGCAAGGACCGGTGGCTCAGACAACTGTCTCTTTAAATCTTCAAAGGCAGTATCAGCAGCATCACTCCAGACAAAAGTGTCCGTTTTCTTCATCATCTGATACAACGGTAGGGCCTTCTCACCTAACCGGCTTATGAACCGGCTTAAAGCAGCAACACGACCCGCCAGTCGCTGAACATCATTGATGCACGCCGGTTTAGCCAGAGAGGTAATTGCCTTGATCTTCTCCGGATTAGCTTCAATGCCTCTGTTTGATACCAGAAAACTCAAGAGCTTGCCTGCAGGTACACCAAATACACACTTGGCCGGGTTAAGCATCATCTTATAAACCCGGAGATTATCACAAGTCTCTTTCAAGTCGGATATCAAAGTTTCCTTCTCTCTGGACTGCACCATGATGTCATCCACATAAGCATGAACATTGCGCCCAATCTGATCGTGGAGACAGTTCTGTACACATCGCTGATAAGTCGCCTGAGCACTCTTGAGCCCAAATGGCATAGATACATAACAGAAGGCTCCAAATGGAGTGATGAAAGCCGTCTCTCCTGGTCCTTAACTCCCATTTTGATCTGATGATAACCAGAGTAAGCATCCAAAAAGCTCAAACGCTCGCAACCCGCCGTAGCATCAATGATTTGATCAATACGGGGGAGAACAAAGGGATCAGCCGGACAAGCCTTATTTAAGTCCGTGTAATCCACACACATCCGCCAGGTGCCGTTCTTCTTGAGTACGAGCACCGGGTTAGCCAACCACTCCGGGTAAAAAACTTCAACAATAAACCCAGCCGCTAAGAGACGGGCGACTTCCTCTCCAATAGCTTTCCGTCTCTCTTCATTGAACCGTCGAAGAAACTGCCCGACCGGCTTATACTTTGGATCAATATTGAGTGTGTGCTCAGCGAGTTCTCTTGGTACACCCGGCATGTCACAAGGTTTCCATGCGAAGATGTCCCAGTTCTCACGGATAAACTCAATGAGCGCGCTTTCCTATTTAGGATCCAAATTGGCACTGATACTAAACTACTTAGATGAATCACCTAGATTGAAATCCACAAGCTTGGTTTCAGTAGCCGACTTAAACTTCATTGCCGGGTCATGCTCGGTGGTTGGCTTCTTTAGAGAGGTCATATCCGCTGGGTCAACATTGTCTTGATAAAACTTCAGTTCCTCTGCTGCACAAACAGACTCAGCATAAGCCGCGTCGCCCTCCTCACATTCCAGGGCTACCTTTTGACTTCCATGCACGGTGATGGTGCCCTTGTGACCCGGCATCTTAAGCTGCAGATAAACATAACACGGTCGTGCCATGAACTTGGCATAAGCCGGCCGCCCAAACAGAGCATGATATGGACTCCTGATTTTGACCACCTCAAACGTCAATTTCTCAGCCCTGGAATCATACTTATCTCCAAAGGCCACTTCCAGTTCAATCTTGCCAACTGGGTAAGCCGACTTACCAGGAACCACTCCATGAAAAATAGTGTTGGATGTCTTCAGATTCTTATCAGTTAACCCCATGCGTCGAAAGGTCTCATAGTCGAGGATATTGATGCTGCTACCCCCGTCCATGAGAACCTTAGTGAATTTATATCCACCAACCTGAGGTGCTACCACCAAGGCTAACTGACCCGGAATATCAACCCAGAGGGGGTGATCTGCCCTGCTCCATACAACGGGCTGTTCTGACCACCTCAAATAACGGGGAACCACCGGCTCAACAGAATTCACGGCCCTCTTATGAACCTTCTAGTCACGTTTGCACATGCTGGTGGTGAACACATGATACTGCCCACTATTCAGCTGCTTCGGATGGCTTTGATAACCCGACTGCTGCTGTTGTTGCTCCCCTTGACCAGACTGCTGTTGATTATAACCGCCTTGATGTCCCTAAAAGCCAGAACCTGAACCGCCGCCCAGGCCATGAAAGCCACCTGCTCCTGAGCCGCCGCCCGACCCATGATTGCCATCAAACGTGTTGGAATTTTTAAAAGCCTTCATGATCGCGCAATCCTTCCATAAGTGGGTGGCGGGTCGTTCCCGGGTGCCGTGTCTCGGGTAAGGCTCATTGAGTAGCTGCTCAAGAGATGGGCCTAACCCGCCAGATCGAGGGGGCGGTTTGCCCTTACGTCTCCGATTGTTACCCTGTGCATTGGCGTTGGCTACGAACTCCGGGTTACCTTCCGCCTTACGCTTATTGCCTCCTTCATTCATCGGGTTATGTTGCTGACCCTTTCCATTGCCGTTCTTTTTTCCCTTCCTGTCTTTTCCTCATCAAACGCGGGATCCTTGGTACTATCAGAGTCGGCGTATTTGACTAAAGCTGCCATCAGCGTACCCCTATCATTGTAATCATGCTTAAGGCGCCCCAGTTTCTATCTCAGTGGCTCAAAGCGGCAGTTCTTCTCCAACATGAGGACTGCAGAGCCTGCATCCATCTTATCAGACGAATGTATTATCTCCTTGACCCGGCGCACCCAATGAGTTGTGGATTCACCTTCCTCCTGCTTACAATTTGTCAAGTCCACAATCGACATGGATTGCTTGCAAGTGTCTTTGAAGTTCTGGATGAATCGGGCCTTTAGCTCTGCCCATGAATTAATGGAATTGGGTGGCAAGCCCTTTAACCAAGACTGGGCCGTTCCATCCAACATCATGGTGAAGTACTTAGCCATTGCCGTGTCGCTGACCTCCAATAGCTCCATGGCCATCTCATAACTTTCGATCCACGCTCCGGGCTGTAAGTCGGCCGTGTAATTCGGCACCTTTCGCGGTACCTTGAAGTCCTTGGGTACGCGTACATTATGTAGAGCCGTGAACAAACAAGGAACACCGCCGGTTCTAGTAGCCACTCCCGTCTCAACCGAAGTCGTCGGATACTCTGGGAAATCTTGATGAGCCGTCTGTTGAGCCGCTAGCTGAGCCACCCGCTCGTTCTCCTGACGTATTCGGTCTTGTACCGGGTTATAGCCACCGGGCTGGTTACGGCGCTGGGCATTGCTTGACAAAGCCTCTGACTCCATGTGCCTGCTGTAACTTGGACTCCGGTTTTGACGAGGCGTCTCTAACCAAGGCGGAGGAGTCGAATGAATCCTATCCTGGCTATAAGAATAAGTCTCTTGCTAAGCCAGGGCCGTCTGGACAAGTTCTCTGATCCTCCGGGTCTCCACTGCTGTCGGATCATCACCGTCCACCGGGAGAGCCGCCAAACGCGCCGATGCTGCGATTAAGTTATCCATGGGGTTGGAAAAGTGAACCGGCGGTATCGGCACATAACGGGGCGGTGCCATGTTCCCATGAGAAGGTGCCATCTCCCGAGGCTGAGCGGTCCTCCTGTTCCGGCTGTCATAAACTGATTTACATCTGGCGGGTTACTTGGGCTGGCTCCGGGTGTAGCAAAAAGATTTCGAGGATCATAAACCGGAGGTAAACGGGACTGGGTTTTCTGATGTCTCCTCCTCATCACCTCGTTAGACGCGTTCAGGCTCATCGTGAGCTGGAAGGCCTCTGACTGTAGCCGTTGTGCCCGTGCATCCAAAGCCGCCCATTCTGTGGCTAACCTGGTGTCCTCAGCTGCCAAGGCCTCCTTGGCTCGAGCTATTTCCTCATGCACCCATGTCACCTCCGCGTCATGCTCATATTTATTTGCAGGAATAACCGTGGCGATTAATAGGGCCGTAAGATTATCCATGAGATCTATCAGCACCTGAGTCGGCGGGCGCACAGGGCCTCCTGCCCCGGCCGCTCATAACCCGGATGTTATTGCTGTAGCAGTTGTAGAGTTTTGGCCGGGTTGAGTCCCAGCCATGTAGACTCCTGCCCATCTTGGCGGCTCATAGGGGTCTGGAATACTGGGGCCATCGGAATAGCCCCCAAGCATGCCATCTTGAACTTGATACATCGAATCTGTTGAACCAGCGGATGAATCACCATCAGAGAGGATGGCCGTCTCACCACCATCTTCAGATCCTTCAGAAAGTTCCTCTCCGTGGATGCAGCCCACGAAGGCACGCTTCCATGACGGGTTGGACTCGGGCGGGTCTCGCATGCTGACCCGTCTCGACGAGGTTGGTGCAGTTGTCCGGCTCAGGGCCCGGCTCACCAATCTGGCCGATGAAGACGTGGATTCCGCCGAAGGGGACCTGGTACCCGTACTCAATTGAGCCGGCGTCGGGGCCCCAGCCTTCGTCGTCGATGTAGATCTTGTCGTGACGACTCTTGGTCATCCGGCCCACTGCGTATCCCTTGAGCCCTTCGAAGTTGCCCTTCAAGAACTCAAATCCACCATGCGGCAGCCCCATGGTGGGTGCCAACTGTCGTGGAATTGTCACGTCAGATGTCCTAGTGAAAGGACTTAGTCGTAGAGCCATCGCAACTAGGAAGCTTGAAGGGGTTAATCAGGACAAGAGACACGAGAGGTTTATACTAGTTCGTCCCCTTACGGTGAAGGTGAGGCCTACGTCTAGTTGGGTTGGTATTTCTTGATGTTTCGATGACCAGGGAGCGAGATACGTTATGCCTGGTTCTCGATGAGTTGTTTCTTGCCCTAAGACACCGGCAGGTCGTCCCCTTATATACACGGGTGGACGCCCTGCGGCCTATAGAGTCCCGGTCGGCTCATAGACAGTGTCCGGCTCGATGACTAGTTAAGTCTACCTTATGTTACAAGTCATATCAACATGGTGGTTTACCACTATGGGACTTAAGCCGCCTGTGGGCCTTAGACCCTTTATTGAACCGCCATCTTCATGCTTGGTCTTGGGCTTCTTTCTGATGAGTCTTCTTTGCGTAACCTGGCCCCTCCTGGGCGGCTTACACAAATAGTTATATCCCCAACACCGGGCGAAGCCTGTCATTAGTAAGGCTTAATTCCCTCCAGTCATTGTTGCGACGAGGCACTCCACCCGCGCCTGGCAATACTCTGGAGTATCCTCATCCTGGATCCAGCACCAGTCCGCCCGCCATTACTCCCATCCGCCTCGCTGTTGGCCGGGAAGATAATCCCAAATCTCCCTCCTCTCTCAGGGAATCCAACTTATGTTTCCCGAGAAATGGGCCTTGTTTTCCACCCTCGGGATGAGTAAGTGCCTAAACAGATCCATGTTGGGGGCGACCCCGACAAAGATCTCACACAGATGGGCAAAAATCGCCATGCATGCCATTGCATTTGGCGTAAAATCTAAGAGGTGGAACCCGTACACCAGCATCATCGCCTCAAAGAAATCTGAGAAGGGGGGGACAGAGAACAAAGAGGAAATACACGCAGAAACATCGATATGAATTCGGCAGATACTTCTTCCCCTCCGGCAAGACCACGGGCACACCATGCCCCTTTGGAACTTCCCTCCCCCACATATATCCATACCTTGCGACCAAGGCGTCGCTGTCCAATCTCGACGAGAAGAAGACCACATATCCCCGTCGCTTCTTGTCCAGCTTCGCTGCTCTCATCTTGTTCCCCTCTGCGGCCGTCTCCTTCATGGTGGTCGCCCGCTTCCCCTTGGCAGCGGGTTTCTTTACCATCCTCAGGAGCTATGGAGGGGATGGAAGGTTGGTTGAGACGTCGAATGCAAATGCAAGCGCGGTGCGGTCGCGTGGCCTGAGGAAGAAGATGGTGGACGGATAAACGGGTGCGAATGAGCTGCGCCCTTTCATGTTTTTCCCTTTTATGAGCAACGGGCGTAGAAAAAGGGGGTGACTCTTTGCTACTTTCCTCGAAAAGTTACCGTTTCACATTAACTGCTATAGTCCCACGACCCCTGACCTGCGGTAATGATGCAGAGTGGACATTGGTTTGACTAATCATCAAAACCACTCCATGCACAACATTCCCTTGACACGTGTCTATGCACTGTTTAGGGCCTAACCCAACGTGCCCGGCGAGACATGTGGCTCCGGCCGGGGGCTTCTGTCGGGGTACACAAACATGGGTGTATGTTTCCCATGACTTGTGCATGGACAGGCAAGTCTCCAGCACGACAACAACAAAGCAAGTTGCACCAAGTATCCAAGACAAGACCAAATTGGAGAGATGGCTCTTTGAGAAATCAAAGGGCGGATCAAGAAGACCAAGACAAGCCGAAGGAACAAGATATCACTAAGGGAAAAACCTCCCATACCGGGCAGGCGAGCCTGGTCTGATCGAGATCACCCCAAGAGCAAGTCCCCAGACCTCCCCGGCAAGGGTTGCCGGGGCACCGATCACCTACTTCTCGCCAAGGATCCACCGCCCCCCTCACAGCAACGCAAGTCACTTATCAGTGTGGTGTCGAGCCCCCAAATGATTAAGTGGCTGTCATTTGGCACGTGGCAGCCATTTTTGAGGAAGATCACCCCACCCCTAAATGACACCCGTCCAGGGGCGTGTCACGCAGGCAGACGAGAAGGTGATTGAATGGCGTGGCAAGGCTTGCCAGGCTACATCCACATGACACTAAGTGGTGCATTTAATGCACCTTGTCCTGTCTACAGAGTTAGGTATGATAGCATTGTGGCTATCTTATACGGGGCTAACCCGGTGTAGGCTGATCTTTCACGATTGGAGTGGGATCCCTTGAAGAACACAAAGAACACGGGGAAGAACGGGGAGAAATCAGAAAGGGAAACACTCAAGAACAAGTCCAATCGCACATCCACTAGACAATCAAACACACAAGATCCACAAAGGTACATGAACAACAAAAGGAAAGATATAAGGTAGAGTTCATCTCCATGAGGAGGTCTTGAAGGGGTCCGCCCGTGAGGGGGTCTTGAATCCAAGATGGATCTTCTCCATGGAGGCTGCGGTCTCTCTCGGTGGAGTAAATCCGGATGGATGAGCAAAGCTCTATCTTAAATGAGCTAATCCTCTGCTAACCCTAGCTAGAGGAAGGGGATGGAGTATATATAGGCTAGTCCACGAAGGGGTAAGTGAGGAGGGGATACATGGGCCTTTGGCCCGGCTGTGCACGCGTAGGCCCACTACAAAAAAAGGACACATCCGTGACATTTTGGGTCGAACCAAAAAAAATTCTGTCATACTTATGACACTTCTATGACGATAATTGTGACAAAACCCGGTATCATCATAGATGTGGTGGGCTCCTACTTCTATGAAAAAAATCATGACAGAAAATGGGCTTTTCGTCCTGGGCGGGCTGGAGACGCAGCTGCATGACATTCTTTGGCCGTCCATGATGAAAAAAACCGTGGTAGAAGCGAGGGCGAGGAAAATATCAGGGAGTTCCCGGTTATGGTGGGTGGTCGGGAGCCGAGCGATGCGCGTTTCTCTCGTACCGTACGCGCGTGGGTGCGAGGCGTTGGGCTCTAACTAAACCCGAGCAATTGCACTGCAGGCTACGCGTTATTGAACCCGGGCGGTCGAGCGATTCCTTCGCTAGTGCTACTAACTGAAGCCGATAGATCCTGCCTCTGGATGAACAGTGAGTGTTGCTGGGGGGGGGGGTTGGATGAACAGTGAGCATTGCAGGGGGGTGGATGAACAGTGAGCGTTGATGGGAGGTTTGGATGAACAGTTCCCGGTGGGGGTGGATGAACAGGACCCCGTGGTTGCCTCTGGATGAACAGGACCCCGATCGATCGAGCCGGTTGGGGCTGGATGAACAGGACGACCCCGTGGAGGGCTGGTTGAACAGTAGATGGTGGAGGGCTGGATGAACAGTAGCCCGTGGAGGGGTGGTTGAACAGGAGCCCGTGGATTGGGATGGTTGAACAGTAGCCGGTGGAGTAGCGCGGTGGAGGCTGGATGAACAGGAGGGCGTGGATGAACAGTCGCATGTGGAGGCTGGAGGAGGTCGACGATGGATGAACAGTAGCCCCGTGGAGGCTGGAGGAGGTCAACGATGGAGATGAACAGTATCCCATGGAGTTAATTCTGAGAGTGACATTGCTTAATTTTAATAGAGACATTAGATTAACAAAAAGCATAAACAGTTCCAGGGGAGAGTGGCGCAACAACAGCATGTGCTTCCATCTATTACGAAGGGGGTGATGCAGAGTTTTGTTGTAACAAACAAACAAGCATCATGTCTGGGTTGGAACAATTTTTGCTCACTTAATGGTAAAATACAACAGTTCAATAGCTTC
This sequence comes from Triticum aestivum, assembly GCF_018294505.1. Taxonomy (NCBI): domain Eukaryota; kingdom Viridiplantae; phylum Streptophyta; class Magnoliopsida; order Poales; family Poaceae; genus Triticum; species Triticum aestivum. The sequence goes on from NC_057807.1 coordinate 298,071,814, forward strand.
AATTCAACATTTATCCAAAACAGTACCAATACAAGTAGCACAACATCTCAAAGCACACTGCAGCATCATGTGGATGAAAGTCGGTACTGACCTTTCTTGACCAAGATTTGAAACAGCTCGCGAGGAAGACTGGAAACATATCCCCACACATATATGAAATCTCGATCTCCTTTTGTGCAGTTCCACCAACATTAAGCAAAGTCCCTGGTGTGACATTCAAGTTGAACTGCACAAAACACTCTTAAAACAAAAGTGTTTCGCATAGCGAAGAAAAATGTCGCAATAGCAACAAGTTGAATAGATATCCCTGTTTAAACAGAGGCAAAAAATGAATCAATTACTGGCTAATAAAGGAGGATGAAACATGCAGCCACAAAAATAGTAATCCCGCCAATCCCTAACAAGTGTTGCAGTTTTGAAATAAGATTCGGTAGTTAATTCTGAGAGTGGCATTGCTTAATTTTACCAACGGCATTAGATTAACGAAAAGCATAAACAGTTCTAGGGGAGAGTGGGCGCAACAACAATATGTGCTTCCATCTACTTATAAAGGGGGTGATGCAGTGTTTGTTGTAAGAAAGCAACAAGCATCATGTCTGGGTTGGTCCCATTTTTGTTCACTACTTAATGGGAAAAGACATCAATACAATAGCTTCAATTCAACATTTATTTAAAACATTACCAATACAAGTAGCACAACATCTCAAAGCACACTGCACAATCATGTGGATGAAGGCCTGTACTGACCTTTCATGAGACGACCAACATAAAATACGAATCTACCGACACGAATAGGAAATCCAATCTCATTTTGTGCAGTTGCACTGAAATCAAGCAAAGTGTTTCGCGTAGCGAAGCAAAATGTCGCAATAGCAAAAAGTTGAATAGATACCCCTGTTTTATTAGAGGCAAAAAGGAAACAATTACTTGCCGATAGAGGAGGATGAAACAAACGGTGACAGAAAGAAGCATCTAACTTATCTTGATGGAAAACAAAGTAGGATAGTAACATTTCTAAAACGGTTGCATTGATTCATATTAACAGAGACATTCTCTTAAAACAACATTCGTTAAAAAATGTAATTTACTTTTAATAGTGGCATTGCTTCAATTTTCCGGCGGGATTCTTAGATTAACAACAGCAAAATAGTTGTATGGGACATGCCAGCACCATGTGTGTCCACACGTATAAATGGGTGATGTAGAGTATGTAGCCAAGCAGCATATCTGCGTTGGTCCCATATTTGTTCTCTTTGAACCTTTTTCCTATGTGAGGGCAGCAAATCTAGTCATGCGCAAACTACCCGACCCCCCCAGTTTCTTTCCCTTTTCAACAAAGAGATCGGTTCCTTACAGATGTGTGTACTAGGTTACCCCCTTTTTCCCTTTTCGACCAACAAAGTGGCTGGATAGCCAGTCTATACTACTTTCCGTCCCTCCTTTCCTCATTGAACAACGTCCTAGATTTATGCTCCAACCCACCGCACCCTTTCCTCTTTGAACCAAGACCTAGATTCGACTACAGATCGAAAAAGATCCACATGCAGCTAGAGCAATGACGGTTTCAAAGAAACTTATACCTTAGGGTCATCGAGATGTGGCAAGGCGTGCGGTGGGAGGCCAGATCTGCCCACACTACGTGCGGCAGCGAGGAAGAAGGGGTCGGTGGCCCTCCCGCACAGGCGCTGGGTGAAAGAGAACAGCGCAGCCGGCAGTGGATTGCCTCCCTCGCCAAAGGCGATAGAGTGAATATTGCAGCTCCTTCCCTTCCCGGTGCGACGGGATCCGGATGCCTCCTTCACCAGCTGTGAGAGGGAAGAGAGAGACAAGAGGCCAACACAGTCTTGTTTAGATCTGGTGAAGAGAGGGTGAGAGACTGTGAATATAGCAAACCCTAGCAAAGGAACGCTGAGCCTCCAGCGTGTGTGTGTCTATATATATATAGTGTGGCGAGAGTGTGGAGAGTGCAAACCCTAGCGAACAAGCGCTGAGGTTCCAGCTTATATATATATACTGTAGTACGGACTGAGCTCCGGTGCCTTAACTGCACCTGCTTTTGGCTGTATGACAGGTGGGCCAACCACATTTTGGGCCCACCTGTGATAAACCCAAAGGCAGGTGCACTGAAGTCAATGAAGTTGTGTCCATATAGTACTCGTGTATACGACTAATATATAGTGGAGTGGTTTTCTTATTCTCTCCATAACAATCGTCTTAAATTGTGTAAGTACAAAATGAAACTCTTTATTTAACGTACCAGTGAAGAAAACTACTACTCCCTCTATTCCTAAATATTTGTCTTTCTAAAGATTTCAACAAATGACTACATACAGAGCAAAATGAGTGAATCTACACTGTAAAATATGTCTATATACATCCGTATGTGGTAGTCCATTTCAAACCTCTTGAAAGACAAATATTTAGGAACGGAGGGAGTACTTCCGATGAATTAACGATCCACGCATCCTGGTCGCACTTCCTGTCCTTCACATGCGGTACACTACCCTCCCTTAGGGTGTGTTTGGTAGGGTGCATGAGAGCAAAAGTTCCCTTCTCGACCCACTTTTGGGTGTTGGTAGAGTGTATGAAGGGTGCATGAGTCCACACTAGTAGAACACAAATACACTAGGAACATGCATGAAGAGGGGTGTTGAGATGAGCATGCATGAAGAGGGAACAACTATGCTGAGATGAGAATGCAACTAAACAGTGAACAACCACACATGCGCCAAATTATCAGAAACATGTGAGAGAGTGCAAAAATAAAGATTTTTAATTTCAATTATGGAAAGGTTTGAGAGTATGTACAGTTTGCCCTCTCTAATAATTATGGTTTGTTGTGTTCGGCCTAAACTTGGTCAAACTTTACAAAGTTTGACTTTAGTCAAATCTAATATGTGGAGTAAATAAAAATGGAGGGCTACTACATCCATCCGGGTTTTTAGTCCACACCATTTTTTAATCAAAGTTAATAGCTGGGCAAATAAAATTACGGGGGAGCTGGAGACAAAGTTGTGAGAAGGCTTAGAAATCAATATAAAACTTATGCTCTTAGTACCAATGTCGATCCTTCTTCAAGGAAACATTTGGTTCATAGCCAATTGTGTGATAAAATTGCACCAACGTGAAAGATGACTGTGTCTCCAACGCAAGCAAGGTGAATTGGTGAAGGATATCATATTTGTGGGTAATAAGCAAAGAGCACTGATGGAAGACAACTTGTTTTTCATTCAAAACCGATCAGCTTCACCAGCCGACGTAATCATGAGGCGCAACCATGAGCATCGATAGGTCATCTTGGTGATGCATCATCCATTGGGCATCAAGTTTGGGTGAGGCACCTATGAAGTTCGACAAATCCTCACTGTGGTCTATTTCTACTCAGTAATCAAGCTTGAGGAAGGAAGAACCACGTGGCAGAGGACAGTGAGGCGAAACAACAATGGCCATCCAATTTTGTGCAGTTCCACTAAAATTGAGGAAGACATGCCCGGGTATGGAGATACGCATCGCTCTTTCCAAAAATATAAAAAAGGGATATAGTGTTGTTACTTTGTTTTACAAGATTAACAATGACATCTCAATTGTTAATAAGAATTAATGAAAAGTACACCAACAAACAGAAGCATCATGATTATCTTGATGGGAACTAAACTAGGATACCCGAGAAAAAAACATTTCTTCATTTGACCGGTGATAGTATTAGATTAGCAACAGCAATAGGAGCATATGGACAATGACCGCACAACCACCATGTACTTTTTGTCGAAACAACATGTATACCACCACCGAGGCATAAATCAGGACAACTTTTCGAGTGGCATTTCCTCTATAATAGTAGGTGATGTTGGACCAGCCGACGAACCCTAGCTACTATACATGGGGAGCTGGGGAGTAGTCGCATAGAAGAAAACCCGCATGCAGCGACTTGGGGAGTTGGACCAGTACAAGAAGTTATACCTCAGGTGGGCGAGATGTCTCTTAGGCGGGCGGGCAGGATCTTCCCACACGACGGCAGCGAACAAGGGCGCGGAGGACCTTTGTCCGCGCCAGCGCCGGCTCCGAGAGGACGGTGCGCATCGGCTTCCTCCATCGCCGACGGAGGCAACGTCAACACTGCACCTCGTCACCTCCCGTAGCGGACGGGATTCGGCCGGATCTATGACCACCGGTGAGGAGAGAGATAGAGTGGACACTGCCATCATGTTTTGATATGGAGAGGGTGAGAGAGCGAGACGCGAGAAACTCTATCAAACAAGAGGCTATAATGGAGTAAAAAAAATCTCTCCATGGCAATGGTTTCAAATAGAATACGCGCGTTCCCGGAAAAAAGAAACGAAAACAGGCGGACAATTTTTTAACGTACCAAGAAAGAAAACTCGATCAAAAACACGCCCCCGCTTCTAGGTCGCGAGAGTCATCGCGCACACACACATAGACATAGACATGCATATCCGTGTTTACGTAAAATTTCATTTCCATCTCCATCTCCAATCATATTTGTCCAGCTGGCACATTATTTACATTGTTAATTATATACGCAGCAATAATAACATACAACATCTCTTGTTTGCGGGCGTCCGGACCGCTGCCATGGTCGCTCCCTGACCAACCCGAACCCTCTTCATCACCCGCGCGTGCTTCCCGCCCAAAATGGTCAGTGCCGCATTCATGCCCAGCCAGAGCGGATGTGACCTCTCACTGGTGCCAGCATTGAAGTGGCGCGCCGGCCGAGAGAGCGTCGCCCATGCTGCTTCCTGGTGCACGCGACTGCTCCGCGTTCAAAGGTCGCAATAGCCGGCCACAACATGCATGAAAAAAGTTCTTGGAAGTCCGTGCTACAGCTAGCTGTCCTCCACCAACTCGTCAATCGCTGCCAGTAGTACTAGTACTCCATGGCGTGATCCATTGACAAGCAGGCAGGAAAGTTATCGTATACTCAGTTTGCGGTGAGTGATATGCCCAGCGACCGTGTGGGGTCGAGCCGTGGAGGAGGGTGAGACACGAATGCGACAGACGTGATTTAAATGTTGGTTTTGCTCGATGGCGCGATCCAACGAAACGAAACGTTGGTTTCTCTCCGTTTCCATTTTTTCTCCAGAAAAATGGAAACTTTCCACTCCATTTTCATCCCTACTCCAAGGTTGCCCCATTACAACATTCCATCAAATACAAAGGAAAACTAACACGCATGCTGATGCATCTCAATGATTCACATATCATAGCCAATATTTACTTCACAACTAAAGACAAAAGTTGTGAGAGCGTGTACGAAGAAAAACTACTAATGGGGTCACTATGACTTAAACCCTAAACCCTAAACATGATTTAATTTCCTGGCCATGTAGAACTTGTCGAAGGAAATACGGCTGGCTCCCTCGGATCAAACGATGCTTTTGTGTAGTTCCACTAAAATCGAGCTGAGCATCCCTGATGGTAAAGATATTGAAGGAGTGTGATTAGAATAATAGTACTGGCACTAGTTCATGAGACATAAACTCATCACAAGTAGAAGCCAGTAGAAGTAGAGAAAGATCGACATGGAGATGGAGCTACGTGGGGAGCTGCAGCAGTGGAGCAAGCCGGATCCAAAAGGAGGATGGACTACCTGGGACGTCAGGCTGTAGCTAGAAGGGTGGTTGGGACGCGACATCTGGCCATACCGCCGTGACCCCTGATTGGGACGCACCGACTATGGGTTTTCTCCCTCGCCGATGTCGACCACGTCTACGCAGAACATTGTTCCCTTCCCCCAGCTATGGGACCAGGCCGGATCAGTGACCAGCGGTGTGGCCACCGTTGTTCTGTGCTTGTGAAGAGAGCAACCCAAGCAAGTAGGCTTGTAGCTTAGGCTCCTGCTAGTGTATATATAGTGGTTTTCTTTTTCTCTCCATATCAACCATTTTATATTGTGTACGTGTCATTGAAGAGTGAAATGATGGTTGCTTCTTCCGACTAACTTACTGTGTGATTTGACTACTCCTTAGTGGCCCCTACACGTACTCCCCCTACGTGTATGCAACAGTCACACATACACATGGATGCAAAAACGCGCGCGACGCCCTAATGCATGCATGTCTGAGCACACGACGGAACACACACGGTCACTCTCAAGTGCTCAACCTACACGTGCATGCACACACATACTCAGCCAGGGTGAGCTAGTGACCGTATAAACACCGAAAAATGTATGTATTGAGCGCAATGAGCATATTATGAATTCCACTGACCATATTTTTACAAATATACAATGACAAACAGTGTATTTATCTCGTTTGAAATTAAGCCATATTAACCGGAGAGGAGGCAGTATGGACTAGCATTACTTTGTTGTGTCCCGTCAACTTGCCGAACAAGGAGAAGCTTGCAGGACGGGAGAAGCTTGCGTGCGGTGGCTCGCAGGACAAGGAGAAACTTTTGACTAATGCAAGCTCTCCCTCGCTCAGGCGGTGGACGTGCAACAGTTAATTCGGTGTCAGATTGCCAGAAGCATACACTATACTAGTACTATTATTGTTTGACTTCCCGAAGAGGCAAACAACCAAGCGCAAAGTTTACTAGTACCAGTACTACTACTATAGTCTATAGAGGTATGTACTATACTCGTACTAGGAACCAGATGGAGGAGCGTTTGCACTCTTATTATATTTTTAAAATGTGATAAAGCAATCTTCAACACATTTGGTTCTCTTCGAGGGTTCTCGCATGTGATAATGGAAGTTAATTGCATGGAATGCTCGCCACAATTCTCGCTTAATTCTGGCTCATATCCTGTTACAAATAGGAACGCTCGGTAATATTTCCTGTTTTTTTGTTATTCAGCACGTAAACAGGTCAGCAAACCTTGCGGTGCATCTTTGTGCGAACCGTGCTTGCTGCACTTTGAATGTGGCCGAGAGCTGGCTTGATGAAACACCTCACTTCCTACTTCTTCTTTTGTGGGGTACCTCGTTTCCTAGTGACCGGTGTCTTGGCTGATCGTCCTAAGAATGCTTATATATGAATAAAGCTCTCTCATTTAGTCATTTAACCACAAAAAACATTAAGCCATATTAACAAGAAAGGAGGGAGTATGGAGAAGCACTACTTTTTGGTGTGTCCCGTCAACTCGCAGAATGAGGAGAAGCTTGCAGGACAAGGTGAAGCTCGCTTACGCCTTTTGACTATTGCAACCTACCCTTGCCTAGGCGATGGACATGCATCAGTTCATTTAGTGTCAGATTGCTAGAGGCATACACTGTAGTACCGAACATGTGGAGTACCATCATTGTTCGACTTCACGAAGAGGCGAAGAGCCAAGCGCAAGGTTTAGTAGTACGAGTAGTACTACTACTAGAACCGCATGGTGGAGCGTCTGTACTCTTATTTATTTTTAATCTCTGATAAAGTACACATTTATTCCGGAGAAGGGCGGAAAACGACAGCCCAACATGTAATGATGATATCGATCAACCATGCTCGAATATATCTTGGCCTCCGTGCGAGCCCGTCTGTGTGTTCTCGCTCCTCGTCTCTCTCAAGGAACGGCGGGTTGGCCATTTTGCCGTCAATTGAGATCGGTTTGCTCACACTCCGGTCCCACATGTCAGTGATATGCCAAGAGGAGGTGCGTTGACCGACTGGCCATACGTGTACTTGGTTTTGTACCTTCATACTACTCCTCCCTCCGTCACAGTTTACAGGGCGCGCTTCACTATGATGCATTTCTCTCAATGCATTTCCACCACTAGAGAGACTTTACACGCGTTTGGTTTAATGCTCAATTAATTAGGGCGTGGTAACCGCAATCAAGTCCACAATTTTCTCTCGATGCACTACAGAGTGGAGTAAGTGCATGCATGTGTGTACCCGGGGTGGAAGCACTGCATGCATGTGTGTATGCGTTATTTCCTCTAGTAATATACGTCGTGCTATAACTGCCAATGCTATTTTTCAGGCCGATCGCTAGTCGCCTTGGTCCATAGATTTTTTCTTTTTCAGAAGCGCGCTCTATAAACGGTGACGGATGGAGTAGTATGAGCAGATTCAAAGAAGAGCGTATTGATGGTTGCTTCTTCCGAGAAACTTACAGTGGAAAAGGTGGGGCTTATGATTTGACTGCTCATTACTCACTGTTAATGCGGCGCAACGACTGGGCAGAGTCTCCCATGCGGTTGTGCACTACTCCCTCGTTTCTTAAATATACTCCAGAGTATTTGTCTTTCTAGAGATTTCAACGAGTGACTACTCAAATATTTGTCTTTTTCCAGATTCAAATGGACTACTACATACGGAGTGAATCTACACTCTAGAGATAGCAAAATGAGTGAATCTACACTCTAAAATATGCCCATTTGAAATTTGCAAAAAGACAAATATTTAGGAACGAAGGAGTATAATTTTGTGCATGGCACATGGACCCGGATGCTGAAGAGGCTTCTGGCAATGCTATCAAGCTTCCAGCATTTGTTTACATAATTGACGTACTATACAAATAAATTTCCAGTGACATGAAATTGTATAATGGTGTGAGCTTTCAACTTTTGTTTCGTGTGTCTTGCCATCAATGCACTTTCGGAAATAATAAAAAACTAACTTCCTTGCTAATGCATCTCAATTATTAGCATATCAAAGCTAATATTTACATCACAACTGAAGACAAAGTTGTGAGATGGTGTTAAATTAAAATTGATCCATGCTTTCATTGGCAGCAACGTCCCCCCAGCTCTGTCTAAATCAACAAGGCATGTTGGGGAAAAAAGTAGTTGTCTGGAGCATGCAACATTCCGATCATTTTGTGCAGTTCCACTAAAATAGAGCTGAGCGTCCCTGTTCCAAAGATATTAAGTGTGATTACGGTAATAGAGGACTGCTGATGAAACAATAAACACACAAATAGAAGCCGGGCACCTTTGCAGTCTCTCTTAAGACTAACTAGTTGGAGAAGACTAGGCTCGGAGTTGGATGAGGAGGATAGAGCAAAACCAATCTCCCTTTGTGCGTCACACTGAAATGTAGAGACGTTGCTCGTGTGACATTTTAGTACAACTGCACAAAACACTCTTAAGAAAAAAAGTGATTTGTGCACTTCACCAAAAGGTCGCAATAGCAACGAGGTGAAATGGATAGCCCTGTTTGCAAAAAAGAGGTAGAAAGGAAACAATTACTAGCCAATAACAGTTGATGACACATGCGACGACAGAAAAGAAGCATATTCCTTGTCCTAAGGGAAGATAACAACACGGTTGTGTTTGTCTAAAACGGTGTGAGGACGAGATTGCAATATGGAAAGTATGCCGGACGAGCTACGTTTTGGGCAAAGAACTATGGAAGATCCACATGCAGTGACGTGGGAAGACGGGCAGTGGAGCAAGGCTGGAGGGGATACCTGGAGGTCGTCGGGATGTAACTAGGTGAGCGGCGGCGGGCGGAATCTGCCCATACTGCGGCAGCGAGCAGGTGGCGTAGGCCCTACCGCGCCAGAGCTTGGTCAGAGAGAACGGCGTGTACCGCAGATCGGGGCGTGCTGCCTCGGCGCCGTCGAACGGAGAAACGATGCACATCCTCCCTTTCCACCGGCGGACGGGAGGCCAGATCAGTGACCAACGGTGAGAGAGAGAGAGAGAGAGAGGCCACCGCAGCCTTGTGTGAGATACTCTGAAGAGAGACAAACCAGGCAGGCATGCTCCATTGTATATAGTGGAGCGGACTACCTTTTTCTCCATAAAAATCATTTTATATTCTGTGTACGTGTCATTGAGTGATATAACTTTATTGAAAAATAACGCGCCAACGCATCAAGTCGAACTTTGTTTTGTGCACGCATGGTACACGACCTCCATAGGTAAACAACCGCTACACGCGTTCAAATTAGCATGTGGGCTGCCATTTCGTACAGAAATGAGCTCCACCATGTACCCGCACGGGTGTGGCTGGGAATGAAGCGTGAGTACGTGCATGGTGCACATATTCTCTTCTTATATACGTACACCACCTATGTGGGGTTGTGTGAGAGAGATACAAATGTAAAGAGATATAGTGTGTGGGTTCGTGAAAGTTTTTTTTGGGGGGGGGGGTGAATCAAAAAATGTAACATATGGAATGTGTGAGAAAAAGACTCCTGGATATATCATATATATAGAGGGGGCGATCCACGAGAAGAGAGTGGAGGTATCATCGGCTTGAGGTGTCCATAGAATCAAAGAGAGGGATGATGTGTGTGTGTGCGCGCCCGATTAATAAAGAGTGCCATCGAATTTGTGTGTGCCCACGCCAAAGATATAGAGTGGCTGGCCTACTGGAACGTGAGAGGGGACAGGTGCAGTTTGTCTCTGTGGCATGGATACCTACCTACAGCGCTCGACTATCGGTGTGTGGTGGGGGGGGGGGAGGGAGGCCTAATTAACTATAGAGGTACAATGGCTGGTATATGTGTGGAGGAGGAGAGAGGCCTACCTCATGTATTAAGGGAGATCGATCTACCTCATGTATTAAGGGAGATCGATCGGCATCCATGCATATGTGTAGGAGAGGAATAAAGTTGGGAGAGAGACAGAGCTAGAGTGTTGGAGGGGTGGTAGTGGACTTGCTTCTAACAAATGGTGGGATAGGCTTGCTAGACAAACGGAGGGCACGCCTGCAATATCAATAAGAGAGGGGATGGCTGCCTATCTGTGCACGTGCGTGTGAGAGACAGGTCAGAAGGCATGCACGAATGATGAGGGGAGACGCCATGGCTGTGGTAAGCAGACGTAACTACATAGGAAGATCAATCGTCCTTTGTCAGAGAAAGGAGATACATAACTTGTGAGGTACGTTGATCGATGGGGGGGGGGAATAGTTAAAGTCGACCTAGGTATATGTTGGAAAATCGATCGGTATACATGCATGTGTGTGTTAGATGCAAATGAGGCAAGGGGAGAAGGATAGAGAGAGAGGGATGCATCTAGGAGGTGGTATGAGAGGCATACTATATCGAGGGGGAAGGAGTGTGCGAGTACGAGATCGATGAAAAGAGTGGTGGGAGTGAGGCATGGACGGTGATAAGAAAAGAGGGGAAGCTTGTGTTTGTGCTAGGCACACCTGGCTAGAGAGGCATATCGATCGATGTGTGTCGTAAAGAAGGAGTTGGGGGGCCTACACACACCGTGGGTGAATGACCTAAAGTGAAAAGACGAATTTGCGCGATGGAGCTAGAGAATGCTGAGGGAGGGTGAGAGGGATGCAGGCGTGTGCATGCACAATAGAAAGTTAGCCCTAGCTACATAGATAAGAGGATTGCGTGGGTGTAAAAGACGAATAGAGATCATACTTCATTATAAAAAGTGAATTCGGATATTTCAAGAATTTATCATAGTGTTTTAAACCGATGCATGTGTGAATATATATAACGGTGATACACATGGTGTGGTTATGAACATGTTATACTACATATAATTTATTTTATCTCTACTCTTATAAAAAACGGAGTTGTTGATGATGGTGTGCCTGCCATCCTGCAATATAGGTCGTCCGACTTATATCTGACGGATAGGGAGGAAACTATGGCAATTTTGAAAAAAGATACCCATACCCCTCTCCATATTTGCAAATTAGGCCTCCCCTTGATCATGTTGATGTTCTATGGAACGCATGGGCATCTTGCTAGTACTACGTATAATATATAGAACATTGATTATAATTTGGGCTAAGGTGTGGCTTTTGTAGCTCAAGGCTAAATACTTGTCATAATGTAGGGGGTGGGGCACTATACTTTGTGTGATAAACATGGTGTACGTATGGAACATGGTTTAGATTATGAATATATAGTTAGTACATCAAATGTACTATTATTTGTAATCAACATCAAGTGTATTCAAAAATAGAATTCGAGTTCATGTAGTAAACATAGTTCATATCTATCTCTATAGTAATCATGTGGTGTGTTATTAAGGTAATACACGAATGGGGGTTGAAGTTGGCAACAATCATGATTGTAGATTCTTATTGAAATAGAGAAACGAATTCAAATTTAGTTCGAATTGCAGCGGTAGTATAGACATTTGGAATGCACTAAAATGTTGGTATGAGTAGGTTACATGCATTATACAGCAAGCGAAAAAATTTAATTGGACATAACATGGATTCATACTCCCTCCTTCCATCTATATAGGGCGTAATGCGTTTTTTAAGACCGCCTATGACTATTGACAAGATTAATAGTACATGACATGCACAATGTGAAAATTATATCATCGAAAGCTCCTTTCACACACGAATTTAACGGTGTGCTTTGTATAAGTTGCATGTCATATATTATTGCTCTAATATCTGGTCAAAGTTAGCATCAAAAAATGCATTAGGCCCTATTTAGATGGAAGAGGGAGTAGCTTTGAATAGCATTTGTATAGTAAAACGGGGAAAGGCTCTCTCTTTGTGTGGTGTGAATAGTTTTATTTTTTTTGTTTTCTTTTTGGTTGAGGGAAGTGCGAATTGATTTGGTACGTACAAGTACAATATTACACGTTAGGCTTGTCCCTAAAATTCAACCCGCGCCTTGTTATATCCCGAAAATTCAGATATCATGCTCCCAAAACTGGCGCCTTCAAAACCCACGCCTTGCTATCCCGAAATTACAACGCGCGCAAAAACTCCCTCCAGCTGCCAAATCTCGACACGGGAAATCCCCCTTCTAACTCTGAGCCGAAAGGGCCGCTAGTTCAAATCGGTGGGGGGTACTTTTGTAACACACCCTACATTTTGGACAAGCGCGTCCCTAAGTCATGGTTCACCCCCTCCCATCGCCCCCTTTTCGCCATTCGAAATCCCAGGCCGCCATAACCTCTCCGCTCCAGCCGCGAAACCCCACCCTCCTCGGTCCGCCACCTCACCGCTGCCTAGCCGGAGCCTCTTCCCCGATGACATCGTCCACCGCAACAGCTCGACATCCCTCGTCCACCTCCCCAGATGAGGATCCGTCGTCCATCTCGCCGTCCCACCGGTTCAGCCGCCCCATCCTCCACCTCCAAGGAGTTGCTCCAACGATCGCCTCGTCTATCGCGGCTGCTCCATCCCCACAGCGCCGCCTTAACCTGCTCCAACGGAACCGCAGCATCCTCACTGACTCCTTGGACAAAACAAAGAGGTTGTACACTCATGGCATCACACCTTCTCCTTAACTCGACCTCCAGGCACTGACGGTGCTCCATCCCGCACCCCCATGGAGCGGCTACCTTAAAGTCGATGCTGCGGGCGACATGTCCACGGTGGCTCTTCCCCAGTGTGAGGCCCCTTCGGCGGCGGCAGCCATACCAGCCGGATCTTCTGCTGCAGCTCCAGCTCTCGCTCACGCTGCTGCTGCTGCTCCGGCTCTCGCTCGATCGCTCGCTCGCCCAGTTGTTGCTGCTCCGGCTCTCGCTCGCGCTGCTGCTCTCCCCCTCGCTCGTGTTGTTGCTCTGCTCCGATTTAGCTACACTTCAGTCGACTGAATCGACTTTTGGGTCAGTCGATTTTCAGGGGGTGGGGGGCTCGCCGGAGTTAAGGAAGAACCACCCGCAGCAGGGACGGGGCTCGCCGGAGAGGTACCCCACTATCTATTTTAGGGTTCAGGGTGGGGTGGGGGCCTAGAGAGCTGGCCGGGGCGACGGCGGACCGATGGTGGGGAGTTGTTTCGGGGCAGCGAGGCGGCACTGGGGCCGGCGGTTCGGCTGGTAGTGGCTGGCGGCTCAGGGGGGTGCAGGTTGAAGATGAACTGCAGGTCCTCCCTAAACTACATGTCAAGTGCCTCTCTACTACCATTGTGTTCAGTTTTGACAGTAACATTCAGATTCCACAGTAAATTTCAGTTTCAACAGTGAAGTTCAGAGTCAACAGTTTTTACCTCATCTGTTGTAGTCAGGTGGTTTTTGGTGATGTAAATTTTACATATATTTTACATCATCTATTGGAGATGCTATTAGAATCCCTCTTGAGATTGACGATGCTTCAGCCTTGACGTCTTACGGCTCACCGGAGCTGCTCCAACGACAGAACGATCCATCACAATAGAGCAGTGCATTGGATGCCGTCTACAGATTCCTCAGATCTTCCTCCATACCTCCGACAGTCACCTCTGCCTCAACTGCTTCAGCGACCAACCAATGATGTTGAGGTCGACCCGGCTACGGCAAAGAGGTTGTACACTTGTTGCATCACTTATTACTATACATTCATATTGATCCATTAGGGCTATTTTTAGGGAATTTTCCAATGGCACTCTACTATTCAATTATTCATGCATTTTGTTGAAAGGAGTGAAGCAAAACATCCACCTGCACCTACTTTCCAAAATCCTATGCATGAAAACAAGAGCAAGTGCATTAGTGGCAGAATAACATTCTAACTATACACGCTTTCATATGGTTTCACTTTATTTTGGCCATGTTTCTTTGCATTCCTCTGCTCTTCCAATTCCTGTAAACCAAACACCCAAGTTGACAGAAATCATGTGTTTACAAATGCTCTGTTTACCATCTGCATTCCTATCCTATTCCGGTGTTTTTCCTATCCCTGCGTTTTTAGAATCATGCAAGCCAAATGAGCCCTTACAAAATTACTTCAGTTACAGGTAGGTGTCGAAGGGAACTTTGTGTGGTTTGTCCTGTGCCTCCCGCGATGTCGTCCACCTCACCTGAGCTGCTCCATCGACAGAAGCATCCACCAAACTAGACATCATGACTCATGACCGTCTTTCGCTACCTCAGATCTCCTTCCCCGCCGCCGGCACCCACCGCAACGGCATCACCATCATTGACTCAGCAGATGAACCTGAGGAGTACACGGGTCCACAAGAGAGGTCGCACTCTTTTGTTTCTGCTTATGTTATGCATTGCTTAAAATTACCTACTACTTTATCGTCCTGTTCACCTCTTGGACTCCAAGTCAGGTCCAAATTGATGTTCAAACTTGAGTTCTAAATTAGTTGTGGGGCACATATCGAGGAAGCAATGAATAGTATCTCTGTCTAATATCTGGTTCACCTAGGGTATGCCTATGTTGTTCATATTGGGTGGGAAACAAATAGTAAAGCAATCATCATCTGTATTTTTATTAAATTAAAGCAATCATCAGCCTGCTATCATTATTTTTGGATCCATCCACTCGTTGTTACCATCACTCTAAATTTCTGCATGATCTCCTTACATAATCTCACTATATTTTTTTCGTATGCATGTCAGATATTGTACACAGTCATGCTGAACATGTAGAGAAAAGAGAAGAGTTTTGCGCGGCAATACAATGTCATGCAGACATCGCTCCATGTTGGGTTCAATGGCAAACCCTCCCCACCCCTCTCTAGATTGTAATCCAGAGAAAGATATCTGTTCTGAGGCGGATTCAGACGCCGCTAACCACTCCTATTCACCCCCCAAGGTGTTTGCTCTACCTTGGCATGATGATGTTAGTCATATCATGCATATGTTGCCTTGTAGTGCCTACTTTTGACATCATATATGTCATCTGCTTAGTTTAGACATGTTCTGTAATGCCACCTGTTTAGTTTCTATATCATATATGGGAATTATGCAGTCTCATGTCTTTTAGCCAGCCATAATATATGTGAAATGTGCAATGCCATCAACCAGGCATCATATATTTCAATGATATCTTGCCCATCCTTTTCTTCATTACATTTCCACTTGTCGACAATGTTTGTACATTAAACTACGCTTCGTGTGAATCAGCCATTTGGGTGGGAGATGGAAAAATCTGGAGTGAAAACAAGGCCTTCAGAGCAGACAGTGCTACCTGTCGAAGCAGATCTCTTGTTGGGTCCCGATAGCTCCTCAGAGATGGATTTAGAGATAGATGACCAGTCCTATTCCCCCACCGAGGTGTATGCTCTAACTTGGCATGGTTATACTGCTCATATCATGCATATGGTGTCTTGCATTGCATAGTTTAGACATCATATACACAATATTCAACACCATGTTCTTAGTTCAGACATCATATCGAATGCCCTCTGTTTAGCATATAAATCACATATGTGAATTAAATGATGCGATCCTGATTACTTAGATAACATGTAGGTGAATTATGTCATGCGATCCTGTTTAGTTATTCATCATATCTTTGAATTATGTTATGCTATGCTATCCAGTTTAGATAGACATCATATATGTGAAATTATGTCATGCTATCCGTTTTAGTTAAACAATGTACATGTCAACTATTTCATGCCCTCTTTTTTCCACACTATCTATTGCATCTGTCTCTCATACAATGTCTGTACATTCAACTATGTTTCCTGTTTATCAGCCATTTGAATTGGAGCGGGTGATGCCAGTATCTAGCGGACTAAAAACACGGTCTTCAAATAAAACAGTGCTACCTCTTGGTGGAGATAGCACCCCGGTTGTACATGCACGAGAACCAGCCCTACCACACATAACCCAAACTCTCGCAGATTGTACCCTACTGTGATGGACAGAGAACCAGCTTCACCCAATCTAACCCCAACCCCAGCAGATAGTAACCCAGTTCCTGTTGACACAACACCATCTCCACCACAGAGCTCCCAAACAAGAGCAGTTAGTAAGGCAGCTCCAGTGCCCAAAGGGCCAGTACTACCACGGCGAACCCCAACTCCACCAGTTAGTACGCCTATTCCTGTGGAGGAAGCACAACCAGCTAGTCGTAGTTTAGCATCTATCGCATTTGATGTTGTTAAATCGTATGTGCGTATCTTCCCATCTTGGAAATATTATACTGAAGATGAAGGAAAATGCCAGTTGCAGGTGTTTGTCCAGGAGTTATGTGTAAGTATGTTATTCATGGCAATTACTTTGCTTTGTCCCATACATCCTACCTCCATGATGGTTATAATACAACAAATTTTCCCATTTTTCTCTATAGAGAAGGACCGATTTGGAAACTCAGGATGAGGTAACCTGTGCTAATACCTCTGCTATCTTCAAGAATGCTTGGTGGCAGTATCGGAATTACCTGAAGAAAACGTACTTCACCGGCAAAGAAACTCATCAAATTCCCTTACGTTCTCCTGAGACACATTTACTGGACAATGACTGGGAACGCCTTGTTTTGTACTGGTCCCGAACCAAGAATGTGGTAAGGTCTATGAGCTCATTTTCTATTTTTAAGTACTATATTCTTGCGTCTTACTGTACTTTGTTCATGTAGAACAAGTGCCTAAACCTGAAGAACAACTCTTCTAATTTAAGATTCCATTGCTATCATAGTTCAAAAAAGTGCTAGGCTTAATTGTGCATTTTGCCACCGCCTTGCGCTTTACTGACCAAAGCGCATGGTTATGCATAGTTATGCACAGATTAAGCATAGTTATGCGCAATGCGTTTTGCTAACGCCTAGAGCCTAGGCGCGCTTAAGTGCTCGCTTAGGCGCGCCTTTTTTAACTATGATTGCCATCGTGCATACTGCTTTGCTCTTGTATCACTGTATTTACTCATACAAACTTATTTTTAAATTGAAGGATCCAATTGAAACTCCAATGGCACAGCAGGTATGTTCACGCATGTTTCTTTAACAGGTTTGCTCTTATCAATAGCTATGTTGATTTCAGTTTCAATTGTGTTTATAGTTGACTTCTCATATCATGCACATTACTAGCATCACAACAGAGCCAATAGTGTTCTTGTACATGTAGACCTATGGTACCCATCTGAAATCTTGTTGTACCGTGTAGTTTCCCACGCTTTGTATTCTTTAACAGGTTTGCTCTTATCAATAGCTCTGTTGCTTTGTCTTGAACTGATATGATTTGAACCGTGTCTCTATTTTGATTTGGCAAGACAATGCAGTGACCATAGGACATAGATATATGTTTGTTTGATGCTTTTATTATGTACTAGTACTTGGCAATAGAAGACTTGGTAGTTTAATCCTGTCCACCTTACGAATGAACTGGTTCACCGAAATGAGTTTCATATACTAGTACATGCTAAACCTGTTATGTGTCTGCTTGTTTCTTCTTTTAGAATGCTGACAGAATATTGGGGAAGAGTGTTATTAAGCAATGGTAAAGGAAGTAATGCAAATAAGGTTCAGGATAGTGACACATCCTTGTTGGTCTCCAACAAAGCTGATAAAACAGCTAAGGAAGACTATCTTGAAGACAGTGAGACAACCCCAAAGTCCTGTCTTGGTTTAGTGTTCGAGTTACTGGCCACTACCGCTTGCACAAGCTATTCAAACTCACTGTCTGAATCAGTTCGGTTTCTTGAGTCTCAACTACAAGCTGAAAGACATCGATCAGCTGTGCTGCGACAAGAAGCGGAAGGACTGCGGAAGTCCCTGGAGCATTCAGATGCATACTTTCTGGTGCAACAGCAAGCGTTGGAGGATTTTAGTGCCAAACTGGACAAAGCTAATAAGCTTGCTAAGCTTATTGCCAGCATGGTGGATACCCAGGATAACGTTTCTTGAGCTCTTCTGAAGTTGTTTCAGTTATGCTCTTGTTTTGCTGCCGCGTTTATTTGCACTGGTGGCCAATTTTGACGGCCAGTGTATGTAATATGCTGCTTTGTTCCCTATATTTGCACTGGTGTCAAACTTTGATGCCCAGTGGATGTAATATGTGTAATAGCAGTAATAGGCTAGCGTTAATTGCTTGCTTATTTATTTCCTTATTGTCTTGTTTAGTTGTTTGCTTGTAGTCACTGCAGTTCTTTTTCTGTGTTTTTCTAGTGTCCACAATAACCTATTTTTGGTAACTAGGCCAAAATAATCATGGCAACACACGGACTGTTGTAACCATGGGCCTCCTGCGGGCCGTATGATCCATGGGCCTTCTACGGGCCGTAGGATCCAATGGACTTCTATATGGGCCGTAGGATCCATGGGCCTTCTACGGGCCGTAGGATCCATGGGCCTTCTACGGGCCGTACGATCCATGGGCCTTCTACCGGCCGTACGATCCGTGGGCCTTTTGCGGGCCGTAGGATCCATGGGCCTTCTACGGGGCATATCATCATTTCGCCAATCATGGGCCGTACTATTCGTGGACCATAACGGGCCATTAATAGGCCATATTTGATAACTCTATGAAAACAGTCCAACGGGTTTTCTTGACATGAAAACGGCCCAACATATTAACGGGCCACAAATGGGCCGACTGTAACGACGGGCTGAATTTGGCCCACAAGTAGAAAATGACAGTAACGGGTCGTAAGTAACCGAATGCTGGAAATGAGACCAAGAATAAATGGGCCCTGAGAAGGCCGAAAGATAACTTGGGCTAGAAACGGCCCAATGGAATAATGGGCCACTAATGGGTATAAAGTGATACGCTGTTCATTACGGCCCAGTTTTACCACGGGCCATTAATGGGCCAAGAGTTACAAAGGGCCTCATATGGGCCGAAAGACGTCATGGGCCATACATGGGCCGGAAGTTAAAATGGGCTGGAATCATATTGGACGGCCCAGATGATGCTACTGGGCCTAATTCAGAGAGGTCGTAACGGACCCTGCGTTAGCGGCTGTAAATGGGCTATATGCAAACGAGCCGTTAACAGGCTTTCCATGGGCCGGCCCGCCACCTTTTGACCAAGTCAAATGGACCGGCCTTTTCACAGAAATGGTCCTCTGTTAGGCTGTGCCACGTGTCGACGTATCATAGCCGCCTTGGGTCCAATGAGTGGATGACATCTGTCCCAACGGTGAGCCGACATGTGTTTCCTCCAGCCAATGATGATTTTACACGTGGAAAATCCCCATTGGTCGGGGCTGTTAACGGGTTATCGGATACAAAACCGGACCCGATAGCTTAATGGCGTTCTGTTACGGTGGATGCCACGTGTCAGTCACCCTTGACGAAAGCACTTCTGTGACACACGATTTATCGTCATGGAAGTGGACACTTCCGTGATGATAATTTTGGTAATGTCATGGAACACTTCTACGACAGCACAAGTATGAATATCTTGATTCTGTCATAAAATCGTCATGGATGTACATGCATGATAGAAAACGCGACCTACTGTGACAAACACGTATCATCACGGAAGTGTATTTTTTTTGTAGTGTTAGTAACATAATCAACAACAACCAAAATATGTGTATACCCATTAGAGGAAGGAAAAGGTCCCATATAATCAAATCCCCAAACATCAAATGGTTCAATATCAAGTGAATAATTCATAGGCATTTCCTGATGTCTACTAATATTACCAATTCTTTGACATTCATCGCAAGACAAGACAAACTTACGAGCATCCTTGAAAAGAGTGGGCCAAAAAAACCAGATTGTAATACCTTGTGTGTAATTCTATCTCCAGCATGGTGCCCTCCGTAGGCCTCAAAGTGACACTTGTGTAGGATCTGTTCCTGTTCATGCTCAGGTTCACAACCTATAATAACACCATCTACTCCTTCTTTATAAAGGTGTGGGTCATCCCAAAAGTAATGTCTTAAATCATACAAAACCTTTTTCTTTTGTTGGTGTGTGAAAACTAGGTGGTATAAATTTAGCAACAATATAATTGGCATAATTAGCATACCATGGAGTACTATAGGAAGCATTTATGACAGCTAATTGTTTATCAGGAAAGCTATCATCAATAGGTAGTGGGTCATCAAGAGCATTTTCTAACCTAGACAAGTTGTCTGCTACGGGGTTCTCAGCTCCCTTTCTATCAATAATATGCTAATCAAATTCTTGCAGCAAGAGAACCCATCTAATAAGTCTAGGTTTAGCATCCTTCTTTTCCATAAGGTATTTAATAATAGCATGATCAGTGTGAACAATTACTTTGGAATCAACAATATAAGATCTGAACTTATCAAGCAAATACAACTGCTAATTTTTTTCCAGTAGTAGCATAATTTCTTTGAGCACTGTCTAGAGTTTTACTAGCATAATGTATAACATTTAATTTTTTATCAACTCTTTCTCCTAGAACAGCACCAACAGCATAATCACTAGCATCACACATAATTTCAAAGGGTAGGTTCCAATCAGGTGGTTGAACAATAGGTGCAGAAATCAAGGCTTTCTTAAGAATTTCAAATGCTTCTACACAATCATCATAAAAAACGAATGGAACATCTTTTTGCAAGAGATTAGTGAGAGGCCTAGAAATTTTAGAGAACTCTTTAATAAACCTCCTATAGAAACCAACATGACCAAGGAAACTTCTTATACCTTTGATATCTTTAGGACATGGCGTCTTTTCAATAGCATCACCTTTAGCTTTATCAACTTCAATACCTCTTTCGAAGATTTTATGCCCCACGACAATACCTTTATTAACCATAGTGGAACTTCTCCCAATTCAAGACAAGATTAGTTTCTTCACATCTCTGCAAAAGTCGATCAAGGTTGCTTAGGCAATCATAAAAAGAAGTTCCGTAAACAGAGAAATCATCCATGAATACCTCAACAATCTTTTCACAAAAGTCAAAGAATTTGGTAGTCATACATCTTTGAAATGTAGCAGGTGCATTACATAAACGGAAAGGCGTACGTCTATAAGCAAAGGTACCGAAAGGGCAAGTAAAAGTAGTTTTTTCTTGATCCTCTTGTGACACGGGTATTTGGGGAAAACCAAAGTAACCATCTAGAAATCAAAAGTGTGTATGTTTTGATGGTCTTTCTAGCATTTGATCAATAAAAGGTAGAGGTTAATGATCTTTCCTAGTAGCTTTGTTCAACTTTCTAAAATCAATAACCATTCTATAACCTATGACAATTATTTGTGGAATCAATTCATTTTTATCATTGGGAACAACAGTAATACCTTCCTTCTTAGGGACACAATGAACATGACTTACCCATCTACTATAAGCAATAGGATAGATTATACCTGCTTCCAGAAGCTTTATTATTTCATTTCTTACCACGTCTTTCATTTAGGATTCAACCATCGCTGGTGATCAACAACTGGTTTAGCATCAGGTTCCATATTAATTTTCTGTTGACATACAGTGGGAGTAATGCCCTTAAGATAATCTAGAGTATATCCAATAGCTGCACGATGCTTCTTCAGAGTTTTGAATAATTTCTTTTCTTCATGCTCTGAAAGGTTATCACTAATGATAACATGATATATCTTTTTCTCATCAAGATAAGCATATTTTAGAGTATCAGGTAAGTGTTTAAGATCGAACATAGGATCACTCTTGGGTGGTAGAGGATCTCCAAGAGTCTCAACAGGCAAATTGTGTGTCAAAACAGGCATCTGTTTAAAGAAAATCTCATCTAATTCCTTTCTTTCGTTCATGAGCATATCATTTTCATGGTCTAGTAAATATTTTTCTAAAGGATCAGTAGGAGGCACATCAATAGAAGCAAGACCAATAATTTCATCTTTACTAGGAAATTCTTTATCATGGGGTTGTCTACGAAATTTCGAGAAATTAAACTCATGAGACACATCCCCAAAACTTACAGTAACAGTTTCTTCCTCACAATCTATTTCGGCATTAACAATGTTCAAGAAAGGTCTACCAAATATAATGGGACAAAAATCATCTTGTGGGGAACCAAGAACTAGAAAATCAGTGGGGTATTTTATCTTCCCACACAAGACTTCAACGTCTCTAACAATCCCAATTGTTGATATAGTATCTCTATTAGCAAGGTTAATAGTAACATCAATATCTTCTATTTCAACAAGTGCAATCTCATTCATAATTTCTTGGTATAAAGTAAAGGGAATTGCACTCACACTAGCACCCAAATCACATAAGCCATGATAACAATGATCTCATATTTTAAAAGAAACAACAGTCATGCCAACAATAGGTCTATGCTTATCTTTATCATCGGGTTTAGCAATTCTAGCAGCTTCATCACAGAAATAAATAACATGCCCATCGATATTATCGACCAAGAGATCTTTAACCATAGCAATACTAGGTTCGACTTTAATTTGTTCAGGAGGTGTAGGTGTTCTAGTATAACTCTTATGAACCACAGCTGAAGCTTTAGCATGTTCCTTTACTCTAACAGAAAAAGGTGGTTTCTCAATATAAGCAGTAAGAACAACGGGATCAACATTATAAGTAATGGTTTCTTCTTCAACCTTAATAGGTTCAGCTACTTTTACTTCAATGGGAGGATTATATTTAAACCACTTCTCCTTAGGGAGATCAACATGAGTAGCAAATGATTCAGAAAGAAGCTACTATCTCAGAGTCAAGTCCATATTTAGTGCTAAATTCATGAAAAGCATCGGCATCCATAAAAGATTTAACACAATCAAACTTAAGGTTTATACCAGACTCCTTACCTTCATCCAGTTCCCAATCTTTAGAGTTGCATTTAATTCCTTCCATTTGAATTCAATAGTCTTCTTCATAAAATAACTAGTACAAGAAGCATCAAGCATGGATTGATCATTACGAGAAAGCCGAGTATAAAAGTTATGAATAATAATTTCTCTTGAGAGCTCATGATTGGGGCGTGAATGTAACACTGATTTAAGCCTCCCCCAAGCTTGAGCGATACTTTATCCTTCACGAGGCCAAAAATTTTATATATATATATATATATATATATAATTCTGATCACGATGAACCAGATGCATAGGATAAAACTTCTGATGAAATTCCAATTTCAACTGGTTGTAATTCCAAGCTCCAATATCATGGCGTAGCATATACCATGTCAATGACTTTCCCTTCACAGATAAAGGGAAGACCTTATTCTTGACTTCAACCTCAGGCAAACCTGCAAGCTTAAATAATCCACAAACTTCATCCACATAGATTAGATGCATATCAGGATGTAGTGTTCCATCTCCTGCATAAGGATTAGCTAGCAGTTTCTCTATCATACCCAAAGGAATTTCATAATAAATATTTTCAATAGGTTTAGTAGGTTGAGGGGAAACTCTTTGTTCTTCCGGTCGAGGTGAAGATACCCCGAACAAACCCTCTAAGGATGATTTTCCATAGTGACAAGTGATAGTAAATTTCAGCACACTATATAAATTTTTCCTTACCAAATTCCACTTACCAAAGGCGCTTCACTCCCCGGCAACGATGCCAGAAAAGAGTCTTGATGACCCACAGGTATGGGGGTTCTATCATAGTCCTTTTGATAAGTAAGAGTGTCGAACCCAACGAGGAGCAGAAGGAAATGACAAGCTGTTTTCAGCAAAGTATTCTCTGCAAGCACTGAAATTATCGGTAACAGATAGTTCGGTGATAAGATAATTCATAACGGGTAACAAGTAACAAGTGCAACTAAGGTGAAGCAAGGTGGCCCAATCCTTTTTGTAGCAAAGGACAAGCCTGGACAAACTCTTATATAAAGCAAAGCACTCCCGAGGACACATGGGAATTATTGTCAAGCTAGTTTTCATCATGCTCATATGATTCACATTCATTACTTTTGATAATTTGATATGTGGGTGGAACGGTGCTTGGGTGTTGTCCTTACTTGGACAAGCCTCCCACTTATGATTAACCCCTCACGCAAGCATCTGCAACTACGAAAGAAGAATTAAGATAAATCTAACCATAGCATGAAACATGTGGATGCAAATCAGCCCCTTACGAAGCAACTCATAAACTAGGGTTTAAGCTTCTGTCACTCTAGCAACCCATCATCTACTTATTACTTCCCAATGCCTTGCCCTAGGCCCAAATCATGGTGAAGTGTTATGTAGTCGACGTTCACATAACACCACTAGAGGAAAGACAACATACATCTCATCAAAATATCGAACAAATACCAAATTCACATGATTGCTTATAACAAGACTTCTCCCATGTCCTCAGGAACAAACGTAACTACTCATAAAGCATATTCATGTTCATAATCATAGGGCTAATAAATATCATCAAGGATCTGAACATATGATCTTCCACCGAATAAACCAACTAGCATCACTACAAGGAGTAATCAACACTACTAGCAACCCACAGGTACCAATCTGAGGTTTTGAGACACAGATCAGATACAAGAGATGAACTAGGAGTTTAGAGGAGATGGTGCTGGTGAATATGTTGATGCAGATTGACCCCTCTCGATGAGAGGATCGTTGGTGATGATGATGGCTTCGATTTCTCCCTCCCGGAGGGAAGTTTCCCTGGCAGAACAGCTCTGTCGGAGCCCTAGATTGCTCCTGCCCAGGTTCTGCCTCAAGATGGCGACGCTTTGTCCCGAAAGCTTCCTTATGATTTTTCCAGGTCAAAACCCGCCATATAGCAGAAGATGGGCACCGGAGACCTACCAGGGAGGCCACAAGCCCTAGGGATATGCCCAGGGGGGTAGGGCACGTCCCCCATGCTTGTGGCCACCTGGTGGGTCCCCTCTGGTATGCTTCGCCTAATATTTTTTATATATTCCAAAATAATTCTCCGTAAATTTTCAGGACTTTTGGAGTTGTGCAGAATAGGTCTCTCAGGTTTGCTCCTTTCTAGTCCAGAATTCCAGCTGTCAACATTCTCCCTCTTTGTGTAAACCTTGTAAAATAAGAGAGAAAAGGCATAAGTATTGTACCATAATGTGTAATAACAGCCCATAATGCAATAAATATCAATATAAAAGCATGATGCAAAATGGACATATCAAGCAAGAAGATCAGAGATTGAAGAAGCACGACGACCGTTGGATTGACATCCAACGGTCACTTTTGCTAGAATTGTTTGCTGACATATATAATAAGTAAAAAATATCTTACATACATGTCAACTTAATAGGCCCACAAGTCAGCCCATTTCCTAATTTTTTTAAATAATTTACAGCTCATTCGCAACTTCTTATGCAATTTATTGCAGTCCATTTTATTTTTGTTGGCTAGGGCCATGGTTAAAAAATTAAACAAAATTTTGCATATTTTTGTGGGGTCCAAACTATTTTTAATACTAAAATGTCGAGCCAGATTTAAAGTACTTTGAATATATATTTAAATTAGGTTAAAGCCCGATGAAATTGGAATCTAAAAATGTGAAAAAATTCAAAAATTTGAAAGTAATGCCAATTTGTCGTGTGTGTTTTATATTTACCGCTCATTTCATATTAGTTTTAAGATTTGCAGCCGTCTTGAAAGAGTTGCAGCCTAGAAGGATGTAGAAAAATAAGTAGGCCTGGGTTGGGTATGCCTGGATTGGGTATTCTTCAGAAAAAATAAACTGGGCTAGCCATTTTCACAAAGAAAAAATAGCTTGGGTGGTCATGTGGTGAACGTAAAATAGAAGCATGGGCTAGACGGGCCACAGCCCAGTTTGAACCCTACTCCGTCTCAACAATAATAAAAAAAATACTACTCGAGCGGCTACGTCCCAGGTGTCAGCCGTGCTTGTGATGTTCTCTTGATGATTGACTATACCCTGACAATGTCATGGGTCCCAGATATCAGCAAACCAGTAGAAGGAAGCATTTTCTTTTTCTATACGCTGACAATGGAGTATATAACAAAAAATGAGGAACTTGCTTGCGTACGGCCATGGACATGGTGGGTCCCTACTGTCATCCTCTCCATATACAGTCCCCTCCTGATTCCTCTTGTTTGTTGACCAAGTTGACAATGCGAGAGGGCGGCACCATGGCAAGTGCACCAAAGTGCATGGAGGACGACGACAAGGCCTCAGACAGGAATAAACAGGAGTCACGGAAGATGCGGCGGTGAAGTTGCCGGCAAAGCAGAGTACAAGGGTTGACTAGTTCGGGTGCGGGGTGGGGTTAACATTGACGTTAATGATTTAGGAGATGGTGGGGCGGCGATGCATGCGCTGAGGCGCAGCCAGCCGTGGGAGGCGGGAGCAGGCGGCCCGCTGGCGCTAGTTTGGTTTTGGCGGCTTGAGGAAGAGGAGACTGAAAAAACATGACAGACTGTAAAAGCAGTAGGAGTACTTAACAACCATAACTGAAACTATCAGGGGCACTTAACAACCATAGTTGAAAGCAGTATGAGTACTTATACAGGTTTAACCGTACAAAGTACGCCTCGAGCAGTGCTACTTTGCCTACAGTTAACCAAGGGTGAGGCCACCAAGCCCCAGGACAAGGCCCAGGCGCCATCCCGCACATCCATAACCTTCTGAAAGCGGCTTCATCTTGCAATGTGGTCAATAAATAGGATATTCGCTTCAGAGCCATGGAAAAGCATGCGCATAACCTTTTGTCTTACTCTCCTAGATGGATAGGCCTTCATTATTTGAGACCACCCATGAATAAGTATCTTTTCACCTCCAAGGGAAATGGAGTGGGTCGACATAAACATCATGTTGTGACCAAGCGCAAGTCTAACCCGACCCTGGACAGACATCTGTATAAGAACAATAAAACTGGGCCGTTTCTGTTTCAAGAAGATCACAACTGTTAAACTGTGTATAAGCAAGAGTTTATGAACAACATATATAAAAGAAAATAGCTCATACCATAAGTTTCTTGACACAGTTGGACCTGTTGAACATGTGCACCAGTGGCACACATATCCCACGTGGCCTTCCACCATTGAAACGCCCCACAAGGACCTCAAGACGATCAATGAAGTGTAGGAACTGGTGGATGTCGTCCCAGTCAACTTCGGTGCCATCAGTAACAGTCGAGTTCTTATCAAATAACAAACGAGTAGTGTCCTGAACTTCGTAACAATCTACACGTGCCACCAATTATAAGAAATACTAGTTAGAAGCAGCATCTTCACGAGAGAAGGGAATCAAAAATTTGTTGCTACTTCTAAAGTCAAATTGTGATTTGTTAGATAGAATAGGTGGATTAAGAAGTAATCGAGGCAACATGCAAGAACCAGATACAAAACTAACATGGATGAACTACTAGAACAATGTTGGGGTGGAAGGTCACAGTGGAGATGAGACCAGGTTCTGCTATTTCCGTCAACATTCGTGTGCCAACTTTCAGTCTGTAACACTTGAAAAAAAAGCAGCAATATTCTTTGTTCATGAACCCAACTGGGAACTTATATCCATGGCGTGTATTCAGTGTGATCATTAAACTGGTGTATTTAGTTATGGCAAGGCCGGCCATCTCGAGTACATGTGTTCTGGCAGAGCAACGGATGCACTGCACGAAAAAATAATATGAGAACACAATTTATTTGCTATCCAAATCTAGAAATAATTTCCTCTTTCACGTCAGTGTTGACCATGGTACTAGTACCTTTTATCCAAATCTAGCAATCCATATTTCCAAATTAGTCGACAGCATGTTCATAAACCCCAACCCTCCCGGATAGAAAAGAGGATTGTAGGAACATACTGTGCGCGTTTAAAATCCTGTGTTAGGATGAGAAGAAACAAGTGGGGCGTCTTGCTGAGGCGCAGAAATCTGTAGGGTCCTTGCACTTTGGGCACTGCAAATGAAACACACTAGATTCAGTAGGAAGAAAAATGCATCAACGGTGGCTGTTGCCATCCTAGGATTACCGACAACCAATGGACTAGGATTTATCGGCGATGGATGAAGAATTCGTACATGGTTCTCCATGAGAAAACCCTAAGCAATCGTCGAGAGGAGGTTTTCTCTGAACAAGCAGATGAGGGAGAAGGAGATTCAGGCCCGGTGAAATATTGCTGCTTCGTCCGTCCGGCTTACTGCTACTACTGGAAAGGTGGGGGTTTTGTGATTTGACGGCTCATTGGGCATTACTACGACGCTACGACCAGGGTGAGTCTGCCGTGCAGTTGTGCACTCTAATTTGGTGCATGGCACGTGGACCCCATTGTTGGATGCCCCGCATATCAACGAAAGTAAGTACAAAGGCAGGAGTTACTAGTTACACATAAATATATTTTTGATAGAGAGATACTCCCTTCGTAAATAAATATAAAAATCTTTTATATCACAACTTTATACATAAGAAAAATCAAGGGGAATATATATAACATAATATGGCATTCAGATAAGAATAAAATACTTAGATAGGCTGACGAGTCTAGACTTTGGGCCACAGGCCGGTGGGCCTGCATGTTTGGGGGCCCATGTGTTCTAACTCAGTGCATTTCATCTGGTAAGTATTGCAAGCGATCGGTACGGCACTGGTTTTTAGATGTTGTCACAAGGTGAATACAGAAAATTAAATAAAGCACAACAGCTGTTAGAATGAAATCGAACGACAGTTCCTAACCAGCAATCAGAGTTGCAATTCTTTCACGATATCCTACGTGATAAATAATACAATCTTACTACTTATACATAGGACACTTGTTTCACCATGCCATATTATTACATCAAAAGCTCTCGGAGGATAGATCAGTTTGGAAGTTGTGTGCTACTACTGAAGAATTTCAAAGTTGATTAGGACCAGCTCTCCTTACTGAGAAAGTTCAATTTTGACATCATCCCCAACCGCAAGATTTGATAGAGTTTTGAACCGTGGCCATCCTTTAGCATCAATCATCATGCAACCATCCTTTGTACTTATGGTATATTGAGCAAGTTCATTCACACCAAGGTTGCGCATGGTAAAAGAAACTTGTCCATGGTCGCCCGGATTATTGAACGACTCCCTCGTTGCTCTAGGAATTCTCTATTTGCAAACAAGAAGACATACACAAACAGTTAGATCAACATAGTGAATCATGTGAAACAACATGGAAATAAAAAAGAACGAAGCACTTGGGCTGCCAATGCTTACCAAGAAGGTGGAGATGTCGGGTTTTTGTAAGGACTTTTGTATATGCAGTGTGAACTGCAGCCCAGTCTGTTGTCGGTGCAAGTGTCGGTTCCATTGTCGCTACACAGGCTAGGGCATATGCAAGCGCAACTTCAAGTGTTGGTGCAGGTGCCGGAGCCGTTGCTGGTGCCTGTGCCGGTGCGACTAGTAGTGTCGCTGTTGCTGCCGGAGACGGTGCTCCTTGTGGAGCCGGTGCCGGTGTCGGAGCAGGTTCCCGTGTCGGTGCCCGATCCTCTGGTAGATCAGCCTAATCCGCTGACGCGATCGGTGCCCAATCCTATGGTGGATCAGACTGAGCTGCTGCCGCTGTTAGTGCTAGAGCCAGTGCCGTCGGAGCAGGTGTGGTGCTCGATCCGATGTTGAGGGTGGTACCAATGTGCGAGATATCAATGATCGTCTCTGGTCTGCTATGATTTCATACTTTAGCTTTCTAACTTCACTAGGCTCCGTGACTTGGATCCAGTATTTTTCTTCACTTCTTTTAAACGTGAGAAGGGCTAATTGTGGGGTGTTTGTTAAAACAAACTACGGTTCATCATAGGGCTTCAGATTGTACTCATACAACAGACTGATCCAATTGTGTCCTGTAATATAACTGATGGACAGTGCCTTCATTACTGACACGTCATAAGAAGTGAAACCTGCTAAAATAACCATCATAGAGCAAACCAAACGGTTTATTCTGTAACGAATGTGACATGGCAAAACCTGTATTGTAAAATTGCAACAAAAGTAAGAAAACATGACAGTAAATCAATAAGATTTACTTGATGTGACACGAGTGAATCCTTACCAGGATATCACTATGTTCAAGTTCTAAATAGAAGGTTAATCGTCCAATAACGGGTGGCATGCAGGGCGCCCACTTACTCCCACAAGCAAGACAGTCCAAAGGTCGTGACAACTCGTCTGAAGCGAACATCCATGGGACTGGAAATCTTGGTGGGTGCGATAAACCCTGCAATGCATACAAATATTGGAGTGTAACCATAATTAATAAACCATCCTCACAAAAAAGATGATCTGGATACCTCAAAATATACAGACTGAATTGAGTGGACAAACATTAACTTAGACTGTTCTCAGGACTCATCACACAACAAAAGCGGCAGTACTAAACAATACAGGGTTCACACACACAAGTCAATTACTGAACAATAGTGCTTACTACAGACAAGCAAAGTTGCACTAATTAAACTCTGCAGACTATTTCTTGCCACCGACCTACGGGATGTACCCCACATAACTGACCAGGCCATGGACTTCATGAGAGATGTCTACCGGCACCTTCGCCATCTCATCAACCTTGGAGAACCTAACAGAGTGGTCTTTCCACTCATAAACATGACGATGAAGACAGACTGCATCAGATTTGTCGGGAAGCTTTACAAGAACCACAAACTTTGTAATCGAAGGCACAATTAGGAAATTATTGTGGTGAAGTACACCATCGAGAACGCGTGACAACAATGCTACAAGAAACACTTTTTCATGACATGTGGCATCAAGGACAGAGCAGCTGGATAGTTTAGTAGTAGAACACATCCTCAGGTCTTCCAGTTCACACAACATGACTTTGAGAACTTCATCTCCACCGAGGACCTGGTTCTAATTCAAACAGAACAAAATATTTTAGGGATAATTGATTTTATGCCCCTAGTTGTGTCCCACTCGACAGGATTGCCCCTGATTTCCAAAAGCCAGCGGTTTGTCCAACCCACTTTGGTCGTCTTGTGCTTTTGCCCTTTGACCGTTTGACCATCACTTTGAAAACTTCATAACTAATTCATACTAAATCAGAAAAATGCAAATAAGATACCAAAATGTTTGGAAAACATCACATGTATGTCAATGTCACTTGCATTCATGACAAAAGTGTTGGTAAGTGCCCATCCGAGTTTTAGCTCTTATCACACCACCATGAATAGTAAAATCTTAAAAATTTCAAAAAAATCCAAAAAAAATTGGAGTCAAAGAATGACAAATGTTTTCAGCGCTTGCCAAGTTTCATCATGGAACGACATTTGTGGAATTCATGGCAAAAAAACAATCAACACTACAAAATAATACCAAATTGTGTGACTTTTCCAATACCAATAATAATGATTTCTTTAGCGCTTCGATTGCTTCTCTTAATGATGTTGAATCTTGTGAAATCAATGCTGCTTTGCTGAATCTTGTTATGAAAGATCAATTCTCCGGCCTTCCTAGTGAAGATGCCGATACTCATCTAAACAATTTTCTTGATTTGTGTGATATGCAAAAGAAAAAATATATGGATAATGATATGTTTAAATTGAAGTTATTTCCGTTTTCACTTAGAGATCGTGCTAAAACTTGGTTTTCGTCTTTGCCTAAGAATAGTATTGATTCATGGAATAAGTGCAAAGATGCTTTTGTCTCTAAGTATTTTCCTCCTGCTAAGATCATCTCTCTTAGGAACGATATTATGAATTTTAAACAACTTGATCATGAGCATGTTGCCCAATCTTGGGAAAGAATGAAATTAATGATTCGCAATTTCCCTACTCATGGTTCGAATTTATGGATGATCATACAAAAATTTTATGCCAGATTGAATTTTGCTTCTAGAAATCTTTTAAATTCGGCCGCGGGAGGCACTTTTATGGAAATCACCTTAGGAGAAGCTACTAAACTCCTTGATAACAGTATGGCTAATTATTCTCAATGGCACACCGAAAGATCTACAAGTAAAAAGTGCATGCTATAGAAGAAATTAATGTTTTGAGTGGTAAGATGGATGAACTTATGAAATTGTTTGCTACTAAGAGTGCTCCTATTGATCCCAATGATATGCCTTTGTCTACCTTGATTGAGAATAATAATGAATCTTTGGATGTGATTTTTGTTGGTAGGATAATTTTGGTAACAATGCTTATAGAGGAAACTTTAATCCTAGACTGTTCCCTAGTAATTCCTCTAATAATTATGGTAATTCCTACAACAACTCTTATGAAATTTTAATAAGATGCCCTCTGATTTTGAGAATAGCGTTAAAGAATTTAAGATCTCTCAAAAGAATATTAATACTTTGCTTGAAGAAAAATTGCTTAAAGTTGATGATTTGGCTAGGAACGTTGATAGACATTCGCTTGATGTTGATTCTTTGAAACTTAGATCTATTCCACCTAAGCATGATATCAATGAGTCTCTCAAGGCCATGAGAATTTCCATTGACGAGTGCAAAGAAAGAACCGCTAGGTTGCGTGCTAAGAAAGATGGCTTTGTAAAAGCGTGTTCTTCTAGTTTCCATGAAAATAATGATGAAGATCTAAAAGTTATTGATGTGTCCCTATTAAATCCTTGTTTTGCAATATGAATCTTGATAATGATGGGACTAGAGATGAGTCAACTTTAGTTAAAAGGCGTCCAAATAATTCGGAGTTTTTAGATCTTGATGCTAAATTTGGTAAAAGTGGGATTGGAGAGGTCAAGACTTTAAATAACATTGAACCCACTATCTTGGATTTCAAGGAATTTAATTATGATAATTGTTCTTTAATAGATTGTATTTCCTTGTTGCAATCCGTGTTGAATTCTCCTCATGCTTATAGTCAAAATAAAGCTTTTACCAAACATATTGTTGATGCCTTGATGCAATCTTATGAGGAAAAACTTGAGTTGGAAGTTTCTATACCTAGAAAACTTTATGATGAGTGGGAACCTACTATAAAGATTAAAATTAAAGATCATGAGTGCTATGCTTTGTGTGATTTGGGTGCTAGTGTTTCCACGATTCCGAAAACTTTATGTGATGTTCTAGGTTTCCATGATTTTGATGATTCCTCTTTAAACTTGCACCTTGCGGATTCCACCATTAAGAAACATATGGGAAGAATCAATGATGTCCTTATTGTTGCAAATAGGAATTATGTGCCCGCAGATTTTATCGTTCTTGATATAGATTGCAATCTTTCATGTCCTATTATTCTTCGTAGACCTTTCCTTAGAGCGATTGGTGCAATTATTGATATGAAGGAAGGGAATATTAGATTCCAATTTCCATGAAGGAAAGGCATGGAACACTTTCCAAGAAAGAAAGTTAAATTGCCTTATGAATCTATCATGCGAGCTACTTATGAATTGAATGCCAAATATGGCAATACTTAGATCTATTCTCGCTTTTATGCCTAGCTAGGGGCGTTAAACGATGGCGCTTGTTGGGAGGCAACCCAATTTTATTTTTGTTTCTTGCTTTTTGCTTATGTTTAGTCTGTTTAGATGTGTTTTCATGTTTTAATTAGTGTTTGTGCCAAGTAGAACCTATAGGATAACCTACGGTGATAGTTGATTTGATTCTGCTGAAAAACAGAAACTTCTACACGCACGAAAATAATTTTAGTAAATCACAAAAACGTGATTTTACGTTGATTCTTTTTGCTGTAGATAAATAGACAAATTTCCCAGGATTTCCTATTTTGGTAGGATGTTTAGAGTTCCAGAAGTATTAGAAAGTTACATATTGCTACAGACTGTTCTGTTTTTGACAGATTCTGTTTTCGTGTGTTGTTTGCTTATTTTGATGCATCTATGGCTAGTATCGGGGGGTATGAACCATAGAGAAGTTGGAATACAGTAGGTTTAACACCAATATAAATAAAGAATGAGTTCATTACAGTACCTTATGTGGTGGTTTTTCTTTCTTGCACTAATGGAGCTTATGAGATTTCCTGCTGAGTTTTGTGTTGTGAAGTTTTCAAGTTTTGGGTAAAGATTTGATGGACTATGGAATAAGGAGTGGCAAGAGCCTAAGCTTGGGGATGCCCATGGCACCTCAAGATATTTAAGGATAACCAAAATACTAAGATTGGGGATGCCCATGGCACCTCAAGATATTTAAGGATAACCAAAAGCCTAAGCTTGGGGATGCCCCGGAAGGCATCCCCTCTTTCGTCTTCGTCTATCGGTAACTTTACTTGGAGCTATATTTTTATTCACCACATGATATGTGTTTTGCTTGGAGCGTCTTGTATGATATTAGTCTTTGCTTTTTATTTTACCACAATCATCCTTGCCGTACACACCTTTTGGGAGGAACCCACATGATTTGGAATTTATTAGAATACTCTATGTGCTTCACTTATATTTTTTGAGCTAGATAATTTTTGCTCTAGTGCTTCACTTATATCTTTTAGAGCACGGCGGTGGCTTTATTTTGTAGAAATTGTTGATCTCTCATGCTTCACTTATATTATTTTGAGAGTCTTTTAGAACAGCGTGGTATTTTGTATGGTTATAAAATTGGTCCTAGAATGATGGGCATCCAAGTTGGGTATAATAAAAACTATCATAGGAAGTGAATTGGATGCTATGATCAATTTGATACTTGATAATTGTTTTGAGATATGAGGATGGTGATATTAGAGTCATGCTAGTGGGGTGATTATGAATTTAAAGAATACTTGTGTTGAAATTTGTGATTCCCGTAGCATGTGTCGGTGTTCTGGGAACGGGGGTCCCAAGACTTCCCTGCCTGCGGCCTGCGGCGTGGCTCAAGTGGTGGCCCAGTACGGCCCGTCTTCATCAACTCAAGCTCAAGACCCTCGCGAGGGGCCAAGCCTCGCTGGACGGACAATGCAAGGCTTCCGCAGGAGCGGCCTCACCAGGCAGGCTCGCGAGGAGGTGGAGAGATCAAGGCTGGGGTACCTCGCGAGGTGCTCTTGACGCAAGCCAGGACGATTGAGACCAGGCGGGCGCCGGCCTGCGCAGTGTCCTTGTTTCCTCTTTGGTGCAAAGGGGGCAAGCACAGGCGCGGAGTACCGAGGCATCAAGCAAAGGTTACCATTTCGGTGCAACGAGACCAAGACCAGCAGAGCGGCAGGACGGAGGTCACCCTGGAGCCCAAGACAGCGTCATCGCCAGTGCCTTTGGCAGCCGAATACCAACTTTAGTCAGGATAACTTGTACTAGATGTTCCCCTTCAAAATGGCCGTTGTTGGCACCCTTCCCGCTCAATATTTGGGAAGAGGACCGGGGCCTCTATAAATAGGGATAGCCACCATAATAGAAAGGGGATCCCATCTCATCGAGAGCTTAGAGAATCCTTCTCAAGCAGACACCACCACAAGAACACCTCTCGCAAGGTTGTTCTTCCCTTGTACTGTTCATCATCAGCCCCAGAGGCAATCCACCACACCACACACTGGAGAATGGTATTACACCACAACGGTGGCCCGAACCAATATAAATCTTGTGTCCCTTGTGTTGGTCATCGTTTAGCTTAGATTCTCAGTGAGGCGTTGGGACGTGGATCGGTAGGGGAAAGATCTTCGCACGCACCCTAGAGTTTGAACCTTAAGGATTTTGCCGGAACCCCATATCCGACATTTGGCGCGCCATGTAGGGGTGCGCCGGAATCTTTCTTCCGCTGTTCCGTGTTCGAACGTTCGTCGCATCCATGGCTGACGCTCACCGAGCTCTCGCCGAACATCGGGCTGCTCTCGCTGCCCACGTCGCCCAGATGGCTCCCGTCGGTGGGCCTCCCCGTCGTTCCCCGTCGCCTGCCGCCCACGCCGCCACCGGCCCGGCGGGGAACAATCAGCAGGCATCGTCGCTGCATCCCTTGGTGTGACGGGAAGGCAACATCGCCATTCCGTCGCTGACTCTAGCTGGTTCGTCGTTGCACGCCCGTCGCGCTCCCATGAACGCGCATGCCGCATTGCTCCTAGCATGCGAGCTCCTACACTACTGTCCCATCGAGGACCTCTACGAGGAGTGGCTCGCTCGCATCACCGAGCTCGTCAGCGCCGTAGGGGGCTCCCCTGCGCCGTCCCTCTTGCTGCCTCGCCCTCCGTCCTGCATGGGTGATGCAGCTCAGGAGGTGCCTCCGCCACCTCCTCCTCCCTAAGAAAGCACCCTGGCTCCAAGGTGCGCGGCCCCTGGATGAGATCCACCGCGTCCAGCGCCCGCGCGACAAGAAAGGAGCTGCCAAGAAATCCGTCATCCCCAAGAAGGTGCTCGCGTGCTCCCTGCACCGGCACGCCATGACCGCATCCCTGTGCCGGCACGTCAAGACCCCGCGCTGCCCCTGGCGGTGGCGCGTGGGAATCCCCAGGAGCAAGCCCCACGTCAGCAAAGAGCCCCGATGGCCACCGCAGGCTGTCGCTCCTTCACCACCGAGCTACGCAGTGTCGCCTGGCCGGGCAAGTTCAAGTCGGATCTGCCTCCTCTCTACGACGGCACTGCTGACCCCGCGGAGTTCCTGCAGCTCTACGAGCTGGGCATCGAAGCAGCCAACGGAGACTAAAAGGTCATGGGGAATTGGTTTCCCATGGCGCTTAAAGACGATGCCCACACCTGGCTCCTGAACCTGCCTCCCGGCACGATCTCCTCCTGGGACGAGATATGCACCCGCTTCATCGCCAACTTCCAGGGCACTCGCGACCGTCCTCCAGCCATGGGTGACCTGCACCGCATCAAGCAGTAACCCAGAGAGACCCTGCAGAAGTACATCCAGCGCTTCAACAGCGCTCGCCTCAAGATTCCCAAGGTGACCGAGGAGGCCATCATCTCAGCGTTCTTCGACGGCGTCCATGATGTCAAGATGAAGGAGGAGCTGGCTATCCATGAGGATCTGTGCACATCTCTGGAGCTGTTCAACCTGGCAACCAAGTGCATGAGGGCTAAGGAGGGACGCCTCTCCCTTCTCGAGCTTCCAGCCGCTGATCCTGAAGAGAAGAAAGCCAAGGCCAAGGACGTGAAGCGCAAAGGAGCAGTTGTGCTCGCAGCAGAGCCGGACACGAAGCGTGGCAGGGACCAGCCGGAGTCGTCCAAGGGCAGCCGGTACTGTGTGTACCATGACCTCCACACCCACAACACCAACAAACGCCAAGCGCTCAGTGCCGTGCAAGAAGGACGTGTCAGTCGACGCCCCGAGCGCAACGATCGGGGCTATGGCCGAGGCGGAGGAAGAGGTGGAGGACGATGGGACGACCATGGCCCTCGCCAAGGGTGGTGTGACCGGCCTCGCGAGGACCGCTGGCAGGACCAGCCTCGCGAGGGGGCTTGGAGGGATCAGCCTCGTGAGGATCGCCCGCAAGGCAACGCAGGCCTTCCTCCTCTGCCACCACCGCCAAGAAGGAATGACGACCATCATCAGGACGAGGGGGCAGGGGGCTTCCAGGAGCCGCGTGCAATCGCTTGCATCCTTGGCGGTGCCCAGGCCCCAGCCTCCCAGCGCATCTTCAAGAAGTTTGCTCGCGAGGTGAGTGCAGTCCTCCCCAAGCTTGAGGCCACACGCCCCCTCAGGTGGTCCACGTGCGCCATCACATTCAGCTCAGCGGATCAGCTCAAGTGTGCGGCAACAGCCTATGTCCTCCCACTGCTCTGTTCCCCAGTCATCATCAATGTGCAAGTTACCAGGACCCTCATCGATGGAGGCGCGGGACTCAACGTTCTGTCCGTCGAGACGTTCAACAATCTCCAAGCGCCATATGATCAGCTTCAGCCAACCAAGCCTTTCTCAGGAGTCACTGACGGCTCCACCACTCCGATAGGGCAGGTCCGTCTCCCTGTCACCTTTCGACAGTGCAAGAACTATCGGACCGAGCTCATCGACTTCTTCGTTGCCCACATTCGCCTGCCGTACAATGCCATCCTCGGGTATCCAGCCCTGGCCAAGTTCATGGCAGTGACTCACCATGGCTACAATGTCCTCAAGATGCTGGGAAGCGGCGGAGTTATCACAGTCCCCTGTGAAGAGAAGGATGCAGTGTGCTCTCTCGAGCGTTCCTTCCAACCCGCATCAATTGAGGACCCTAACAGCAAGAGTGGGAACCTTCACGAGGCAGCTCCGAAGAAGAAGAAGACATCACCCCGCTCAAGGCCTCAGGAGGCAGGCACCTCCGGAGGCACCGCGCCTGGATCTGCGCCCGTCCAAGGGGCACCTCCCTCCATCACATAGGAAGGTGCGCCCTGCGCCCTCCTCGGGCAAGGCTCGGGGGCTCTCTCCTGGAGGGCACTGACTTTGCTAAGATCACGAGGGAGGCGCTCGGGCACCACTTGGAGGCGTGCTTCGTGGCATGTTTCCCTAAGGAAGGCATGAGGCAAGGAGGGCCCAACCCTCATGAGTTCATCACCAAGGTCACTCAGGAGCTGCAGGAGTCGAGAGTCATGCGCGACAACCACCGCCTACCCGGCGTAGCTCCCCATCCAGGTGAGGATGGCGGGCTGCGCATCTGCATCGACTACCCAAGGTTCAATCTAGTCGCATCTCAGGAGTGTTTCTGGCCTTTGCGCGTGGGACGTTGCGAGGGTCCACCACACAGCTACGTTTGCATGCCTTTCAGCCTGCCGAATGCGGTTGCTGCTCATCAGCGCCTAATGAGGAGCATTCTGGAGGCTCAGGTGGCCAGGCACCGTGGGTTCCTGCAGGAGATGGAGATGGACCTTGAGGAGCCTCCCGGACCTTCAGAGCCTCTCGAGGCTCAGGGCTCCGAAGGCTCGTGAGGATTGGCTTCTTCACCGCGCGTCATCAGCTACTCCAACACTCGCTCTGCAATGATATCAGGTGACATCTTTCGAGTTTAATTTCAGCTGGGAGCGCCCTCAGGGTTGCATCATTCCTAGGTCGCATGGGTCCGTCCCTGCGGCAATATCCGTTTTGCTTATGTCTTTAGCTTACCTTGTTGGGGGCGCCCCTCGGGCTGCATCGTCCCCAAGCCACTCGGTCCTGACCCAGTAGCATGTGTCTTTCCTGCATCTATCTAAATTGGTTTTCCTTTCCATGCTTAACCTGCCTGTGATAATCGCCTGCTCGATTGACACCTACCTTTGGAGCCGCTCACTCTGTCACGGCACTTGTGCATGTGTCCGTCCCTGCAACTTCGACAAATCTGAGTGGCCGAGCTCTGGCCGCGGCAGCCCCTCGGAGCAACCAATGGCTGGACGGCAATCGTAATGGCAGTCCCTATTTTCCTCGTGTTGGTTTACAGGGTCCACCTAAGGAACAACATGGGGGAGGCCTTCGCGAGATCTCTCTCTCACCCGTGCGAACCGCTTGCACGTTAAAAGGGGGGAGCCTGAGCATCGTGACTCAGGGGCTCTTACTGGCTCTCCAACCCTCACCCCCGGCCTTGTCCACGGCATCACGACCTGGCATACCAGTGGCGGCTGAGCTCGCTCGAGGGCTAGGACCTGAGGACATGGAGAATGAAGGAGAGTGCGGGGAATAGAGGAGAAGCTCACGAAGGCCTGACCCAGCGACATCCCAGCTACCGACACACAGGTCCGACACCTCACGAAGGAACGACTCCAAGATCCTGAGATAAGTCATGACCCTGGAATAGCTAATCAACGCAACACCAAACCCTCACCTAATGCGGCTCTGTGACGGCGACGACGCCTTCCTTTCTCGCCCAACGGCGGCTGCTTGAGCGCTAAAGGGGACCTCCTGAGCGTCGCGCCTCAGGGGCTCTTACTGGACCTCGGGCCACTCACCTCCTGGCCTTGACCACGACATTGCGACCTGGCATACCAGCGACGGCTGAAGCCTACCTGGGGACCGGGACCTGTCAGCGTAGAGCACCAAGCCGACGCGAGGTTAGAAAGGAGGAACCAAGCCGGGGCAGGACAAGCATCTTGCACCACTCCATAATAAGGATGATATTAACAAAAGACATAGCAGACGCTTTACATGCCCCCACGGGTTATTTCCTTGATTACTCATAGGGAACAAAAGGTGCTAATCCTAAGCGACGCTAACTACATGTGCCTCCATGGTCAACGCCTTCATCAACAGTGGGCCACCAAGCGCCAGCGCCAACCCCATCCAGATCAGCCGCGTCGGCGGCCTGGCGCAGCAACTCTGCTCCAGGCGTGGCGCGAGCTCGGGGGCTTGTAGCTGTCGTTGCTCGTCTCCGGAGTCACGAGAAGCTCGGGAGAGTCGCTGGACCCTCTGGCATCTCCACTGTTGCCATAGGAACTGCTGAGGAAGCGGGTGGCGGGCCTAGCCCTCGCCACTTTGATGCCCCGGCCGCTTCCCTGGGGCAGCACTCCAGCCGGCGTCCTTCCGCGTCGAAGACCTTGAAGAGCATCAGGGAGGTGCCGCTGTATTCAAGATGAATCACGAGGGCACCTCCTGTTCGGCAGACCCGGGCGATCTCACCCCAGCCTCGGGTCATGTAGACCTTGCCCGGAGCGACAACCTCAACCTCCGCTCCGGTCAGAGGGGTACGGCAGTCGGTGTGCTGCAGCCAGAGCTCAAGAGGCCCCCTCGGCGGCATCTCGAAGGCAAAAGAAGGAGGAAGGTGAATCCAGGAGCTTGGAGGCATGGCGGCGTGAAGCACAAGCTCGCGAGAGGAGCCCGCGGCATGGACTCCAGGGGCGACGACGCGCACCGCCGTGATTCGACGGCGTCGCTGGCGGCACGGGCGGCGCCGCTCGGTGTGTTCTTCCCTAGGGCCCTCAGCCCGGGCGTACAAAGGTAGTGGAAACCCAGGGGGTGGCCGCTCGTACCATGGCCTCGACGTCTCCTACCAAGCGACCTCGTCGCGACAGCCGGGGATCGGCCGCTTCTTCGGTGGGAGCGGGTCAGGCCCCTCTCGGGGGGCCTTTCCTTTCTCCTCGGCCGAGAATCGGTGGATCGGCGCCATTAGCGTCAAGATGGAGGAGGAGCGAGGAAGCAGGAGCGAAGCAGGAAGTGATGGACTGCGGGGGCTCATGCCCCTCCGTACTTATAGTCTAGAGGAGGCCAACCGTCGGCCTCCACGATCGCAGGTAATCATGACTCATTTTTGCATGCAGGGACTTGTCAAGTCGGGCAGTTGCCGAGGCAGCATGGGGAAGAGGAGACGCCCACGTCCAATCAACCGCCACGCGGCTCCCAAGGCCGCAGGCTGTTGGGGCCCGCGGCACTCCGCACTTGCCCTTTCGCTTCTCTGCTAAGCCAAGTCCGAGCGTGCCTTGGGCCCAGGGGCTACGGTCGGTGTTCTGGGAATGGGGGTCCCTAGACTTGCCTTCCTGCGGCCTGCGGTGTGGCTCAAATGGTGGCCCAGTATGGCCCGTCCTCATCAACTCAAGCTCAAGACCCTTGCGAGGGGCCAAGCCTCGCGGGGCGGACGATGCAAGGCTTCCTCAGGAGCAGCCTCACCAGGCAGGCTCGCGAGGAGGCGGAGAGATCAAGGTAGGGGTACCTCGCGAGGTGCTCGTTATGCAAGCCATGATGATCGAGACCAGGTGGGCACCAGGCGGGCGCCGTCCTGCACAGTGTCCTTGTTTCCTCTTTGGTGCAAAAGGGGGCAAGCATAGGCGCGGAGTACCGAGGCATCAAGCAAAGGTTACCATTTTGGTGCAACGAGACCAAGACCAGCAGAGCAGCAGGACGGAGGTCACCGTGGAGCCCAAGACGGCGTCATCGCCAGTGCCTTTGGCAGCCGAAGGCCAACTTTAGTCAGGATAACTTGTACTAGATGTTCCCCTTCAAAATTACCGTTGTTGGCGCCCTTCCCGCTCAATATTTGGGAAGAGGACCAGGGCCTCTATAAATAGGGATAGCCACCATCATAGAAAGGGGATCCCATCTCATAGAGAGCTTAGAGAATCCTTCTCAAGCAGACACCACCACAAGAACACCTCTCGCGAGGCTGCTCTTCCCTAGTACTATTCATCATCAGCTCTAGAGGTAATCCACCACACCACACACTGGAGTAGGGTATTACACCACAACAGTGGCCCGAACCAGTATAAATCTTGTGTCCCTTGTGTTGTTTAGCATTTAGCTTAGATTCTCAGCGAGGCGTTGGGACGTGGATCGGTAGGGGAAAGATCTTCGCGCGCACCCCAGAGTACAAACCTTAAGGGTTTTGCCAGAACCCCATATCCGATAGCATGCACGTATGGTGAACCACTTTGTGATGAAGTTGGAGCACAATTTATTTATTTATTGTCTTCCTTATGAGTGGCGGTCGGGGACAGGCGATGGTCTTTTCCTACCAATCTATCCCCCTAGGAGCATGCGCATAATACTTTGTTTTCAATGGCTTGTGGATTTTTGCAATAAGTATATGACTTCTTTATGACTAATGTTGAGTCCATGGATTATACGCACTCTCACCCTTCCACCATTGCTAGCCTCTCTTGTGCTGCGCAACATTCGCCGGTACCATACACCCACCATATACCTTCCTCAAAACAGCCACCATACCTACCTATTATGGCATTTCCATAGCCATTCTGAGATATATTGCCATGCAACTTTCCACCATTCCGTTTATTATGACACGCATCATCATTGTCATATTGCTCTTTGCATGATCAAGTAGTTGACATCGTATCCATGGCAAGGCCACCTTCATAATTTCTATACATGTCACTCTTGATTCATTGCATATCCCGGTACACAGCTGGAGGCATTCATATAGAGTCATATTTTGTTCTAAGTATCGAGTTGTAATCTTGAGTTGTAAGTAAATAAAGTGTGATGATCTTCATTATTAGAGCATTGTCCCAAGTGAGGAAAGGA
The DNA here is from genome assembly GCF_018294505.1 of Triticum aestivum. Lineage (NCBI taxonomy): Eukaryota > Viridiplantae > Streptophyta > Magnoliopsida > Poales > Poaceae > Triticum > Triticum aestivum. Next base: position 298,114,860 of record NC_057807.1, read on the forward strand.
TGATGGAGACTATGATTCCCCCACAAGTCGGATGAGACTTCGGACTTTACAAAAAAAGAGAAAGGCCAAATAAAAAAGAAAAAGAAAGGAAAGGCCAAATAAAAAGAGAGAAAAAGAGAGAAGGGACAATGCTACTATCCTTCTACCACACTTGTGCTTCAAAGTAGCACCCTGATCTTCATGATAGAGAGTCTCCTATGTTGTCACTTTCATATACTAGTGGGAATTTTTCATTATAGAACTTGGCTTGTATATTCCAATGATGGGCTTCCTCAAAATGCCCTAGGTCATAGTGAGCAAGCAAGTTGGACGCACACCCACTTAGTTTCCTTTGTTGAGCTTTCATACATTTATAGCTCTAAGTGCATCTGTTGCATGGCAATCCCTACTCACTCACATTGATATCTATTAATGGGCATCTCCATAGCCCGTTGATACGCCTAGTTGATGTGAGACTATCTTCTCCTTTTTTGTCTTCTCCACAACCAACATTCTATTCCACATATAGTGCTATGTCCATGGCTCACGCTCATGTATTGCGTGAAAGTTGAAAAAGTTTGAGATTACTAAAGTATGAAACAATTGCTTGGCTTGTCATCGAGGTTGTGCATGATTAAATACTTTGTGTGATGAAGATAGAGCAACAACCAGACTATATGATTTTGTAGGGGTAACTTTCTTTAGCCATGCTATTTTGAGAAGACATTATTGCTTTGTTAGTATGCTTGAAGAATTACAATTTCTTATGTGAATATGAACTTTTATTTTGGATCATTTGGATCTGAACGTTCATGCCACAATAAAGAAATTACATTGAGAATTATGCTAGGTAGAATTCCACATCAAAATTTCTGTTTTTATCATTTACCTACTCAAGGATGAGCAGGAATTAAGCTTGGGGATGCTTGATATGTCTCCAACGTATCTATATTTTTTGATTGTTCCAAGCTATTATATTACCCATTTTGGATGTTTATGGGCTTTACTTTACACTTTTATATCATTTTTGGGACTAACCTACTAACCAGAGGCCCAGCCCGAGTTGCTATTTTTTTTGCCTATTTTAGTGTTTCGAAGAAAAGGAATATCAAACGGAGTCCAAACGGGATGAAACCTTCGGGAGTGATCTTTTTGGAACAAATGCAAACCTGGAGACTTGGAGTGTACGTCAAGAAACAACCGAGGTGGCCACGAGGGTGCCCGGTGCGCCCCCTGGGGGTGGGCGCACCCCCCACCCTCGTGGGCCCCTCGAGCATCCACCGACCTACTTCTTCCTCCTATATATACTCCAGTACCCTAAAAACATCAAAAGTGACCACGAAAACCTAATTCCACTGCCGCAACCTTCTGTATCTGCGAGATCCCATCTTGGAGCCTTCGCCGATGCTCCACCAGAGGGGGAATCGACCATGGAGGGCCTCTACATCATCTCCAAGGCCTCTCCTATGAGTTGTGAGTAGTTTACCACAGACCTTCGGGTCCATAGTTATTAGCTAGATGGCTTCTTCTCTCTCTTTATTCTCAATACAAAGTTCTCCTCGATCTTCTAGGAGATCTATTCGATGTAACTCTTTTTTTGCAGTGTGTTTGTCGAGATCCGATGAATTGTGGGTTTACGATCAAGTTTATCTATGAGAAATATTTGAATCTCATCTGAATTCTTTTATGTGTGATTAAGTTATCTTTGCAAGTCTCTTCGAATTATCAGTTTGGTTTGGCCTACTAGATCGATCTTTCTTGCAATAGGAGAAGTGCTTAGCTTTGGGTTCAATCTTGCGGTGTCCTTTCCCAGTGACAGCAGGGGCAGCAAGGCACATATTGTATTGTTGCCATTGAGGATAAAAAGATGGGGTTTATATCATATTGCATGAGTTTACCCCTCTACATCATGTCATCTTTCTTAATGCGTTACTCTGTTCTTATGAACTTAATACTCTAGATGCAGGCAGGAGTCGGTCGATGTGTTGAGTAATCGTAGTAGATGCAGAATCGTTTCGATCTACTTGTCATGGACGTGATGCCTATATACATGATCATGCCTAGATAATCTCATAACTATACGCTTTCAATCTACTTTTATTTGTATCTTTTACTTTCCAATCTATATTATAAAAATACCAAAAATGTTTATCTTATCATATTATCTCTATCTGATCTCACTTTCGCAAGTGGCCGTGAAGGGATTGACAACCCCTTTATTGCGTTAGTTGCGAGGTTCTTATTTGTTTGTGTAGGTGCGTGGGACTTTTGAGGAGCCTCCTACTGGATTGATACCTTGGTTCTCAAAAACTGAGGGAAATACTTATGCTACTTTGCTGCATCACCATTTCCTCTTCAAGGAAAACCAACGCAAGCTCAAGACGTAGCAGCGACTGATTGGACGTGCGCGTCTCCGCTTCCCCCCGCTGCCTCGGCAACTGCCCGATTTGACGAGTCCTTATTGCATGCAAAAGGAGTCATCATTACCTGCGATCGTGGAGGTCGACGGTTGGCCTCCCCTGGGCTATAAATGAGGAGAGGCGATAGCCCTCGTTGCCCATCTCTTCTTGCTCAGCCTGCCTGCTTCTCCTTCCTCGCCTCTGCTGCTTGCAGCGCCCCCCATGGCGCCCGTGAAGAGGTTCTCGGCCGTGGAGAAAGGGAAAGCTCGCAGGAAGGGCCTGGCTCTCCTCCGCCCAAGCGCGGCCGTGGTCATCCTCGCTAGCATCCCGCGACCCCTGCCGTGGCTTCCCGTGGTCGCGGTGGTGGCCCCTCCCGTGGTGGTGGCCGCTCATGTCGAGGCAGCCCGGTTGGTGGGGGAAGGCGTGACGTGGCTGCGCGGCCTCCCTGCCCGTGCTTCCACTCTGCAGAGGTGCTGCCAGAGTTCGTTGTGTGGTCGGATAATGATAACCCACAAGTGTAGGGGATCGCAACAGCTTTCAAGGGTAAAGTATTCAACCCAAATTTATTGATTCGACACAAGGGGAGCGAAAGAATATTCTTGAGTATTAGCAGTTGAGTTGTCAATTCAACCACACCTGGATAACTTAGTATCTGCAGCAAAGTATTTAGTAGCAAAAGTGGTATGATAATAAAAGTAACGGTAGCAAAAGTAAAGATAATTGTTTTTGGGTTTTTGTAGTAGTTGTAACAGTAGCAACGGAAAAGTAAATAAGCGAAGAACAATATGTGAAAAGCTCATAGGAAATGGATCAGTGATTGATAATTATGCCGGATGTGATTCCTCATGTAATAGTTATAACATAGGGTGACACAGAACAAGCTCCAGTTCATCAATGTAATGTAGGCATGTATTCCGTAAATAGTCATACGTGCTTATGGAAAAGAACTTGCATGACATCTTTTGTCCTCCTCCCGTGGCAGCGGGGTCCTAGCGGAAACTAAGGGATATTAAGGCCTCCCTTTAATAGAGGACCGGAACAAAGCATTAGCACATAGTGAATACATGAACTCCTCAAACTACGGTCATCACCGAGAAGTATCCCGATTATTGTCACTTCGGGGTTGTCGGATCATAACACATAATAGGTGACTATAGACTTGCAAGATAGGATCAAGAACACACATATATTCATGAAAACATAATAGGTTCAGATCTGAAATCATGGCACTCGGGCCCTAGTGACAAGCATTAAGCATAGCAAAGTCATAGCAACATCAATCTCAGAACATGGTGATTACTAGGGATCAAACCCTAACAAAACTAACTTGATTACATGGTAAATCTCATCCAACCCATCACCGTCCAGCAAGCCTACGATGGAATTACTCACGCACGGTGGTGAGCATCATGAAATTGGTGATGAAGGATGGTTGATGATGATGACGGCAACGAATCCCCCTCTCCAGAGCCCCGAACGGACTCCAGATCAGCCCTCCCGAAAGAGATTAGGGCTTGGCGGCAGCTCCGTGTCGTAAAACATGATGAAACTTTTTCTCTCGATTGTTTTCTCCCCGAACGTGAATATATGGAGTTGGAGTTGAGGTCGGTGGAGGTCCAGGGGGGCCACGAGATAGGAGGGCGCGCCCTATAGGGGGGGTGCCCCCCTGTCTCGTGTACAGGCCCTGGGCCCCCTGGTGTATTTCTTTCGCCCAGAAATTCTTATTAATTCCAAAAAGTGCCTCCGCGGATTTTCAGGACATTCCGAGAACTTTTCTTTTCTACACATAAAACAACATCATGGCAGTTCTGCTGAAAACAGCGTCAGTCCGGGTTAGTTTCATTCAAATCATGCAAGTTAGAGTCCAAAACAAGGGCAAAACTGTTTGGAAAAGTAGATACGTTGGAGACGTATTAACTCCCCCAAGCTTAAACCTTTGCTTGTCCTCAAGCAATTCAGTTGATAAACTGAAAGTGATAAAGAAAAACGTTTACAAACTCTGTTTGCTCTTGTTGTTGTAAACATGAAAAGCCAGCATTCAAGTTTCAGCAAACATTATGAACTAACCATACTCACAATAACACTTAGGTCTCACAATTACTCATATCAATAGCATAATCAGCTAGCGAGCCATAATAATAAAACTCGGATGACAACACTTTCTCAAAATAATCATAACTTGATATGACAAAATGGTATCTCGCTAGCCCTTTCTGAGACCGCAAAACATAAATGCAGAGCACCTTTAAAGATCAAGGACTGAATAAACATTGTAATTCATGGTAAAAGAGATCCAGTCAAGTCATACCCAATATAAACCAATAGTAATGAATGAAAATGACAGTGTGCTCTCCAGCGGGTGCTTTTAATAAGAAGGGTGATGACTCAACATAAAAGTAAATAGATAGGCCCTTCGCAGAGGGAAGCAGGGATTTGTAGAGGTGCCAGAGCTCGATTTTAAAATAGAGATTGAATAACATTTTGAGCGGCATACTTTCGCTGTCAACGCAACAACTATGAGATGGCTGTATCTTCCATACTACATGCATTATAGGCAGTTCCCAAACAGAATGGTAAAGGTTTATACTCCCCCAACCACCAACAAGCATCAATCCATGGCTTGCTCGAAACAACGAGTGCATCCAACTAACAACAGCCCTGGGGGAGTTTTGTTTAATTATTTTGATTTGCTTTGATCTTTTTGGATCATGGGACTGGGCATCCCGGTTACCGGCCCTTTCTCATGAATGAGGAACGGAGTCCACTCCTCTTGAGAATAACCCACCTAGCATGGAAGATGTAGGCAGCCCTAGTTGTAACATGAGCTGCTCGAGCATACAAAATAGAATTTCATTTGAAGGTTTAGAGTTCGGCACATACAAATTTACTTGGAACGGCGGGTAAATACCGCATATAGGAAGGTATAGTGGACTCATATGGAACAACTTTGGGGTTTAAGGAGTTTGGATGCACAAGCAGTATTCCCGCTTAGTACAAGTGAAGGCTAGCAAAAGACTGGGAAGCGACCAACTGAGAGAGCGACAACAGTCATAAACATGCATTAAAATTAACTCACACTGAGTACAAGCATGAGTAGGATATAATCCACCATGAACATAAATATCATGAAGGCTATGTTGATTTGATTCAACTACATGCATGAACATGTGCCAAGTCGAGTCACTCAATTCATTCAAAGGAGGATACCATCCCATCATATCACATCATAATCATTCTAATAGCATGTTGGCACGCAAGTTAAACCATTATAACTCATAGCAAATCAAGCATGGCACAAGCAACTATAAATTCTAAATGTCATTGCAAATATGTTTACTTCATAATAAGCTGACTCGGGAATGATGAACTCATCATATTTACAAAAACAAGAGAGGTCGAGTTCATACCAGCTTTTCTCATCTCAATAAGTTCATCATATGTCGTCATTATTGCCTTTCACTTGGACGACCGAACGATGTGTATAATAATAAGAGTGCACGTGCATTGGACTAAGCTGGAATCTGCAAGCATTCAACTCAAGAGAGAAGACAAGTAATATGGGCTCTATGTTAAATAAACAATCATGCAAATGAGAGCCACTAAAAATTTTCAATACGGTCTTCTCGACCCCCAAAGAAAAAGAAAAAGAAAATAAAACTATTTACACGGGAAAGCTCCCAACAAGTAAGAAGAAGAACTAGAAATCTTTTTGGGTTTTCATTTTAATTTCTACTACAAGCATGGAAAATAAACTAACTAATTTTTTGGTTTTTCTTAAAGTTTATCAAACACACAAGAAGAAAACTAGAAAAAGAAATTTAAACTAACATGGATAATACAATGAAAGAGTATGAGCACCGACGACTAGTGTGTGAACATGAATGTAAAGTCGGTGAGAAATATGTACTCCCCCAAGCTTAGGCTTTTGGCCTAAGTTGGTCTAATACCAAGGACCGCCTGGCTGATATCCATAGGTGAAACTGGGGTCGTACTGAGATGCAGCAGCAACTGCCTCCTGAGAAGCAGCGTGTTGGCGAGTTGCCTCCGCTCTCCTCTCGTGTTCAGCTGCTTCCTCCCTGGTGACAACATATCTTCCTTTTGCCTGATAATCAAAAAGGTAGGGAGCAGGAAGAGTAACAGGGACGATGTTGCGTCTGTCATAGATTAGTCGATAATGGCGGAATTGTTCATTCCTCGCAAGAAATTGATGATTAAACAGAGCTTCTTTATCCAAATAAACAGGAGGTAAAATCATATCCCCCTCTTGTGGGGCTATATTGAGATAATTAGCCACACGGGTTGCGTAAATTCCTCCAAATAAATCCCCCTTTCTACTATTATTCTGCAACCTACGTGCAACTATTGCCCCCAAGTTATAACCTTTATAACCTGATACAACACTCTTGAGGACGCAAAGATCAGGGACACACATGTGACATGCTTCATCCTTACCATTAATGCATCTACCAATAAAGAGAGCAAAATAATGCATAGCAGGAAAATGAATGCTCCCTATGGTAGCTTGTGCTATGTCCCTAGATTCTCCCACAGTAATACTAGCAAGAAAATCTCTAAACTCAGATTTGCGAGGATCATTAATATTACCCCACTGCGGGAGTTTGCAAGCAGTTGTGAAATCCTCTAAATCCATGGTATAAGAGGTATCATAAATACCAAACATGACACTAGGAGAATTACGCGCACAGTTATATTGGAACCTCCGCACAAAGGAATCCGTCAATTGATAGTACTGAGCACACTTATCTTGTAAGAAGTCCTCTAGCTCGGCATTATGCACATACGCGTCAAATTCCTCCTTGAAGCCTGCTTCGACCATAAAATCATCAGATGGCCACTCACAAGCTCGTACATCCACGTCCCTCGGCAATTCAACATCTTGCTCACGTATAGCAATCCTTGGCCCTTTCTTTGCCGAGGAACCACCTTGGTACATTCTTCTAAGCATAATTCTTTTTCTGAAAATTTCTGAAATTTTAGTAACTTCAAAATAAAAGTGAATAAAACTAAACAAGATTGGTAGCAACTACTCCTACAAGTGCCTAGAGCCTATATCATGCATTAGAATTACTTGGGACCTCGTAAATTTAACATGCAAGCTCAAGAACATGGTCACCTATGCAGCAAAAATTTGCAATGAATAAAGCACTAGAACAAAAACTAATTGGACCAATGGAGGAGCCACATACCAAGCAACAATCTCCCAAAGCAGTTTTGTGAATGGAGCTTTGAGCAAGGAGATCGAAAATCGCAGCAAAATGAGCTAGAACTCGTCCTTGAGATGGATGGGGATTTTTTGGGTAGAAGATGAAGTATGTGGGTGCTGGCATAAGTGGAGGGGGGCCACCAGGGGCCCACGAGACAGGGGGCGCGCCCTATAGGGGGGTGCCCTCCACTCTCGTGGCCTGGTGCTTGCCCCTCCTGGAGTGATTTCAGTGCCTAAAATCCTCAAATATTCCATAAAAATCATACTAAATTTGCTGGGCATTTGGAGCACTTTTATTTTTGGGATATTTTTTAATGCATGGATAATTCAGAAAATAGATAGATAATACTATTTTTTTCTTTATTTATTCTAAATAACAGAAAGTAAAAAGTGGGTACAGAAGGTTGTGCCTTCTAGTTTCATCCATCTCGTGATCATCAAAATGAATCCACTAACAAGGTTGATCAAGTCTTGTTAACAAACTCATTCCGAGTAACACAGAACCGGAGAAATTTCGAATAACACTAAGTTACCTCAACGGGGATATGAAAATCCCCAACAATAAGAATATCATACTTTTTCTTGACAGTAGGGAGAGGAAATTCAAAACCTCCAATAATAATAGTTGGAACTTTTCCAATAGAATTGATGCTATGAACTGGAGATTGTTTCCTCGGAAAGTGTAACGTATGCTCATTACCATTAACATGAAAAGTGACATTGCCCTTGTTGCAATCAATAACAGCCCATGCAGTATTAAGAAATGGTCTACCAAGGATAATAGACATACTATCGTCCTCGGGAATATCAAGAATAACAAAGTCCGTTAAGATAGTGACATTTGCAACCACAACAGGCACATCCTCACAAATACCGGCAGGTATAGCAGTTGATTTATCAGCCATTTGCAAAGATATTTCAGTAGGTGTCAACTTATTCAATTCAAGTCTACGATATAAAGAGAGAGGCATAACACTAACACTAGCTCCAAGATCACATAAAGCAGTTCTAACATAATTTCTTTTAATAGAGCATGGTATAGTTGGTACACCCGGATCTCCAAGTTTCTTTGGTATTCCACCCTTAAAAGTGTAATTAGCAAGCATGGTGGAAATTTCAGCTTCCGGTATCTTTCTTTTATTTGTGATGATATCCTTCATATACTTAGCATAAGGATTTACTTTCAGCATATCAGTTAAGCGCATACATAAGAAAATAGGTCTAATCATTTCAGCAAAGCACTCAAAATCCTCATCATCCTTTGTCTTGGATGGTTTAGGAGGAAAGGGCATGGGTTTCTGGACCCATGGTTCTCTTTCTCTATCGTGCTTCCTAGCAACAAAATCTGTCTTATCATAACATTGATTATTTGATTATGCGTTATCAAGATCAATGGCAGGTTCAATCTCTACATCATTGTTTTTGCTAGGTTGAGCATCAACATGAACGTTATCATTAACATTATCACTAGGTTCATGGTCATCACCTGATTGTGTTTCAACATCAGAGATAGAAATATCATTGGGATTCTCAGGTGTGTCTACAGTGGGTTCACTAGAAGCATGCAAAGTTCTATCGTTTATCTTTTTCTTCTTTTTAGAAGAACTAGGTGCCTCTAGCAAGTTTCTCTGAGAATCTTGCTCGATTCTCTTAGGGTGGCCTTCAGGATACAAAGGTTACTGAGTCATTCTACCAGTTCTAGTAGCCACTCTATCAGCAAAGTCATTTTTATTATTTAATTCATCAAGCAAATCATTTTGAGATTTAAGTACTTGCTCAGCTTGGGTAGCAACCATAGAAGCATATTTGCTAACGAGTTTGAGTTCATCTTTACCTCTAGCCATGTTATCGCTCACGCGTCCTATCTCGAAAGCATTATTATTTAACTCTCTACCAACATAAGCATTAAAACTTTCTTGTCTAGCCATAAATTCATCAAACTCATCTAAGCATGGGCTATGAAATTTAGTAGAGGGAATTTCAACTTTATCATATCTATAGAGAGAATTTACCTTTACTATCTGTGTCGGGTTATCAAGACAATGTGGTTCTTCAACAGGCGATTAAGACCATGTATTTCTTCAATAGGAGGTAAATTCTTAACATCTTCAGCTTTAATACCTTTTTCTTTCATTGATTTCTTTGCCTCTTGCACATCTTCGGGACTGAGAAATAAAACACCTCTCTTCTTCGGAGTGGGTTTAGGAGTAGGCTCAGGAGTTGGCTCAATTGGTTCAGGAATTGCTTCAGGAATTGGCTCAGGAAGTGTGACGCCCCCGATTCAATCATACACTAATCATGCACGCAAACGTGTACGATCAAGATCAGGGACTCACGGGAAGATATCACAACACAACTCTAAAACATAAATAAGTCATACAAGTATCATAATACGAGCCAGGGGCCTCGAGGGCTCGAATACAAGTGCTCGATCATAGACGAGTCAGTGGAAGCAACAATATCTGAGTTCAGACATAAGTTAAACAAGTTTGCCTTAAGAAGGCTAGCACAAACTGGGATACAGATCGAAAGAGGCGTAGGCCTCCTGCCTGGGATCCTCCTAAACTACTCCCGGTCGTCATCAGCGAGCTGCACGTAGTAGTAGGCACCTCCGATGTAGTAGGGGTCGTCGTCGACGGTGGCGTCTGGCTCCTGGACTCTAGCATCTGGTTGCGACAACCAGAAAGAAAGGAAAGGGGGGAAAAGGGGGGAGAAAGCAACCGTGAGTACTCATCCAAAGTACTCGCAAGCAAGGAACTACACTACATATGCATGGGTATATGTGTAAGGAGGCCATATCAGTGGACTGAACTGCAGAATGCCAGAATAAGAGGGGGATAGCTAGTCCTATCGAAGACTACGCTTCTGGCAGCTTTCGTCTTGCAGCATGTAGAAGAGAGTAGATTGAAGTCCTCCAAGTAGCATCTCCAAGTAGCATCTCTAGTAGCATCGCATAGCATAATCCTACCCGGCGATCCTTCCCTCATCGCCCTGTGGAAAAGCGATCACCGGGTTGTCTGTGGAACTTGGAAGGGTGTGTTTTATTAAGTATCTGGTTCTAGTTGTCATAAGGTCAAGGTACAACTCCAAGTCGTCATGTTACCAAAGATCATGGCTATTCAAATAGATTAACTTCCCTGTAGGGGTGCACCACATAACCCAACACGCTCGATCCCATTTGGCCGGACACACTTTCCTGGGTCATGCCCGGCCTCGGAAGATCAACATGTTGCAGCCCCACCTAGGCACAACAGAGAGGTCAGCACGCCGGTCTAAATCCTATGCACGCAGGGGTCTGGGCCCATCGCCCATTGCACACCTACATGTTGCGAGGGCGGCCGGAAGCAGACCTAGCCTCCCTTATACATGAGTAGGCGTTCCAGTCCAATCCGGCGCGCGTCGCTCCGTCGCTGACGTCAAGAAGGCTTTGGCTGATACCACGACGTCGAGTGCCCATATATTTCCCGCGTAGTTGGTTAGTGCGTATAGGCCAGTGGCTAGACTCAGATCAAATACCAAGATCTCGTTAAGCGTGTTATTATGAAGTAACCGCGAACGCCGACCAAGGCCAGGCCCACCTCTCGCCTAGGTGGTCTCAACCTGCCCTGTCGCTCCGCCGCAAAGTAACAGTCGGGGGCCGTCGGGAACCCAGGCCCACCTCTACCGGGATGGAGCCACCTGTCCTTCCAGCCCCCACATCGGAATCACTTGCGGGTACTCAACGAGCTGACCTGACTTTAGTCATCATCTGGATAGTATGTATATATGAATAGTATATACCCGTGATCACCTCCCAAGTGATCACGGCCCAATAGTATAGCAAGGCAGACTGACAAAAATGTAGGGCCAATGATGATAAACTAGCATCCTATACTAAGCATTTAGGATTGCGGGTAAGGTATCAATGACTGTAGCAACAATCACAGGCTATGCATCAGAATAGGAGTAACCGAACAGTAACATGCTATACTACTCTAATGCAAGCAGTATAGAGAAGAATAGGCGATATCTGGTGATCAAGGGGGGGGGCTTGCCTGGTTGCTCAGACAAGAAGGGGTCATCGGTGACGTAGTCGACCACAGGGGCATCAGCATCGTCACAGGGTCTACCGGAGAGAAGAGCGGGGAGAAACAGTAAATACATAGCAAGCAAGTGCATAACAGGACAACAAGCAGAGCTAGACGTGTTCTAACGCGGTATGAGGTGATACCGGTGAGGGGGGAAAACATCCGGGAAAGTATCCCCGGTGTTCCGTGTTTTCGGACAGATGAACCGGAGGGGGAAAGTTGCGTGTTCGATATGCTAGGGGTGTGTGGCGGACGAACGGGTTGCATATCCGGAATCGTCTCGTCGTTCTGAGCAACTTTCATGTTGAAAATAATTTAATCCGAGTTACGAATTAAAAGATATGATTTTCTAAAGATTTACTAATTTCTGGAATTTAATTAATTCTTTATTTTAATTCGAAATTGGATTAATGACATCAGCATGATGTCATGTTGACATCAGCAGTCAACAGGGATTGACTAAGTCAAACTGATAGATGGGCCCATTGACTGGGTCAACAGCACAGTCAGCAGGTCCAGTCAGCAGTCAACAGTCCTGTTGACTTAGTCAAACTTATGAGTGGGTCCCACTTGTCATACTCTGCTAGTTAATTAACAGTAGTTAACTAGGTTAATTAGTCATTAGGTTAATTAATCATAATTAGATAATTTAATTAGAGTTAATTAAGTTAATTAATTAGTTAATTAATTAATTAATTAATATTATTAATTATTTATATATATATATATGTGTGTATTTTTATTATTTTTAAACGTTCTACGATAGGCCCCACATGTCAATGGCCCAGGGCCTTAGCGGGCGCTGGGCAGTGGTTATGGGCGGAGCCCCATCAGTGTGCGGGCGGTTACGGGCGCCTGATGGGGCGGACCCAGGCGCCGACGGTAGGGCACCGCGAGGGCGCCAGCGGGGCGCAGCCTGGGGCCAAGCAGCATCGGGCCAGCCGGCGGGGCGCGCGGGGGCGAGCCCTTCTGCGCGTGTAGGCGCAGTCAGGAGCAAGGGGGTGTGTCGCGCGGGGAGCACGGGCTGGAGACCCCCCGGGGCACGCACGGGGTGGCCGGTGCGTGGGCACGAACGCGGCTACGGAGGGGTGAGCGCGGCATGGGCAGTAGGGCGGCCTACGGCGACCGGAGCAAAGGGGAACGGAGCGAGGGCGGACGAGGCCTCATCGGGGCCCTGTAGTTGTGCTTATGTCGGCTCGGGGAGGGGCCGGGGAGGCGGTCGGCGATGGCGGGGACGAGGCGACGACGGAGAGGACGACGACGATGGAGTCCGGCGAGGAGGATGGGGACGTCACGCGCTGGGGAGGAGACGAGGTCGAGGCGATCCGGCGACCGGCGCGGTGAAGAGGTGGCCGTTGAGGGAGGGGGCGAGGAGGCGGCGCCAACGGGGACCTCGAGCGACGATGGATGGTGAAGGACGGGCGCAGGGCGATGGCGCCTGACGGCGACGGGTCGGTGACTAGGCGAGGCCGCGGCTTCAGGCGGGCGTCGCACGAGGAAGTGGAGGGGCGAGGAGGACGATGGCGAGGCAGCGCCGGGCGATGGCTGCGAGGGGGGCTCCGTGGAGGAGGGAGACGGGCGACGACTCGACGGGACTGGAGGCGCCCCCGATCCAGATCGGACAGTGGGGTGGGGGAGAGGAGCGAGGGATCGTGGGGAAAGTGGGGGGGAATGTGTGCGGTTGGGAGTTAGGGTTTCCCCCAGAAGGGATATGGAGGGGGGTTTGGGCCGGTCTGGTTGGATGGCCAGCTGGGCCATTTGGCCCAGTTGGCCAGAGGGGGGGCTCTTCTCTCTGTTTTTTGTAGTTTTGTTTTCTGTTTTTATTGTTTTCCTTTTTCTTTATTTTCTCTACTGTTTTGGCTCATTTTAAAAAATATAGAACTTATATAAAAACATGGTTTCTTCATGACAATTAGTTAGGGAATATTTTCAACACATCGAACCTTTTAGCTTTGACTTTTGAAAACTTTAATTGTTCCAACTTTAATTCAAATTTAGAATTTGAATCTGTTTCGATCTAACGTGGGATTATCAACAATAACCGAGGTGACGTGGCATCGTTAACACGGGATTACTGTAGCCCGATTACCCGGGCGTCACAAATCTCCTCCACTACAAGAAATCTCGTCCCGAGATTTAAGAGGGGGACTAGGGGGAAAGGTCTGGTTACGAAATCCTAATGAATCTTCTCGTCTTTGGTTGCTCTTCTCGAAGAGGTCGATCCATTACATTGATGTCTTCAGTTCTCTGCTTCGGGTCATCATGATGAAGTTGTCGTCCTTCCTTGGGGATCTTCATCGTACTTACAGAAAGGATACGGGGTAGCTTCAAAAGGACAGACCTCTACAAGGTTGACTATCTGGTCGATAACATCGAGGAAGGTGGCGGAAGTTACTCTCGAATTGAATCTTAGAAAATATCGAGAGCAAAGTAAGGAGGTACCATGAGAAGTTTCAAACGGCTAGGCAAGCGTTCGATGCCTAATCAGAAGGTGAAAGGGGTTCAGGGCAACGAGAATAAGTATTGCGTCTGATACCAAAATAGATCACTTGGAACGGTGGTCCGTGAACTACATACGAGTCCACACGCGAGGAATAACTTTGGGAACAGGGGATGTACAGGAGAGTCAGGTTTCGATCCCGTGGAACTGTGGGTTATGGGCCCACCATGTGGTTGAAAGTAGGAAGGGGGCCGACATCTTGCACGGTCATGATATTAAGGTGTGTCAGAGGGTAGCCTATCAGTTATGTCGGCAACAACATCGATACCAAGGGCGAGGGACAAAGAGAACCATTTCCCTCTATGTTGAACGAGGCGGACCAACAGGCAAAGTTCTCGTCCATCGGTGGTTACTGAAATTTCGTCAACAATAGTAACATGGTCTTACTGATAGAGTTGTACACCGAGGTGTTTACATAAGTAGAGAATATTACTGCTTAGATCATATAGATCACCAGAAATGTTAAACCAACCAATGGAAAGGAAAATAGGATTATCAGATTAAACAGAACAATGGAAAGGAAAATGTGTTTAAACACATATTTCAAGGGTATATCCTTCCCAAGGACAAGCAGAGCATGATATCCATGACAGGATATAATGTAGAAAACTCTTTAGGTAGGGGAGAGAATTTTCATGACATTACCCATACAGCGGTGTCTGGATAATTGCGCAAGAAACGTTTAGCATTGGGCTTCAAATGTTCTTGTTGAAACATCAGAGTACCACAGACATGCTTCGAGATAGCATTGACATGGTCAACAGGTGAAGATCAGACTTTGGAAACAAAAAGGATCCATCAGGAACAACTTATAGAATAAGTCTTACAATTTCCTCATGGAAGAATGGATAACCTTGCTAAAAAGGAAACTATAACAGTAGGTCCTCCGGCCAGGTGTGCTAGGCATGACATCACCTTACCGGGTCATATAAAG
The DNA here is from genome assembly GCF_018294505.1 of Triticum aestivum. Taxonomy (NCBI): domain Eukaryota; kingdom Viridiplantae; phylum Streptophyta; class Magnoliopsida; order Poales; family Poaceae; genus Triticum; species Triticum aestivum. Next base: position 298,129,963 of record NC_057807.1, read on the forward strand.
ACCAATGTTCTGACTCTTGGAAAATGTTCCAACCATCATATCTGACCGAGATTCAGATCTGATCGGTGTTAGGATACCTCAGACTCAGGATGCTTGAGAAGAAAAGGTGCGACACAATTTGACGGGATGACACTGTAAGATTCTCGGGAAGTGAACTATGAAGTGATTTCCGTTAACAAGAGTTCATCATTAACCCAAGGAGAGGACAAGGAGGTGGCTGATGAACTCAGCAACAATTCATCAAGATTTCCGAAGGATGGATTTCCACAATTATGTGAACAAGGAGATAACATTTGTCAGATCAAAATGATATATTGATGTATGCTCGAGGAAAACATACAAAATTTAACAATGGTTGAAAGGTGCACCCGAAATATGGGCTGGGTTGCACGTCCAACATTGGAATGGTGATTCAATAATCAATAGTCTAAGAATGAACGACCGACCATTAACTTCAAAGCAATAGGGTTGCTAGAAGGGCGGAATCCAAACAACACCGCTCACTTGTTGGTACCCTGGTTGGAATCAACACGAGGACCCAAGAAAGAATGGTGATGGTGAGAAGTATCACCATACCAAGAACTCTTAAGAGGTGGTGAAATTCCCACGACATTCTTGACATAAAAGGTGGTAATATTCCAAGGTAAAGAAGGACAATGCTGGGTAGCAAGGAACTCAAGGTATAACACAAAACACGAACAAGTTTGTGTTGGAGGGAAGGTAATAAAGTGGTTGATGATAACACAAATCATCGAGGCAAGGATGGTATTTCTCATCATGAATCCTATTGATATCCTGGAAGAGCTCATAAGGTTGATGATGATCACGACACATTTGTCGAGAGGTTACACGAAGATGTAATCGATCGACGATGACATCAAGTCAAACGAATGATGAAGCGAAAGGTTATTGGAACCCCGGTTAGGACACAAACTCGAAATCAAGTTTGTTGTTCAAGGAGAAATGATATGACGACGAAAATCGACGCAAGCTTAGTTCATCGTTGAAAGTTGTGCTCCGAGAATAAGGACCAGGTAGCACAGTTAAAAAAATTAGTATGATGATGATATAGTTGATCAGGCTAGGAATGACTTAAAGGATTATTAAACTCATAAGCAACAAAAATTACTTAGAGTTATTGAATCGGAGTGCTGAATCGATTCACTTATCGGTTTTCTCGGTTAACAAACAACCCAGAAGCATAAAGTGACAAAGACAGGGTATAGGTAGTACTCCATTAAAGGACAGGGTAATGTAGTGCAATGGCATGACATCCTCGAGATACCAGGGGTAATACTCGACAATAGACCAATGTAGAGGTTGGACTGGGGTACTGCTTTGCAGAGGACAAGTGCTTAAACTTGCCCAAGAAATGGGATCAAGGAAGAACATATGGTCGGAACCACGATTGCAAAAGGCCAGATCCCAGATATAAGTTGAACTTATACCAAGGGAATAATTAATTTAAGAGAAGCTTTTAATGATAAGATCTACATCGTGTCCATGGGCATGAACACAAGGTTCAAGGTCGACTCCCACTTCTTCAATGTATAATCTTTCATTCACTTCTCACGTTCGATGAAGCTATAGTGTTGAAATTTTATCTGGCAAAATACCAGAAGAGTATGACTCATGAAAACTTTCGAGTTCACACATATTAAGGAAGGCATAGGTTCAACCCATCGGGGCATCGTGGAAACATATACCACAAGCTTCAATAGTAAATATCACCAGCTCGAAAGCAGAGCATGGTTGGCCACATCAAGGGATAGGATTTACCAATGGCATTATGTATCAGGGAAAGAACTTCCAAAGTGATTGAACCTGAAGGATGTTGTCAGTTAAAATCCAACAAGGATCTGATGGTCCATAACAAAGATGATGTGAGCACCGAAATAATCAAAGGAAGAAACAATGCAAAGGCATTGGATTATAGAAACAACTGACTAATTCAAAGCTCAATTGCAAAGGAATTATGATTTCAAATTCAAGGGATCAGAAGCAACGCTCTGACTAAGGATGGATAAGTTGAACAGACTTAGGGTTACAATCGACGGCAATTTGATTGGTCGAGAACAAGCCCATGTTCAAAATGACGTCTGGGCCAGAAAGATAATTTAAAAGGATCAACTGATGATTGCATGCATTCGCACTCCTGTTGAATCAATAGGATCAAAATGACGGTGTCTAAGGATACTAACGAATATTGCCAGACATATGGAAAGCATCCATAATGCAAGCAGACAAGTATTGCAGAGCAATAAGCTACTGAGAAATTTTGGAGGATCGAATAGTATTTCAAAGACCATTGTGAAACACATGAACAACTGGGGATGATTGGATACTCGATAAGGGCGAGAAATTATCCGTAGGGGTATTCAGGTGGAAAGGAACTGCAAGGCAGTAGGCACAAAGTATTCTCGGATCAATAGAGAGAATTGCAGGGTATGTTTAATAACAAGATCAACTAGGGATGAATGTAAGAATAACAACTGCAAGTAGTTATCTATAAGGGTTGACGGTGGAAGGGGAATTGCAAATGCAATGAACATAAGTTCTCGGGTTAACAGCGGAGAGTATCTTTAGGGTCTTCACGTGCAGCGGACGATCATCAAAAATAAGGGGCTCTCCGGGTGAAAGTGATAACGAGATCCTAATGTTAGATGTAGCAAAATTCATTTAACGCGAATAGAAGAGAGATCAGAGCCCCAGAGTATAGACAAGGAGTAAAAGATCCTAATACCACCCAATGGCGACGTGGGCCCATGGGCCGCACAACCATGTTAGTAAAAGTTTTGTAAAGTCTAGACACGACTTCGGCCAAGGAGTTAGAAGGGGGATTCCTACAGGCAGTCGGCTCTGATACCAACTTGTGATGCCCCCGATTCAATCGTACACTAATCATGCACGCAAACGTGTACGATCAAGATCAGGGACTCACGGGAAGATATCACAACACAACTCTAAAACATAAATAAGCCATACAAGTATCATAATACAAGCCAGGGGCCTCGAGGGCTCGAATACAAGTGCTCGATCATAGACGAGTCAGCGGAAGCAACAATATCTAAGTACATACATAAGTTAAACAAGTTTTCCTTAAGAAGGCTAGCACAAACTGGGATACAGATCGAAAGAGGCGCAGGCCTCCTGCCTGGGATCCTCCTAAACTACTCCCGGTCATCATCAGCGGGCTGCACGTAGTAGTAGGCACTTCCGATGTAGTAGGGGTCGTCGTCGACGATGGCGTCTGGCTCCTGGACTCCAGCATCTGGTTGCGACAACCAGAAAGAAAGGAAAGGGGAAAAAGGGGGGGAGAAAGCAACCATGAGTACTCATCCAAAGTACTCGCAAGCAAGGAACTACACTACATATGCATGGGTATATGTGTAAGGAGGCCATATCAGTGGACTGAACTGCAGAATGCCAGAATAAGAGGGGGATAGCTAGTCCTATCGAAGACTACGCTTCTGGCAGCTTCCGTCTTGTAGCATGTAGAAGAGAGTAGATTGAAGTCCTCCAAGTAGCATCTCCAAGTAGCATCTCTAGTAGCATCGCATAGCATAATCCTACCCGGCGATCCTCCCCTTGTCGCCCTGTGGAAAAGCGATCACCGGGTTGTCTGTGGAACTTGGAAGGGTGTGTTTTATTAAGTATCCGGTTCTAGTTGTCATAAGGTCAAGGTACAACTCCAAGTCTTCCTGTTACCGAAGATCACGGCTATTCGAATAGATTAACTTCCCTGCTGGGGTGCACCACATAACCCAACATGCTCGATCCCATTTGGCCGGACACACTTTCCTGGGTCATGCCCGGCCTCGGAAGATCAACACGTCGCAGCCCCACCTAGGCACAACAGAGAGGTGAGCACGCCGGTCTAAATCCTATGCGCGCAGGGGTCTAGGCCCATCGCCCATTGCACACCTACATGTTGCGAGGGCGGCCGGAAGCAGACCTAGCCTCCCTTATACATGAGTAGGCGTTCCAGTCCAATCCGGCGCGCGCCGCTCCGTCGCTGACGTCAAGAAGGCTTTGGCTGATACCACGACATCGAGTGCCCATATCTTTCCCACGTAGTTGGTTAGTGCGTATAGGCCAGTGGCTAGACTCAGATCAAATACCAAGATCTCGTTAAGCGTATTATTATGAAGTAACCGCGAACGCCGACCAAGGCCAGGCCCACCTCTTGCCTAGGTGGTCTCAACCTGCCCTGTCGCTCCGCCACAAAGTAACAGTCGGGGGCCGTCGGGAACCCAGGACCACCTCTACCGGGATGGAGCCACCTGTCCTTCTAGCCCCCACATCGGAATCACTTGCGGGTACTCAACGAGCTGACCCGACTTTAGTCATCATCTGGATAGTATGTATATATGAATAGTATATACCCGTGATCACCTCCCAAGTGATCACGGCCCAATAGTATAGCAAGGCAGACTGACAAGAATGTAGGGCCAATGATGATAAACTAGCATCCTATACTAAGCATTTAGGATTGCGGGTAAGGTATCAATGACTGTAGCAACAATGACAGGCTATGCATTAGAATAGGAGTAACCGAACAGTAACATGCTATACTACTCTAATGCAAGCAGTATAGAGAAGAATAGGCGATATCTGGTGATCAAGGGGGGGGGGCTTGCCTGGTTGCTCAGACAAGAAGGGGTCGTCGGTGACGTAGTCGACCACAGGGGCATCAGCATCGTCACAGGGTCTACCAGAGAGAAGAGGGGGGGAGAAACAGTAAATACATAGCAAGCAAGTGCATAACAGGACAACAAGCAAAGCTAGACGTGTTCTAACGTGGTATGAGGTGATACCGGTGAGGGGAGAAAACATCCGGGAAAGTATCCCCGGTGTTCCGTGTTTTCGGACAGATGAACCGGAGGGGGAAAGTTGCGTGTTCGATATGCTAGGGGTGTGTGGCGGGCGAACGGGTTGCATATCCGGAATCGTCTCGTCGTTCTGAGCAACTTTCATGTTGAAAATAATTTAATCCGAGTTACGGATTAAAAGATATGATTTTCTAAAGATTTACTAATTTCTAGAATTTAATTAATTCTTTATTTTAATTCGAAATTGGATTAATGACATCAACATGATGTCATGTTGACATCAGCAGTCAACAGGGATTGACTAAGTCAAACTGACAGATGGGGCCATTGACTGGGTCAACAGCACAGTCAGCAGGTCCAGTCAGCAGTCAACAGTCATGTTGACTTAGTCAAACTTATGAGTGGGTCCCACTTGTCATACTCTGCTAGTTAATTAACAGTAGTTAACTAGGTTAATTAGTCATTAGGTTAATTAATCATAATTAGTTAATTTAATCAGAGTTAATTAAGTTAATTAATTAGTTAATTAATTAATTAATTATTAATTATTAATTAATTATTTATATATATATATATTTAATTTTTTTTTAAACGTTCTGCGATTGGCCCCACATGTCAATGGCCCAGGGCCTTAGCGGGCACTGGGCAGTGGTTATGGGCGGAGCCCCGTGAGTGTGCGGGCGATTACGGGCGCCCGATGGGGCGAACCCAGGCGCCGACGATAGGGCACCGCGAGGGCGCCGGCGGGGCGCAGCCTGGGGCCAAGCAGCACCGGGCGAGCCGGCGGGGCGTGCGGGGGCGAGCCCTTCTGCGCGTGTAGGCACAGTCAGGAGCAGGGGGGTGTGTCGCGCGGGGAGCACGGGCTGGGGACCCCCCGGGGCACGCACGGGGTGGCCGGTGCGTGGGCACGAACGCGGCTACAGAGGGGTGAGCACGGCACGGGCGGTGAGGCGGCCTACGGCGACCGGAGCAAAGGGGAACGGAGCGAGGGCGGACGAGGCCTCACCGGGGCCCTATAGTTGTGCTTATGTCGGCTCGGGGAGGGGCCGGGGAGGCGGTCGGCGATGGCGGGGAGGAGGCGACGACGGAGAGGACGACGACAATGGAGTCCGGCGAGGAGGATGGGGACGTCACGCGGTGGGGAGGAGACGAGGTCGAGGCGATCCGGCGACGGGCGCGGTGATGAGGTGGCCGTTGAGGGAGGGGGCGAGGAGGCGGCGCCAATGGGGACCTCGGGCGATGATGGATGGTGAAGGACGGGCGCAAGGCGATGGCGCGCGACGGCGACGGGTCGGTGACTAGGCGAGGCCGCGGCTTCAAGCGAGCGTCGCACGAGGAAGTGGAGGGGCGAGGAGGACGATGGCGAGGCAGCGCCAGGCGATGGCTGCGAGGGGGGCTCCGTGGAGGAGGGAGACGGGCGACGGCATCAAGCGATGGGGGCGCCGGCTCGACGGGACTGGAGGCGCCCCCGATCCAGGTCGGACAGTGGGGTGGGGGAGAGGAGCGAGGGATCGTGGGGAAAGTGGGGGGGAATGTGTGCGGTTGGGAGTTAGGGTTTCCCCCGGAAGGGATATGGAGGGGGGTTTGGGCCGGTCTGGTTGGATGGCCAGCTGGGCCGTTTGGCCCAGTTGGCCAGGGGGGGCTCTTCTCTCTATTTTTTGTAGTTTTGTTTTCTGTTTTTATTGTTTTCCTTTTTCTTTATTTTCTCTACTGTTTTAGCTCATTTTAAAAAACATAGGACTTATATAAAAACATGGTTTCTTCATGACAATTAGTTAGGGAATATTTTCAACACATCGAACCTTTTACCTTTGACTTTTGAAAACTTTAATTGTTCCAACTTTAATTCAAATTTAGAATTTGAATCTGTTTCAATCTAACGTGGGATTATCAACAATAACCGAGGTGACGTGGCATCGTTAACACGGGATTACTGTAGCCTGATTACCCGGGCGTCACAGGAAGAGTCCACTTATTTTCATTAGTCAACATATTATTTAATAATATTTCAGCTTCGTCGACTGTTCTTTCCCTGAAAACACAACCAGCACAACTATCCAAGTAGTCCTTGGAAGCATCGGTTAGTCCATTATAAAAGATATCAAGTATTTCATTTTTCTTGCGAGGATGATGAGGCAAAGCATTAAGTAACCGGAGAAGCCTCCCCCAAGCTTCTGGGAGACTCTCTTCTTTGATTTGCACAAAATTATATATTTCCCACAAGGCAGCTTGTTTCTTATGAGCAGGGAAACATTTAGCAGAGAAGTAATAAATCATATCCTGGGGACTACGCACACAACCAGGAGCAAGAGAATTATACCAAGTCTTAGCATCACCCTTTAATGAGAATGGAAATATCTTAAGGATATAAAAATAGCGGGACTTCTCATCATTAGTAAATAGGGTGGCTATATCATTTAACTTGGTAAGATGTGCCACAATAGTTTCAGATTCAAAGCCATAAAAAGGATCAGATTCAACTAAAGTAATAATCTCAGGATCAACAGAGAATTCATAATCCTTATCAGTAACACAGATAGGTGAAGTAGCAAAAGCAGGGTCAGGTTTCATTCTAGCATTAAGAGATTGCTGCTTCCATTTAGCTAATAACTTTTTAAGATCATATATATCATTGCAAGCAAAGATTTCCCTAGCAGCTTCTTCATTCATTACATAACCCTTAGGAACAACAGGTAATACATAATCATTGGGAGAACCTTCATCATCACTATCATCAGTAATAGGATCTTCAGTAATATCATTCCCCCTAACTCTAGCAAGTTGTTCATTAAGAAATTCACCTAATGGCAAAGTAGTATCACGCACAGAAGTAGTTTCATCATGCATAGCAGAAGTGGCATCATCAATAACATGCGACATATCAGAATTCATAGCAGTAGCAGGTTTAGGTGTCGCAAGTTTACTAATAACAGAAGGAGAATCTAGTGCAAAGCTAGATGGCAGATCCTTACCTCCCCTTGTAGTTGAGGGATAGATCATAGTTCTGTCGTCTTTCAAGTTCTTTATAGTGATCAACAGATATAAATCCCAAGTAACTCAGAGAATAGATCTATGCTCCCCGGCAACAGCGCCAGAAATTAGTCTTGATAACCCACAAGTGTAGGGGATCGCAACAGCTTTCGACGGTAAAGTATTCAACCCAAATTTATTGATTCGACACAAGGGGAGCCAAAGAATATTCTTGAGTATTAGCAGCTGAGTTGTCAATTCAACCACACCTGGATAACTTAGTATCTGCAGCAAAGTATTTAGTAGCAAAAGTGGTATGATAATAAAAGTAATGGTAGCAAAAGTAAAGATAATTGTTTTTGGGTTTTTGTAGTAGTTGTAACAGTAGCAATGGAAAAGTAAATAAGCGAAGAACAATGTGTGAAAAGCTCATAGGCAATGGATCAGTGATGGATAATTATGCCGGATGTGATTCCTCATGTAATAGTTATAACATAGGGTGACACAGAACTAGCTCCAGTTCATCAATGTAATGTAGGCATGTATTCCGTAAATAGTCATACGTGCTTATGGAAAAGAACTTGCATGACATCTTTTGTCCTACCCTCCCGTGGCAGCGGGGTCCTAGCGGAAACTAAGGGATATTAAGGCCTCCCTTTAATAGAGGACCGGAACAAAGCATTAGCACATAGTGAATACATGAACTCCTCAAACTACGGTCATCACTGAGAAGTATCCCGATTATTGTCACTTCGAGGTTGTCGGATCATAACACATAATAGGTGACTATAGACTTGCAAGATAGGATCAAGAACACACATATATTCATGAAAACATAATAGGTTCAGATCTGAAATCATGGCACTCGGGCCCTAGTGACAAGCATTAAGCATAGCAAAGTCATAGCAACATCAATATCAGAACATAGTGGATACTAGGGATCAAACCCTAACAAAACTAACTTGATTACATGGTAAATCTCATCCAACCCATCACCGCCCAGCAAGCCTATGATGGAATTACTCACGCACGGCGGTGAGCATCATGAAATTGGTGATGAAGGATGGTTGATGATAACAACGGCGATGAATCCCCCTCTCCGGAGCCCCGAACGGACTCCAGATCAGCCCTCCCGAAAGAGATTAGGGCTTGGCGGCGGCTCCGTGTCATAAAAGGTGATGAAACTTTTTATCTCGATTGTTTTCTCCCCGAACGTGAATATATGGAGTTGGAGTTGAGGTCGGTGGAGGTCCAGGGGGGGCACGAGATAGGAGGGCGCGCCCTATAGGGGGGGCGCCCCCCTGTCTCGTGTACAGGCCCTGGGCCCCCTGGTGTATTTCTTTCGCCTATTAATTCCAAAAAGTGCCTCCGCGGATTTTCAGGACATTCCGAGAACTTTTATTTTCTACACATAAAACAACATCATGGCAGTTCTGCTGAAAACAGCGTCAGTCCGGGTTAGTTTCATTAAAATCATGCAAGTTAGAGTCCAAAACAAGGGCAAAAGTGTTTGGAAAAGTAGATACGTTGGAGACGTATCAGATAACCTGGCCGACAACTGGCTTCAGCTCCCTCGCTCCTTCGCCGGTGAACTATTGGCCACTGGCCCCGGTGGGCTCTGGTTGCAGGAAGATGGCTGCTGCAGCAAGGCTCCTGGGTCGCGGTGGAGATCTCCATCGCCGGCAACGTAACCTTGACCCGGGGCTAGCAGACGTTTGCCCGTGCACGTGGTCTGGATAGGCGGTGCACCCTCCACTTCAAGTATGACGGTGACGCGACCCTCTACATGAGGGTGTTCGGAGAAGATTGCCGTTGTGTTGGGTGTTGCCCTGAAGACAACGATGGCGACGAGGTGCTCGGCCTTGGAAACGGCCGTGACGGGGGCGAAGGTGGACCTGCTCCTGGTGGCGACCGCAGGTCATCGAGCTTCAGCGGCTCCTCCTCCGGCGAGAGCTCCTCCAGCGATGGCCGCGATCAGCCACCACACTACCGCGCTTGCTTCGAGGGCGGCCACGGGTCGTCCCATCGCCGCGCTCCGGTGAAGCATGAGGTGGAGTTTGACTGAGCTCAGGAGGACGACGCAGATCCCTCCTTGTGAGCTGTTGCGAGGCGCCTGTTGTCGGTGTCAAAACCAGCGGATCTCGGGTAGGGGGTCCCGATCTATGCGTCTAAGGCTAATGGTAACAGGAGGTAAGGGGCACGATGTTTTACCCAGGTTCGGGCCTCTCGATGGAGGTAAAACCCTACTTCTTGCTTGATTGATCTTGATGATATGAGTGTTACAAGAGTTGATCTACCACGAGACCGTAGAGGCTAAACCCTAGAAGCTAGCCTATAATGATTATGATTGTCCCTCTAAGGACTAGACCCTCCGGTTTATATAGACACCGGAGGGGGTTAGGGTTTACACAGAGTCGGTTACAAAGAAGGAAATACAATATCCGGATTGCCAAGCTTGTGTTCCACACAACGGAGAGTCCCATCCGGACATGGGACGAAGTCTTCAGTCTTGTATCTTCACGGTCCATTAGTCCGGTTGTCCGGATACCCCCTAATCCAGGACTCCCTCAGTAGCCCCTGAACCAGGCTTCAATGACGATGAGTCCGACGCGTAGATTGTCTTCGGCATTGCAAGGCGGGTTCCATCTCCGAATACTCCGAAGTAGATTTAAGGATTGTGTCCAGCTTTGCGAGATAATTTCCGCACACCTCCGTAGAGAGCATAGCACTTCATAAATCTGATTGCTGGCAATTTTTGTACGTGTGCTCTTACGCCATGGTCTGGTCCAACACGAACCGGTTTTTCTTGGCTTGCCTCGATACGCGTTGCAAGGCGGTTTTATTGGCATGCCTTGCCAAAGCATAGATCGTGTTCCCCTTATCGCGATATCTTCCATCAATACGGGCGTGCGCAACCCCACGATGACTGTTGGTATGACTCCGTATTTTTTAGGTAAGCCCCAAGCGGTTATGTTGAGGACGCTTGATATTCACCCCCTTTATAGAGGGGTCGAGGCCGATCCCTCTTTTCTACCACGCTTGCGCCTTTTCGCATCTCGAGTTCCAACACCTTAAGCCCAAGCTTAAGCCCTCCGGATCTTCAATCATGTCTGAATCCTACCTTCAAGGCCGGTGGGTGGCTTCCTCTATCACAAAGGAGGACATTGCGAAGCTTAGGGAGGTTGGATACCTGACCACGGACATTAGGCACAGGCTCCCTGCTCCAGGGCAGATCATCCCTACTCCCGAGCCCAATGAGAGTGTCGTATTTGTTTCTCACTTCCTCCGCGGCTTAGGCTTCACTCTTGATCCCTTCGTGAGAGGGCTCATGTTCTACTACGGGCTAGATTTTCATGATCTAGCTCCGGACGCCATCCTTCATATCTTGTCGTTCATCGTTGTGTGCGAAGATTTTCTCCACGTCACCCCGCACTTCGGCTTATGGCTCAAGACCTTCAATGTGAAGCCGAAGATGATTGAGGGGCGACACGCAGAGTGCAGAGGTGCTGTAATAAGCAGGAACACCAATGCCCCATGGCCAGAGGCTCCTTCCTGGAGGTGTCCGATCTATGGCAGTGGAGGTGGTTTTACGTCACGGCTCCCAGAGGCACAAAGTGGGCGGCTGCCCCCGACTTCCGTTCTGGCCCTTCGCCTCAACTGGCGTCATGGGCCAACGTAGGACGGGATTCGGGGCCTGCTAATAATGTACCAACGTTGCAGAGCCGCATACGGGAGCTTCTTGAGAGGGACATCAGCCTTGTAAGTGTAATTCAGGTAATGCTAGTCCGACGGATCTTGTCGTGCAAACGCCGGCCTCTCCGGGTGTGGGAGTTCAATCCGGAAGGTCCGCGGACTATTCTGCACTTCTTCGGTGTCACGCTCGAAGGGATGTGTAAGTTATTCTTCGGACCACAAGTAAAGTGTCCGGACACCACCGAGGATGCGGACCTGAGCTGCAATCGCCCGGATACCCAAGTAAGCAACCCAGAAACCGAACACTTTGTTTATTTTTATCATAAAATTATTCTTAAAATCCTCCTTGGCCAGGAATGGCTCGGCAAGGCGGAGAGAATCAGGTGTCCGGCGCCACTTCCCGAAGGCTCGCCTAGTCCCACCATAGCTAAGATGCTTGGTCGTGTGCTAAGTAAAGTGCCCTCGGGGAAAGACGAAGGGAAGAAAAGAGAAGCAGAACTTCACACATTGCACATCCAAACAGGGGGAATTGCTACCTCCCCAAAGGAGGATAGTCGGGGAGGGGAATCTAAGGCCTCCTCCCCTCGCAGGAAGAAGAGGGCCGCCTCCAAAGACTTGGAGACAGAGGTGCCCAGACAAGGGAAGAAAGCTTCACCAGGGGGCCCTGCCCCAAAGGGCGTCCTCACCGCGCCATGCCCGCCAACGGCCAGCCCTCAGCCGAGTTGTAAGTTAATCATAAATACGAAGATACTGCTTACTTCTCCGAGAACAGTAACCAGGATCCATTCTTTGCAGTCCGGCTAGCAGCTCTTCTCGACAGAGTTCGTCTTCGGGGGATCTCCTTCCGGAGATGATGGAGAGTGAGACCCCACCAACCTCTCCGCCTCATGGGGCGGGCGACCCCGAGGTGTCCTCATGGAGGAGTCCAGATATGCCGAAGCCAGAATCTAATACTTCGGCCGCCCTGAGCCTGGAGCGTTCGGCTTCCATGGGGGCGATAAGAAGGGTCCGGCATAGTTCGGCCTCCGGCCGGACACACTGACAGGCCTTCTGGAGCGAGTTGCTCTCTCAGAGGAGCACCATTCATTAATGAGCATGGTGTTTGAGAAGATTTCATCCGCCACAAGCGGGTTGAATGAAGCCTTTACGAGCCTGCTCAGAGGCTTTGAGGTATGTAATGAAAATACATAACTATGACGCACACGCTAGGTGTGCTCCATATGGATAGTAGCCCCTGAGACTCTGGTTGCCAGCCCTAGGCGGCAAACGGAGGATCACATTGTTAAGTAATGATCGCGCTGTATTTATGCGCAGGTGTCTAAGGATCCGGCAGCCGACCGGTCCGTTGAAGTTGCCGAACTGAGGAGGCAGATTGCAGTTATTGATGCCGATATCACACTTGTGAATGAGCGACTTAACGAGTCACAAGGTATGGGCTCTGCTTTCCTTATGTTTTATGGGAAAATTGAGAGGATCATAATGTTAATGCGATATACTTGGACTGTAGACGGTGCTCCTGCCATGGAAGCCCTGAGGGCGGAACTTGCCCTGGCCAAGGAACAAACCCGGGCTAGCAATGCGGCTGCCCTAAAGGTGGCCGAAGAGTTGAGAGCCAAACAAGCTGCTCATCACCGAAACGAAGACAAAATAGCCGAGATGGTTGTGGAGCTGAAAAATGCCGCTGACTGGTATGAGCTCCTTGAAAAAGAGAATCAGGCTAATTCGGCTGACCTGAAGAAGGCACTTGATGCGGCCAAGGAGACGCGGTCCGAGATCAGGGATGCGCGGGAGGAGCTTCGACAGGCCGGAGAAATCGCGGCTGGAAACCCCTATTTATTGCGGATGAAGTTTTTAGATCCGAAGTATGCTCCCCTGGATCGACGGTGGAGCCCTGCAGACGCGTATGCGGATTTGGCAAAGAGTACGGCTGATGCGGCCAAGTTTTTTGAAGATCAAAAAGATAATGAAGTGGAGAAGTTGTTCTGGTCGCAATTCAGTGCTCCCACGCGCCCATTGTCGTTGAGTGAGAGGATGGTTGTTGTGGCTGAGCTTCATAGGTTGTTCGGTCTTGCAATGCGGTCTGTAATAGACCATCTATGGCCGAAGGGGCCTAAGCCGAACAGTTATTTTGGTTTAGTGCAACAATTCCTTGGTGCCGTATCGCAGATCGATGCCATGAAGAGGTTGCCGTGCATAGAGGGTGCACGGATGGCTCTTGCCCACGTTAAAGCATATTGGACAGATATGGAGGCCACCATCATTGCGACCCAGAATCCGGCGGGAGGCCAGGATCCGGCCGACCACTACTTGGAGCAGGTAATAGAAGGTGCTCGCTTAATAGAGGCTCAGTGCTCGAAGAATGTCATGTTCGAGTGATAGATCGTTTCATTGTAAAAACAATGCTATTTTGATTATGAAGGCTATGTTTATACTTTTTGCCCGAAAGTGTTATTGTGCCTCCTGTGCGTCCGTTCTATGTATATATGTAATCTGAAAGTTAGCAGTCGTTGGCTTCAGCCCCCACGCATAATCACACTTGATCCAACGTCTTGGTCCATTAAGGAGGTGATCGCACGTCGAACTAGGCAACCGGACTATATAGCTTTAACACCTTCACTTAGCCATAGGAGTTTGACGGTGGGGCTACTATGTAGCCCCTGGTACCTTCGCGTGCATCCGAATACGGGCGCGTGTGTACATGATCGGGAAACGGTCCTTCGTTAATGCAGAGGAATCCTCAAGATTCCGCTAAGTCTTCGAGTGGTTAAACAGTCTCTCGATATATCATGATAGTCAGTTTTCGGCTTTCTCTACTGAGGTGCTCATCCGGAATAACCAGGGCACAATTGCAGTAGTTCTCCTTTGGCCGTCTTAGCAGATAAGAACGGAACATAAGACGGCAAACCCAGGAGCCGGGCAAACCCAACATTTGACCAAAGACATGATTCGGAGCTGATGCATATAAGGCCAAACTCGCGACGCCGAACACTCCCGAACGTATTCAGACTTTATAACATATACTGGGCTGAGTGACACCCTTTATTGTGAACCCTGTATTTCCAGGTACGTGCATTAGTCTGTCGTGGCGAAATGCCAATAACGACAGTATCCTCTGTGGGTGCGGTTCCCATGGGATGTGTAAACAACAAGAGACAATAAAAAAGGTTTCGGGGCCCTGCTGCATGTCTGCGCCTTTGTCTCTGTTGTGCCATGTCCTGGGAGGGTATCGCACGAATGGTGTCTGTAAAAAGAAAAACTCATGTAGAAGAGTATGACGTAAGTGTGTGAAGAGTTGGCTATCACTAATGGATAGTAAAAGTGAAAGACATTGGCATGTTAGTAAGGTCAAGCCAATAGTTGGGCTTTATTAAATATCTATAGCCCCTGGTGTCCTCGATGGGATTACATGTGTGGCGCCCAGATCAGGTTTATCTGGGCTGTCGGACTCGTCTAACCATGTCTGCGGTCTTAACAACCGATCATGCGTTCTGGTATTAGAGGCCGCTTAGAGTCCGGCTGCTAGAGCCGTCTCATACTCATCCGCGCGTAAGGAACACTCTGTATTTCCATTGACGGTGATGACGCCGCGTGGGCCAGGCATCTTGAGTTTAAGGTAGGTATAGTGCAGTACTGCGTTGAAGCGGGTGAAGGCCGTTCTCCCGAGCAAGGCATGATAACCACTTTGGAGGGGGGCGATTGTGAAGAGTAGTTCTACGCTTCTGAAGTTGCCTGGGGAGCCGAATGTCACCTCTAGTACGAGGGAGCCCCTGCAGCGGGCTTCAACGCCTGGTATCACCCCTTCAAAGGTGGTGTTACTTTGGCTGATTCGGGATGGGTCTATCCCCATCCTGCGGATAGTGTCCTAGTATATTAGGTTAAGACTACTCCCGCCGTCCATGAGGACGCGGGTGAGATGGTATCCGTCGATTATTGGGTCGAGCACCAAGGCAGCTGATCCTCCGTGCCGCATACTAGTCGGGTGGTCCCTGTGATCGAAGGTGATCGGGCAGGCCGACCAGTGGTTAAGTTTGGGGGCGACGGGCTCTATGCATATGCGTCTCTGATCGCGCGTTCGCTCCTTCTTGTGGGTATGTGAGTCGCGTGGATCATGTTTACTGTTTTTACCTCTGGTGGGAATTTTTTCTGTCCCCCAGTGTTCGGCTGGCAAGGCTCATCCTCATATTCACTTGGTGTTTCCCTTCCCTTGTGTTCGGCATTTAATTTGCCGGCCTGCTTAAAGACCCAGCATTCTCTATGAGTGTGGTTCGCAGGTTTTTCGGGGGTGCCATGAATTTGGCACAGTCTGTCCAGGACTTTGTTTAGGCCGGACGGTCCTTCTTTGCTGCCTTTAAATGGCTTCTTTTGTTGACCGGGTCGAGAGCCCCTGAATCCGGCGTTGACCGTTGTGTTGTCCGGACTTTCTTCCTTGTTTCGACGTTTGTTTTTATTGCGCCATGGCTTCTCGTTGCCATCCCTTATTTCGGATGTACTTGGGTCGCTGGTGCCTCTACGGGCCAACCAGCTGTCTTCACCCGCGCAAAAGCGGGTCATAAGGCTTGTTAAGGCTGCCATTGTCCTCGGCTTTTCTTGGCCGAGGTGTCTGGCGAGCCACTCATCCCGGATGTTGTGCTTGAAGGCCGCTAGGGCTTCGGCATCCGGACAATCGACAATTTGATTCTTCTTAGTGAGGAATCTGTTCCAAAGCTTGCGGGCGGACTCTCCGGGCTGTTGAATTATGTGACTTAAATCGTCTGCGTCCGGAGGTCGGACGTAGGTCCCTTGAAAATTGGCCCTGAAGGCATCCTCGAGTTCCTCCCAACTTCCGATTGAATTTTCGGGGAGGCTTTTCAACCAGTGTCGAGCTGGTCCCTTCAACTTGAGGGGAAGGTATTTGATGGTGTGGAGGTCGTCCCCACAAGCCATGTGGATATGCAGGATAAAATCTTCAATCCAGACTCCGGGATCTGTCGTTCCGTCATATGCCTCTATGTTCACGGGTTTGAAACCATGTGGAAATTCGTGGTCCAGTACCTCTTCGGTGAAGCACAGAGGGTGAGCAGCTCCTCTGTATTTGGATATGTTGTGGCATGCTATCGACTGTTGTTGTTTCCGGTGTTGATTCCGAACTAGTACTCGATCAGTATGATCGTTTTGGTGACCATAATCCTTCGTCGGAGCGTGTCCTCTAGATCCGTAGATGGACCTGGTCGCGCTGGCCCTTTTGTCCAGTAGCTCGCGTAAATCATGTGAGGCATCAGTGGCTGCTTTGTTGCGGTTACGAAGTGGTTTGTCCAGCCTGCTGGCCGTATTGTTCTTCGGTGCAATGGCCTCATCGTCGAATTCTGGCAGCAGCTTGCACTTTGGATAGCTCTTTGTGCAGCGATCGTCGCCGTATTTTTCTTTAGTGTCTAGCACTGTATTCCATCTGCGATTGAGCGTTTCTTGGGCGGCTTTAAGCCTTTGCTTCTACTTCTTTAGACTTCTCGCAGTGGCCATGAGCTTTCTGTGGAAGTTATCTTGTTTCAAACGTGTTTTCGAGATGATGAATGCATCGTCGTCCGGGCTTTGCTCCTCTCCCGGGGCGGGTTGATGGGTTCGGCCCTCGAGATCGCTATGGTCGGGTGTCTGCTCCGGGCTATGTTCGGCGTGACCTGGCTCATCCTGCTCCATCACTGGGTCCATATGGTCGTTGTTGCCTTTGGAGTTGTCTGGGGTGTCGATCCTTCGAGCGCTGTTATCGCTATTTTTACAGTGGCTAGACTTAGAGAGGCGTCTGCGCCGTCGTTTTTGCTTTTGTCCAGGGGTTTTATCCTCCGTTTTATCGCCATCATCCTCCTTAGGCGTGTCCACCATGTATATATCATATGATGAGGTGGCAGTCTAGCGCCCCGTGGGTGGTGGTTCTGAATCGTCTCCTGCGCCGACGTTCATACCGTCAGTGTCATCAGAGTTGAAGTCAAGCATGTATGTTACGTCGTCGACAGTGGCTATGAAGTGGGTGGTGGGTGGGTAACGAATTTCTTCATCGCCTTCGTCCCCCTTGAGCTGGACATAGTTCGGCCAAGAGTCTCTTGACAAAGAGAGAGACTTTAGTGAGTTCAGCATGTCGCCAAAGGGCGAGTGCTGGAAGATATCCGCAGCGGCAAATTCCATTACCGGAGCCCGGCCAGAATCGGCGGGCTCGGGGGCACGCGGTCTGGGACCTACAACCGGACACAAGTCCCGGGGTCCAAAGACACAGGCTTCCTTGGGGATGAAGTCTGTGTTCGGCTCTTCTACCGATGAGTGTGCGGCCTCCGGGGTGGGGTCCATCCACCCGTCCTCGGACGATGCAATCTACCCCGAATTTAGGTCTGGGGCTCCTATGGGCGCGATAGCCCAAGTATTGTCCGACAGCACGTCTAAGCCGTGCTTATCGTGACTGTTCGGCGCTCCTGGCGTAGGCCCGAATCCATCGAAGATCAAGTCTCCGCGGACATTGGCCGTGTAGTTCAAGTTTCCGAATCTGACCTGATGGCCAGGGGCGTAGCTGTCGGTCTGCTCCAGATGGCCAAGCGAATTGGCCCGCAGAGCGAAGCCGCCGAACACAAAGATCAGTCCGGGGAGAAAACTCTCACCTTGGACCGCGTTGTTGTTGATGATTGAAGGAGCCATCGAGCCTTGCAGCGACGACACAGAGGAACTCTCAATGAAAACACCAATGTCGGTGTCAAAACCGGCGGATCTCGGGTAGGGGTCCCGATCTGTGCGTCTAAGGCTAATGGTAACAGGAGGCAAGGGACACGATGTTTTACCCAGGTTCGGGCCCTCTCGATGGAGGTAAAACCCTACTTCCTAGTTGATTGATCTTGATGATATGAGTGTTACAAGAGTTGATATACCACAAGATTGTAGAGGCTAAACCCTAGAAGCTAGCCTATAATGATTATGATTGTCCCTCTAAGGACTAAACCCTCTGGTTTATATAGACACCGGAGGGGGTTAGGTTTTACACAGAGTCGGTTACAAAGAAGGAAATACAATATCCGGATCGCCAAGCTTGTCTTCCACGCAAAGGAGAGTCCCATCCAGACACAGGACAAAGTCTTGAGTCTTGTATCTTCACGGTCCATTAGTCCAGCCAAAGTACATAGTTCGGCTGTCCAGATACCCCCTAATCCAGGACTCCCTCACCTGCCGCTTTTGTTTTGTTTTCCTGCATCAAGAGAGAATTATGGAGCCCCGTGGGGGCATGCAACAGACTATGACTCCCTAGTTATCGTGCTGCATTTACTGTTCCTGTGCCGTGTTATGGTGTTGTTGTTATGCGTCTGTGCGTAGGAACAACTCAGCTTGGGACGTTTGAAGTAGTTTCTGCCTCGCGGGGTGCCTGCTTCAGGCCTCGCCGGGTGCCTTAAGAGCTGCAAAAAAATTGTTGGGAGAATCATTTTCGAACCTTGGCGTGAGGGGTGCCGGTCGTGGTCTGGCGCTTCGTGTCGCGATGCTCGAGGGGCACGGACTGGGAGGGGTGCAACCACTGCGAACTCGAATGAGAGAGCCTCGTGAAAATCAGGACAGGAATGGCTCACGAGGGCGCCCACGCAGCCCCCTCGCATGGTTTGCGAGAGAGAGAACGAGTCAGACAAAAATCTGAAATAGAAAACATGAGCAGAAGACGACGGGCAGAACCGGCAAAGAACACTAGAAGCAACTTTAATCGAGGTTCAAACAAGGGAGAACAAGCCAACTGCAGAAAGCAAATGAAAAGCCGCGTCTGGCACCTAGTCTAGTCTTCGACGTCTTCTCACCAGCGTGGAGCTAAGTGCTGCCACTGGGCATGGGAGGGAGCCCTCGAGGCCCAAGGGCGGCACTTCGGAGACTCCGGGGCGTGTACAGCCCCACTCATTATTACGTGAGAGTGTCACGGGCGGCGAGCTTTGATACGTCTCCAACGTATCTATAATTTATGAAGCATTCATGCTATTTTATTATTTGTTTTGAAATATTACGGGCTTTATTATACACTTTTATATTACTTTTGGGACTAACCTATTAACCGGAGGCCCAGCCCATATTGCTATTTTATTGCCTGTTTCAGTATTTCGAAGAAAAGGAATATCAAACGGAGTCCAAACGGAATGAAACCTTCGGGAGCGTGATTTTTAGAAAGGATATGATCCAGGAGACTTGGAGTTCAATCCAAGGAAGGTTCGAGGAAGTCAGAAGATAGGAGGGCGCGCCCCCCTGTCTTCTGGGCCCCTCGAGGCTCCCCCGACCAACTTCTTTCGCCTATATATTCCCATATACCCTAAAAACATCGAAGACAAAGATAGATCGGGAGTTCCGCCGCCGCAAGCCTCTGTAGCCACCATAAACCTCTCGGGAGCCCATTCCGGCATCCTGCCGGAGGGGGGGATCCCTCACCGGTGGCCATCTTCATCATCCCGGCGCTCTCCATGACGAGGAGGGAGTAGTTTACCCTCGGGGCTGAGGGTATGTACTAGTAGCTATGTGTTTGATCTCTCTCTCTCTCTCTCTCGTGTTCCCTCTATGGCACGGTCTTGATGTATTGCGAGCTTTGCTATTATAGTTGGATCTTATGATGTTTCTCCCCCTCTACTCTCTTGTGATCATTGAGTTTTCCTCTTGAAGTTATCTTATCGGATTGAGTCTTTAATGATTTGAGAACACTTGATGTATGTCTTGCCGTGCTTATCTGTGGTGACAATGGGATATCACGTGATCCACTTGATGTATGTTTTGGTGATCAGCTTGCGGGTTCCGCCCATGAACCTATGCATAGGGGTTGGCACACGTTTTTGTCTTGACTCTCCATTAGAAACTTTGGGGCACTCTTTGAAGTACTTTGTGTTGGTTGAATAGATGAATATGAGATTATGTGTTCATATCGTATAATCATGCCCACGAATACTTGAGGTGACAATGGAGTATCTGGGTGACATTAGGGTTTTGGTTGATTTGTGTCTTAAGGTGTTATTATAGTATGAACTCTATGATAGATTGAACGGAAAGAATAGCTTCATGTTATTTTACTACGGACTCTTGAATAGATAGAACAGAAAGGATAACTTTGAGGTGGTTTCGTACCCTACCATAATCTCTTCATTTGTTCTCCGCTATTAGTGGCTTTGGAGTGACTCTTTGTTGCATGTTGAGGGATTGTTATATGATCCAAGTATGTTATTATTGTTGAGAGAACTTGCACTAGTGAAAGTATGAACCCTATGCCTTGTTTCCTACCATTGCAATACCGTTTACGCTCACTTTTATCATTAGTTACCTTGCTGTTTTTATATTTTCAGATTACAAAAGCCTATATCTACCATCCATATTGCACTTGTATCACCATCTCTTCGCCGAACTAGTGCACCTATACAATTTACCATTGTATTGGGTGTGTTGGGGACACAAGAGACTCTTTGTTATTTGGTTGCAGGGTTGCTTGAGAGAGACCATCTTCATCCTACGCCTCCTGTGGATTGATAAACCTTAGGTCATCCACTTAAGGGAAATTTGCTACTGTCCTACAAACCTGTGCACTTGCAGGCCCAACAATGTCTACAAGAAGAAGGTTGTGTAGTAGACATCAAGCTCTTTTCTGGCGCCGTTGCCGGGGATGCTAGGTAAGCGGCACTCACACCCCGTCAACTAAGCTCTTTTCTAGCGCCGTTGCCGGGGTGGTGAGTGCTTGAAGGTATATCTTTAGATCTTGCAATCGAATCTTTTTGTTTCTTGTTTTATCACTAGTGTATTTTAAAAAAGAAAACTACAAAAAAATGGAATTGAGTTTGTCTCATACGCTTTGTCTTTTTAATATCTTTCTGAGTATGATGAAAAGGAAAATTGTGCTCAAGTGCTAGAAGAAGAATTGCAATGTTGTTAGTATGAACTCTTTGAACATCCATAGTACTAATGATGATTGCACTAGTTATGATGAAAATATCTCTTATAAGCATGTCGATTTTTGTGGAGTAGATTGGGTTTGCAAGTACAAACCAAATAGGGAAATAGATATTGCAAGAGGCATAAGTATTTAGAAACTAAAGGGTTGCAAGAAAGTCTTGATTTTTGTGCTGAAAAATTCAATATTTTTCGTGCCCCTTGTGAACTTTGCAATGAACGTGGTCATTTAAATCTCCAATGCAAATTGTTTCATGATCGAATTGTGTCCAAAAATTGTGATAGCTTGATTACCCTTGGGCATCATAAAGAGCTTAGTCTTCTTTTGGGGTATGAAGAAATGAAACGTATAACTGAGGGTATTCCAAAATTTAATCTTGATAGATTTCTTGATTTTGATCTAGAGAAGATTTATTTGTATTGTGCGGTGAATTGCATTGAAAATCATATTGCCAATTACCTAAAGAAAAGAAAGCAAATAGAAGATGATGAGAATACTAATGAAAGGGAAGAGACTTCCCAATATCCTCCTATTATTTCTTATGATGAATCAGGTAACGAGGAGGAGCCTTCTATTCAAACAATCTCATCAATAAGGAGCTCAAAGAAGAAGGTTGAACCCACACATAACGTGAAGAAGAAAAAGAAAAGAAGGAGCAACAAAGGTAAAAAGGTATCCCTCCCAAATGATGTTGCTCCTACTACTCATTGTGATGATGATAATTGCTATACTATTGGTGCTATCCATATTTTTAATGATGAGAGTGATTATGCTTATGATATGAAAAGGCCCAAGCTTGGGGAAGCTATGTTTGATAAGGATGAAATATTTGAGAATATATTTGCTGAAATTAATGTTTGTCCCAAACTTGGGGATGCTACATTTAATGAAGATGATATTTTTAGCATCCCAAGTTTTGATATGCAAAGTTGTTATGATGATAGCATGCCTCTTACCTATGATGATTATATTGATGAAAGTGGGTTTGGAAGAGTGTCAACTTTAGGAAGTAGTGATCCCATTATTTTGGAAGATGTTGAATCTTATTGTGATGAATGTGAAAGTGGATTTGGAAGAGTGTCAACTTTATTTAGTGATGATTCCACTATCTTGGAAGAGGTTTCAATCGATTATGATGAGAATGAAGTTGCTACTTATGATGATTATTGTGATGAAACTTATGCTATAAAAAGTAGTGATGATTATATTTATAAAACTTGTAATTGCCCTTTTTCTGAACATTACTCTTTTAGTGTGGAAACAATTTATAGTATTCGAGTCTCTTATGATACTCCCACTATTCTGAATGAGAAGAATTTTGCTTATGTGGAGAGTGGTAAAAATTCTATGCTTGTAGATCATGAAAAGAATGCTTTAGGTGCTGGTTATATTGTTGAATTTATTCATGATGCTACTTAACATTATCATGAGAGAGGAATATATGCTTGTAGGAATTGCAATAATGTCAAGTTTCCTCTCCATGTGTTGAAAATCTTGAAGTTATGCTTGTTTTACCTTCCTATGCTAGTTGATTATTGTTTCCATAAGTTGTTTGCTCACAAAATCCCTATGCATAGGAAGTGGGTTAGGCTTAAATGTGCTAGTCATATGCTTTATGATGCTCCCGTTATGTTTCAATTCTTATCTTTTATGTGAGCATCATTGTCATCATCATGCCTAGCTAGAAAGGCATTAAAGAAAAGCGCTTGTTGGGAGACAACCCAATACTATCCTTACTGTTTTTGTGTTTTCACATGATTATGCTACTGTATTAATCATGTGTTATAGCTTTTGTTTCAATAAAGTGCCAAGTAAGACATTTAGGATAGCTTGCGGTGATAGTTGTGTTGATCCTGCTGAGAATCAAAAACTTTTGCACCCAGTAAATTAGTTTTTTTTAATTCACAGAAACGTGCTCTTTATCTGATTCTTTTTTATCTGGATTGGTACACGAATTTCTTAGGACTTCCTAATTTGTTGGCGTTCTGGGAACGGGGGTCCCTAGACTTGCCTGCCTGCGGCCTGCGGCCTGCGGCGTGGCTCAAGTGGGGGCCCAGTGCAACCCAGCTTCATCAGCTCAAGCTCAAGACCCTCACGAGGGGCCAAACCTTGCGGGGCGGACGACAAGAAGCTTCCTCAGGAGCAGCCTCATCAGGCAGGCTCGCGAGGAGGCGGAGAGATCAAGGCAGGGTACCCCGCGAAGAGCCCGTGACGCAAGCTATGGCAATCGAGGCCAGGCGGGCGCCGGCCTGCACAGTGTCCTTGTTTCCCCTTTGGTGCAAAGGGGGCAAGCACAGGCCAAGGCATCAGGCAAAGGTTACTGTTTCGGTGCAACAAGACCAAGACCAGCAGAATGGCAGGATGGAGGTCATCGTGGAGCCTAGGACGGCGTCATCGTCAGAGCCTTTGGCAGCCGAAGACCAACTTTGGTCAGGATAAGTGTACTAGATGTTCCCCTTCAAAATGGCCATTTGTTGGCGCCCTTCCCGCTCATTATTTGGGAAGAGGCCCAGGGCCTCCCTCTATAAATAGAGCTAGCCACCACAGGGAGGAGGGGATTGGATCCAGGTTGCGAATAGACTAGAGAGAGGCGACTGAACTCCCCAAGCAGTTCATCGCACCAGCTCAAGAACAGCCCCTCGCGAGGCTGTTCTCCCTTTGTATTGTTCATCTTCAGCCCCTGAGGCAACCCACCACACCACACACTGGAGTAGGGTATTACACCACAATGGTGGCCTGAACCAGTATAAATCTCGTGTCCCTTGTGTGTTCTTCTTTCTAGCCTAGATCCTTTGCGAGACTTCGAGACGTGAGCTGGTAGGGGAAAGATCTTCGTGCGCACCCCAGAGTTCGAACCTCAAGGGTCTGCCGGAACCCGAAATCCGACATTTGGCACGCCAGGTAGGGGGTGCGCCGAAGTTCTCCCTTCCGGCGGCCCGCTCTCCACCGACATCGCGTTTCGCCCTCATGGCGGACAACGCGCCGCCCGCTCCGACAGTCGATGCCAGCACTGGGGCCAGGGGCTCCGAGCCTTGGCCCCTGCCTTGCGACAGGTGCAGTGGCCGCACAAGTTCAAGCCAGAGATGCCGCCGCGCTACAATGGCGCGATGGATCTGCTGGTTTTCCTGCTGGCGTACGAGGAGGCCGTCCTCAAGGCCGAGGGGGGCGACAGGGTGATGGCCAACTAGTTTCCCATGGCCCTCGCCGGCGTTCCGCGCATGTGGCTGCTCCACGTACCGACGGCTTCTGTGACCTCATGGGGGGAGCTGCGTGACCTCTTCCTCGCCCATTACGCTGCGCCAATGCCCCCGATCGTCGCAGCTCTCCTGGGCGGCTCACAGGCACCACCTTCGAGCCACCACGTCAAGTCGTTCACCCGCCAGATCGGCGCTGCCTCCAAACACCGAGAAGCCCCCTCGGGCTGGGTGGCGCCCGAGGCCGATCTGACCTTCAACTCGGACGATCACCCCTCCAACCCTGCCGGTTCGGGTGCGCTCCCGATGTTGTGCACCCCCACCATCTGCCAAGTGGCCGTCACCAGGACCCTCATCGACGGTGGTGCCGGCCTCAACGTGCTCTCGGTGGAGGCCTTCAGCCTCCTCCACGTGCCACTAGAGCGGCTTCAGCCCAGCAGGCCTTTATCGGGCGTCGGAGTCGGTTCCACCTCCTCCTTGGGACAGATCCACCTCCCGGTGACCTTCGACACCTACAACAACTTTCGCAGAGAGCTGATCGACTTCGACATCGCCCCCATCAGCCTCCCCTACAACGCCATCCTTGGCTACCCGGCGTTGGCCCAGTTCATGGCAGCAACTCACCCAGCGTACAACCTCATGAAGATGCCCGGGAGCGGCGGCGTCCTTACCGTGTCAGGAGACACAAGGGATGCACTGCAGGCGCTCAAGCTTGCTTTCAAGACGGCCGCGGTGGTGCAGCCCACCAGCGCTGACGCCCTCGAGCCCAAGGGGCCTGCGCCGGCTAAGAAGAAATAGCTATTCACCCAAGACAAGGCGGAAACCAAGCAGGTATCGGTCAATGAAGACGGATCCACTGACGCCACCTTCACCATAGGTGCCAACCTCGAACCCGAGCAGGAGGAGGCCTTGGTGAAGTTCCTGCGCGTGAACAAGAAGGTGTTCGCATGGGAACCTGATCAGCTAGCAGGGGTCCCGAGGAGTGTGATCGAGCATCACCTCAATGTGTGCCCCAACGTGCGCCCCGTGAAGCAGAAGGCAAGGTGGCAGTCCACTGAGAAACAATCTTTCATCGTCCAGGAGACCCGCAAGCTAGAGGCAGCAGGGGTTATTCGCGAGGTCCGCTACCCAGACTGGTTGGCTAACCCAGTCGTCGTGCCGAAAAAGGGAGGAAAGGAACGCATGTGTGTCGACTTCACCAACCTCAACAAAGCCTGCCCGCAGGATCCATTTCTGCTCCCCCGCATCGACCAGATCGTCGACTCCACCGCTGAGTGTGACCTATTATGCTTCCTGGATGCCTTCTCGGGCTATCACCAGATCAAGATGGCGGTAGAAGACGTGGAAAAAACGGCTTTCCTGACCCCATGTGGAGTGTACTGCTATACATGCATGCCATTTGGGTTGCGCAACGCAGGCACGACCTTTCAGCGGCTGATGCACATCGCCTTGGGCCGGCAGCTCGGGAGGAACACTGAAGCTTATGTCGATGACATTGTGGTGAAGTCTCGGGAGGCAAAAACCCTGATACAAGACCTGGAAGAAACTTTCGCAATCCTGAATGAAGTGGACCTGCGGCTCAACCCGGAGAAGTGCGTGTTCGGAGTCCCCTCGGGCAAGCTCTTGGGCTTCCTCGTGTCCCACAGGGGCATCGAGGCCAACCCAGAGAAGGTCAAGGCGGTCGAAGACATGAGCCCACCAAAGACCCTCAGAGAAATGCAAAAGCTCACCAGGCGTGTAACCGCCTTAGGGCGCTTCATCTCTAAGTTGGGGGAGCGAGCGCTGCCTTTCTTCAAGCTGATGAAGAAGAAAGGCCCCTTTGAATGGACTGAAGAGGCCGACAAGGCATTCCAAGATCTCAAGAGGTACCTTACCAGCCCTCCGGTGATAGTAGCCCCACGCCCTTGGGAGCCCTTGGTGCTCTACCTTGCAGCCACCCCCTACTCCGCCAGCGCAGCCCTGGTGGCGGTTAGGGAGGAACTTCAGATCAAGGCCGCAGTCGCGGCCCCGGCCGAACCAGAACTAAGCCAAGACAGCCTCACAAAGACCACGACTGCAGCCGAAAAGGATCAACCTCAGTAGGGGAGCGCACCAGGAGCAAAAGAGGCCTCTCCAAATGACCAAGCGCTGGGGGTTCCGTCGTCTCAGGAGGCGCATCAACCTCCGGAGGACGCAAGCTGCGCCAGCACCCTCAACCTCGTCGAGCACCCCATGTACTTCGTCAGCATGGTGCTACGGGACGCAAGGGCACGGTACCCCATGCCTCAAAAACTCCTCCTCGCACTATTGGTAGCCTCACGCAAGCTACGACGCTACTTCCAAGGCCATCCCATCAAGGTCATCTCAGCATACCCCTTGGAAAGGGTACTCAGCAGCCCCAACTCAGCTGGAAGGGTCGCTGAATGGAAACAGTGAATTGCAAGCATTTCAGCTGGAATTCAACACGACCAGAGTCATCAAGGGAGCCGCACTTGCAGATTTCATGGCAGAATGGGCAGAGGCGCCGGGCCTCGGGGCAGGCAGGACCGATCACTTTCCCTGGGAAGCGAGGCACCGGACAGCTAGGTCATGTACTTCGACGGGGCATTCTCCCGACATGGCATGGGGGCCGGCGCAGTGCTCGTATCTCCTACTCACGACAAGCTCTACTACGCCGTACAACTCTGTTTCCAGCACGGGGAGAAGGTCTCCAACAACATAGCAGAGTATGAAGGCCTGATAGCAGGCTTGAAAGCCGCAGTCGCCTTGGGGGTAAAGTGCCTCATCATCAAGGGAGATTCGCAACTCCTCGTCAACTTCTCCAACAAAATATACGAGCCGAAGGACGAGCACATGGAAGCCTACCTCGCGGAGGTTCATAGGATGGAGAAACAGTTCTAGGGGCTGGAGTTGCAGCATGTGCCTCGCGGCACCAATCAAGAGACTGATGACATCGCCAAGAGGGCATCCAGGCGGCTGCCTCAGGAGCCTGGCGTCTTCGAGGAGCGACCCTTCAAACCCTCAGCGGCACCATCACTATCAAGCACGGCACAACCTAGGGAGGAGCCCCCTCAGACGCCTGCCTCGGGAGCCCCGGCCTGCGGCCTGGCCTCAGGGGCACGCCTGCTCCTAGCATTGGAGCCTCGGGAAGGATGTTGGATCACAGAGTTCAAGGACTACTTGACGCAAGGGACCCTGCCGGAGAAGGAGGAGGACGCGGAGCATGTGGCGCGGCAGGCCACGGCCTACTGCATCAGGGACGGAGAGCTCTACCGGAAGTGACCAAACGACATGTCGTTACGCTGCATTTCCAGAGAGTAGGGGAAGGAGCTGTTGGCAAACATACATGGTGGAGACTGTGGGCAACACTCATCATCACGGACCCTCGTTGGCAAGGCGTTCTGCAGCGGATTCTACTGGCCCACAGCACTCAACGACGCAGTCGAGCTGGTGAAGGCTTGTGAGGCCTGCCAATTCCACGCCAAGCAGATCCATCAGCCGGCAGGGGGACTGCAGACCATACCCTCTTGTGGCCATTCATGGTTTGGGGACTGGACATTCTGGGCCCATTCCCTCGGGCGCCAGGGGGATATTGTTACCTTTACATGGCCGTGGACAAGTTCACCGAGTGGGCTGAGGTGGAAGCCGTCCGCACCATCCCAGCGGGCTCCGCAGTCAAGCTCATCAGGGGCCTCGTGAGCCGATTCGGGGTGCCTAACCGCATCATCACCGACAACGGTTCACAATTCACCAGTAACCTCTTCAAAACATAATGTGCTAACCTTGGAACGCTGATATGCTATGCTTCGGTAGCACACCCCCGGAGCAACGGCCAGGCTGAGCGAGCCAATGCGAAGGTCCTGAGGGGCCTCAAAACCAGGATTTTCAAGAAGAAGCTGGAGGCCTGCGGCAGGGACTGGTACGACGAGCTCCAGTCTGTACTGTGGTCCATCCGCACGATCGCGACCAAGCCGACTGGCGAGACCCCGTTCTTCCTCGTCTACGGGGCTGAAGCCGTCCTCCCTCATGAGGTCAGGCATCGCTTTGCACGGGTCCTGGCATTCGACGAGGTGCAGCAGGACGCCATGCGGGGGACGGATCTCGTGCTGGGGGAGGAACGCCATCGAGAGACTGCGTTGCGGGCGGCAAGATATCAACAGGCGCTGCGACGATACCACTGCAGCCACATCCGCCCCGGAACTCTTGAGGTAGGGGACCTCGTGCTCAGACGGGTCCTCTCCAGGGAGGGGCTGCACAAGCTCTCTCCCATGTGGGAGGGCCCATTCAAGGTTGTTCATGTTTCTAGGCCCGGCTCCGCGCGCTTGGAGACCCAGGAGGGGGTGCCCGTCCTGAACGCGTGGAACATTCAACATCTCCGGAGGTTCTACCCCTGAGCGAGGCCGAGTGCCTGCGGAAAAGGCCCGGAGCCTATGAAGAAGCCCAAGGCCTGTGAAGCTTGCCGCTTTTGGAAAAGGCCCAGAGCCTGTGAAGAAGGCCAATGCCTGTGAAGCTCACTTCCCCCTCAAGAAAAGGCCTAGTGCCTGTGAAGAAGGCCAATGCCTGTGAAGCACGCCGCCCATGACACTCTCATGTAATAATGAGTGGGGTTGTACACGCCCCGGAGCCTCCGGAGTGCCGCCCCTGGGCCTTGGGGGCTACCGCCCATGCCCAGTGGCAGCACTTAGCTCTGCGCTGGTGAGAAGACGTCGAAGACTAGATTAGGTGCCGGACGCGGCTTTTCATTTGCTTTCTGCAGTTGGTTAGTTCTTCTTTATTCGAGTTTTAGTTGGAGTTGCTTTCAGTGTTGTGCGGTGCCTACCCCGTGTTTTCCGCTTTACTCTTCGCTCGAACTTGCTTTCCTTTAGTGAACCCCGCGAGGGAGGCTGCGTGGGCACCCTCGCGAGCGTCGCCTGGTTTAACTTAGCGAGGTTCCCCGGCCTAAAATCGCAGCGGGAGCACTCCTCCCAGTCAATGCCCCCTGGGCATCACGACGTGAACACCGGGCTCAAGCTTGCCACCCCCGCAGCCGGGGCTGAAACCTGACCCTCCGACAAGTTTCTCCTTACAGGTCCCGAAGACCCGAGACAAGGCCTCCGGCCGAAGCCTCCCGAGGTTGGCGCTGCAACAAGTCCCTCCTACCGAGCTAAGTGGTTCCCACGCGTGAACACGCAGCACCATAGCATGGCACAAAGATAGCAGAAACAGCATGATATTAACAGCAACAGTTCAACACGCCCCCGCGGGCCCCTATACTACTCTCTTTTTTGGCGCAGGGAAGGAAGAAAAACAAAATAGGCACGACTTGCTCGGCACCAACTCGCGGCGAGAGCTCGTACTGCCTCCGGGGCTCAGTCAAATCCCCCTCTCGCTTCATCAGGGCGCGATGGTGGATTGACCCGCTACCTTCCCCCAGGCGGGCGCGACGGCACGGGGACTGGTCGCGACCACCGCTGGAGGAGCTGCTGTCTGAAGCTTTTGCAAGTAGACATGTGGCAGGCTGTGGTCCTGCAGAGAAATCAACAATATACAAGTCTCCTTTCCTAAAGCCTTCGAAGACTTTGGAGTTGTCAGATTCCATTAGCACAAGGCAGCGAAATTTGCCAAAGATAACAACCATATCAAGATCACAAAGCATTGAGACAGACATAAGATTGAATCCTAAGGACTCAACAAGCATGACCTTGTCCATGTGTTTATCCTTTGAAATTGCAACCTTACCCAGACCCAGTACCTTGCTTTGCCTTTGTCAACGTAGGTGATATGCTTCAGATGAGATGGTGACAAATCAGTGTCAATTAACAAGCTCCTGTCACCAGTCATGTGATTTGTACATCCACTGTCGAGGACCCACTCAGTAGCTTTGGGTTGTTCATCCTGTGGATGAATTAGTGCAACTTACGAACCCATATACTTTATCAGTGAACAATATGATGTCAATTTCATCAACAGTAAAGATATAGCAATATGAGGACGTGAGAAATGAATGATTCATTTCTTCATGATTAGCTTGCGTCCTTTCAAGCACATTCAGGTCTCCAGCAAATTCTTCAGACGAGTAAGTTCGTCTGGAGACCTGACCCTGCATAAGAGATTAGTTCCTTTTCTTCACCACCCACATCTCGAGGGGTGGCAAAGAGTTCATCATTCTGCGAGCTCCATAAGAAAATGATGGCATAGAAGCCAGTGCACTTCGTTTCATAGAAGAGTGGTTAGGATAAGCATATGAATAAGCAGAGAAATTCTTCGAGGACTTATGAACATAACGGTTTGAAGAATAATGCACATATTCATGGCCCTTAGACTTTCCCTGCGAAACAGAAGTGTTAGTGATACGTCCATTTTGAATCATGCTTTTATATAAATATTTATTGCATTATGGGCTATTATTACACATTATATATCAATACTTATGGCTATTCTCTCTTATTTTACAAGGTTTACCATGAAGAGGGGGAATGCCGGCAGCTGGAATTCTGGCTGGAAAAGGAGCAAACATTGGAAACCTATTCTACACTGCTCCAAAAATCCTGAAACTCCACGAAACCTGTTTTTGGAATTAATAAGAATTATTGAGCAGAAGAAATACATCAGGGGGCCCACACCCTGGCCAGGAGAGTGGGGGGGTGCCCACCCCTACTGGGCCCGCCCCCTGTCTCCTGGGCCCCCTGGTGGCCCCCCGGTGTCCATCTTCTGCTATATGAGGGCTTTTACCCTGGAAAAAAATAGTGTGCAAACTTACGGGACGAAACTCCGCCGCCACGAGGCGGAACCTTGGCAGAACCAATCTAGGGCTCCGGTGGAGCTGTTCTGCCAGGGACACTTCCCTCCGGGAGGGGGAAAACATCACCAACGATCCTCTCATCGGGAGGGGGTTAATCTCCATCAACATCTTCACCAGCACCATCTCCTCTCAAAACCCTAGTTCATCTCTTGTATCCAATCTTGTATCCAAACCAAAAATTGGTACCTATGGGTTGCTAGAGTGACAGAAGCTTAAACCCTAGTTTATGCGTTGCTTCGTTAGGGGCTGATTTGGACCCATATGTTTAATGTTGTGGTTAGGTTTACCTTAATACTTATTTTGTAGTTGCGGACGCTTGCAATAGGGGTTAATCATGAGTGGGATGCTT
Source organism: Triticum aestivum (assembly GCF_018294505.1). Taxonomy (NCBI): domain Eukaryota; kingdom Viridiplantae; phylum Streptophyta; class Magnoliopsida; order Poales; family Poaceae; genus Triticum; species Triticum aestivum. The sequence continues at coordinate 298,161,662 of NC_057807.1, forward strand.
GTCCAAGTAAGGGCAGTACCCAAGCACCGGTCCACCCGCATATCAAATTATCAAAGTATCGAACGCGAATCATATGAGCGTGATGAAAACTAGCTTGACGATGATTCCCATGTGTCCTCAGGAGCTCCTTCCTCATTATAAGAAATTGTCCAGGCTTATCCTTTGCTACATAAAGGATTGGGACACCTTGCTGCACTTTATTTACTTTATTTACTTTATTTACTTGTTACTCATTACTATTTATCTTATCACAAAACTATCTATCACCTACAATTTCAGTGCTTGCAGAGAAAACCTTACTGAAAACCACTTATCATTTCCTTCTACTCCTCGTTGGGTTCGACACTCTTACTTATCGAAAGGACTACGATAGATCCCCTACACTTGTGGGTCATCAAGAATCTTTTTTGGCACTGTTGCCGGGGAGTGTAGCGCTTTTGGTGAGTGGAACTTGGTAAGGAAACATTTATATAGTGTGCTGAAATTTTCTGTTACTTATTACTATGGAAACTAATCCTTTGAGGGGCTTGTTAGGGGTATCTTCACCCCGACCAGAAGAGCAAAGAGTTGTTCCTCAACCTACTGAACTTTTTGAAAATATTTACTTTGAGATTCCTTCGGGTATGATAGAGAAACTGCTAGCTAATCCATTTGCAGGAGATGGAACATTGCATCCCGATTTACACCTTATCTTTGTGGATGAAGTTTGTGGATTATTTAAGCTTGCAGGTATTCCCAATGATGTTGTCAAAAGGAAGGTCTACCCTTTATCTTTGAAGGGAGATGCATTGACATGGTATAGGCTATGTGATGATACGAGATCTTGGAATTATAAACGATTGAAGTTGGAATTTCACCATAAGTTCTATCCTATGCATCTTGTTCATCGTGATCGTAATTATATATATAATTTCTGGCCTCACGAAGGAGAAAGCATCGCTCAAGCTTGGCGGAGGCTTAAGTCAATGTTATATTCATGCCCCAATCATGTGCTCTCCCGGGAAATGATTATTCAAAATTTTTATGCTCGGCTTTCTCTCAATGATCGCAACCTGCTCGATACTTCCTGTGCTGGTTCTTATATGCTGAAGACTATTGATTTCAAATGGGACTTATTGGAAAGAATTAAACGCAACTCTGGAGATTGAGGTTCCGACGATGGTGAGGAGTCAGGTATGACACCTAAGTTCGATTGTGTTAAATCTTTTATGGATACCGATGCTTTTCGTGGATTTAGCACTAAGTATGGGCTTGACTCTAAGATAGTAGCTTCTTTCTGTGAATCTTTTGCTACTCACATTGATCTCCCTAAAGAAAAGTGGTTTAAATATAATCCTCCCGTTGAAGTAAAAATAGTTGCAACTATTATAGTTGAAGAAAAGACTCTCTTATAGTGATCCTATTGTTCCTACTACTTATGTTGAGAAACCTCCTTTTCATGTTAGGATAAAGGATCATGCTAAAACTTCGACTGTTGTTCGTAAGAGTAATACTAGGACTTATACACCTCCTGAGCAAATCAAAGTTGAACCTAGTATTGCTATGATTAAAGATCTCTTGGATGATGATTTAGATGGGCATGTTATTTATTTCTATGGTGAGACTACTAATATTGCTAGACCAGATACTAAGATACATAGACCTGTCGTAGGCATGCCTGCTATTTCTGTTAAAATAGGAGATCATTGTTATCATGGCTTATGTGATATGGATGCTAGCGCTAGTGCAATACCCTATGATTTATATAAAGAAATTATGCACGACATTGCACCCATTGAATTGGAAGACATTGATGTTACCATTAAGCTTGCTAATAGGGATACCATTAAACCAGTTGGGATAGTTTGAGATGTTGAAGTATTGTGTGGGAAGGTTAAATACCCTGCTGATTTTCTTGTTCTTGGTTCCCCACAAGATGATTTTTGTCCCATTATTTTTGGTAGACCCTTCTTGAATACAACTAGTGCTACGATTGATTGTGAAAAGGATACTGTTACAATTGGCTTAGAGGGTATGTCTCATGAGTTTAATTTTGCTAAGTTTCGTAGAAAATCTCGTGATAGAGAATCACCTAGTAAGGATGAGATTATTGGTCTTGCTTCCATTGTCGTGCCTCCTACTGATCCGTTAGAACAATATTTGCTAGACCATGAAAATGATATGTTTATGAAGGAAAGAAGGGAAATAGATGAAGTGTTCCTTAAACAAGAACCTATGCTTAAACCCAACCTTCCCGTTGAAATTCTTGGGGATCCCCCTCCACCCAAGGGTGATCCCGTGTTTGAACTCAAACCATTACCTGATAATCTTAAGTATGCTTATCTTGATGAGAAGAAAATATATCATGTTATTATTAGTGCTAACCTTTCAGAGCAAGAAGAAGAAAGATTATTGAAAACTTTGAAGAAGCACCGAGCTGCTATTGGATATACTCTGGATGATCTTAAGGGCATTAGTCCCACGTTATGCCAACACAAAATTACAGTGGAGAAAGATGCCAAACCAGTTAGAGATCCTCAACAACGACTGAATCCCAAGATGAAAGAAGTGGTAAGAAAGGAGATACTAAAGCTCCTTGAGGCAGGTATAATTTTTCCCGTTGCTGATAGTGATTGGGTAAGCCCTGTCCATTGTGTTCCTAAAAAGGGAGGTATTACCGTTGTTCCTAATGATAAATATGAATTGATCCCGCAAAGAATTATTACAGGTTATAGGATGGTAATTGATTTCCGTAAATTAAATAAGGCTACTAAGAAAGATCATTACCCTTTACCTTTTATTGATCAAATGCTAGAAAGACTATCCAAACACACACATTTCTTCTTTCTAGATGGTTATTCTGGTTTCTCTCAAATACCTGTGTCAGCGGGGGATTAATTAAAAACTACTTTTACTTGCCCTTTCGGTACTTTTGCTTATAGATGTATGTCTTTTGGTTTATGTAATGCACCTGCTACCTTTCAACGATGTATGATGGCTATATTCTCTGATTTTGTGAAACGATTTGTGAGGTATTCATGGATGATTTCTCCGTTTATGGATCCTCTTTTAATGATTGCTTGAGCAACCTTGACCGAGTTTTGCAGAGATGCGAAGACACTAGTCTCATCTTGAATTGGGAAAAGTGTCAATTTATGGTTAATGAAGGCATTGTTTTGGGGCATAAGATTTCTGAGAGAGGTATTGAAGTTGATAAAGCTAAAGTTGATGTTATTGAAAAGATGCCATGTCCCAAGGACATAAAAGGTATAAGAAGTTTCCTTGGTCATGCCGGTTTTTATAGGAGGTTCATTAAGGACTTTTCTAAAATCTCTAGGCTTCTAACTAATTTATTGCAAAAAGTATTCCTTTTGTCTTTGATGATGATTGTGTAGAAGCATTTGAAATACTTAAGAAAGCTTTGATCACTGCACCTATTGTCCAGCCACCTGATTGGAATTTACCTTTTGAAATTATGTGTGATGCTAGTGATTATGTTGTAGGTGTTGTTCTAGGGCAAAGAGTTGATAATAAATTGAATGTTATCCAGTATGCTAGTAAGACTCTTGATACTGCCCAGAGAAGTTATGCTACTACTGAAAAAGAATTCTTAGCAGTTGTGTTTGCATGTGATAAGTTTAGACCTTATATTGTTGATTCCAAAGCTACTATTCACACTGATCATGCTGCTATTAAATATCTTATGGAAAAGAAAGATGCTAAGCCTAGACTCATTAGATGGGTTCTCTTGCTCCAAGAATTTGATTTGCATATTATTGATAGAAAGGGAGCTGAGAACCCCGTTGCAAACAACTTGTCTAGGTTAGATAATGTTCTTGATGACCCACTACCTATTGATGATAGCTTTCTTGATGAACAATTAGCGGTCGTTAATGCTTCTCGTACAGCTCCTTGGTATGCTGATTATGCTAATTACATTGTTGCTAAATTTATACCTCCTAGTTTCACATACCAGCAAAAGAAAAAGTTCTTTTATGATTTAAGACATTACTTTTGGGATGACCCACACCTTTATAAAGAAGGAGTAGATGGTGTTATTAGACGTTGTGTGCCTGAGCATGAACAGGAACAGATCCTACGCAAGTGTCACTCTGAATCCTATGGAGGACACCACGCTGGAGATAGAACTGCACACAAGGTACTACAATCTGGTTTTTATTGGCCTACTCTCTTCAAACATGCTCGTAAGTTTGTCTTATCTTGTGACGAATGTCAAAGAATTGGTAATATTAGTTGTCAAGAAATGCCTATGAATTATTCTCTTGTTATCTAACCGTTTGATGTTTGGGGCTTTGATTATATGGGACCTTTTCCTGCCTCTAATGGTTATACACATATTTTAGTTGTTGTTGATTACGTTACTAAGTGGGTAGAAGCTATTCCAACTAGTAGTGATGATCATAACACTTCTATTAAAATGCTTAAGGAAGTTATTTTTCCGAGGTTTGGAGTCCCTAGATATCTTATGACTTATGGTGGTTCACATTTTATTCATGGTGCTTTCCGTAAGATGCTTGCTAAGTATGATGTTAATCATATAATCGCATCTCCTTATCATCCGCATTCAAGTGGTCAAGTAGAGTTGAGCAATAGAGAGCTCAAATTAATTTTGCAAAAGACTGTCAATAGATCTAGAAAGAATTGGTCCAAAAAACTTGATGATGCATTATGGGCCTATAGAACTGCATACAAAAATCCTATGGGTATATCTCCTTATAAGATGGTCTATGGAAAAGCTTGTCATTTACCTCTTGAACTTGAACATAAAGCATATTGGGCTATTAAAGAGCTCAACTATGACTTCAAACTTGCTGGTGAGAAGAGGCTATTTGATATTAGCTCACTTGATGAATGGAGAACCCAAGCCAACGAGAATGCCAAGCTATTCAAAGAAAAAGTCAAATGCTGGCATGACAAAAGGATACAAAAGCGTGAGTTTAACGTAGGTGATTATGTGTTATTATTCAACTCTCATTTAAGATTTTTTGCAGGAAAACTTCTCTCTAAATGGGAATGTCCCTACGTTATCGAGGAGGTCTATCATTCTGGTGCCATAAAAATCAACAACTTCGAAGGCACAAGTCCGAGGGTGGTAAACGGTCAAAGAATTAAACATTATATTTCAAGTAATCCTATCAATGTTGAAACTTATATTATTGAAACCGTAACCCCGGAAGAATACATAAGGGACACTTTCCAGAATGTTCCAGACTCCGAAAAGGAATAGGTATGTGGTACGGTAAGTAAACCGACTCCAAAACAACTCCAATGGCAATTTTTATCAGTTTTGGAATATTTAAGAATTTTAGGAAGAAAGAAGTAGTCCGAGAGGGACACGAGGCCTCCACGAGAATGGAGGGCGCGCCCACCCTTACTGGGCGCGCCCCCTGTCTCGTGGACACCTCGTGAGCCTCCCGGACTCCATTTTCTTGCACGTTACGTATTTTGGTCGGTAAAAATTCATTATATATACTCCCAAAGGTTTTGACTACCGTATCATGCAAATATCCTCTATTTTTGTTTTGAGTTGTTCCTGTTACAGATTAGAGCAAGATGTCTTCTCAAGAGTCAGTCGGGGAGAGTCGGGTGTCTCACCCAACACCAGGTCCAGGAGCAAATAGCGATGCTTATCACTTTGGACCATCAACGGAGGATGAGATGGAGGCTGGTTTGAAAAGGATAGATGCCATGGAGGAAGATCAAGAAGTTACCTCTCGTCTCCAAGCAGAATCCATGATGGGGGGACTACCTAGCTTGGCTATTCCAACTTCGGTCATCCCTTCCAACTTTAGATTTCTTTCTTATGAAAATATGAAAAAGAGCTTTACTTGTTCTCCAGAAGCTATGCAGCATCCTTGGGTAAAGGGAGCTTTGGCCGTTACGGGCAAGCTCCGTAAAGAAATTATGGACCTCAAACAACAAGTCAATAAGCTCGAGGAGGAGAACCGTATCCTGCGGGGCATCATCGCCAAGAAGATCATAATGCCAACCGTGAAGAAGGAGACATAATCACATGGGTATGGGCACTCCCCTTGGCAACTGCCAAGCTTGGGGGATGTGCCCCGGTATCATACCACCATCACACTCCTATCTTTACCGTTTTATTTAGTTCGATCCTTTTAGTCTAGTAGATTGAAGTTTTGATATCAAGTAGTTTCAAGTTTTGCTTTGTGATCTCTTTATGTAATCGAGTCCGTGAGTTATGTATAATAAAGATTAGTTTTGAGTCGAGGGCTTTGCTATGTTGCTATGATCTTGAGAAAGTAGAAAGAATAAAAGAGTTCATATTGATCTTACGGTTAGTGATGACTTCACACATAGAAAGTATGAGGCATAAAAGTTGTTGAGAGTTGATAAACGTAGTTTTGGTCATCGTTGCAATTAATAGGAAGTGATAAGGAAAGAGATGTTCACATACAAATATATTATCTTGGACATCTTTTATGATTGGGAGCACTCATTAAGTACGACATACTAAAAGAGTTGATGTTGGACAATGAAGACAACGTAATGGTTTATGTTCGCACATCTCAGTTAAAGTATATTGTCATTGACCTTCCAAACATGTTGAGCTTGCCTTTACCCCTCTTGCTAGCCAAATTCCTTGCACCAAGTAGAGATACTACTCGTGCTTCCAAATATCCTTAAACCCAGTTTTGCCATGAGAGTCCATCATACCTACCTATGGATTGAGTAAGATCCTTCAAGTAAGTTGTCATGTTGCAGGCAATAAAAATTGTTATCTAAGTATGTATGACTTATTAGTGCAGAGAAAATAAGATTTATACGATCTTGTTATGGAAGTAATAAAAGCGACGGACTGCATAATAAAGGTCCACATACAAGGGGCAATATAAAGTGACGTTCTTTTGCATTAAGATTTTGTGCATCCAACCCTAAACGCACATGAAAACCTCTACTTCCCTCTATGAAGGGCCTATCTTTTACTTTATGTTTTACTTTATGCTTGAGTCAAGGTGATCCTCACCTTTCCCTTTTTCATTTTATCCTTTGGCAAGCTCCTCGTGTTTGAAAGATCATGATATATATATATCCAATTGGATGTAAGTTAGCATGGACTATTATTGTTGACATCAACTAAAGGTGAATACATTGGGAGGCAACACAATAAGCCCCTATCTTTCTCAGTGTCCGACTGAAACTCCATAACCACAAGTATTGCGTGAGTGTTAGCAATTGTAGAAGACTACATGATAGTTGAGTATGTGGACTTGCTGAAAAGCTCTATTGTTGACTCTTTCTGATGTTATGATAAATTGCAATTGCTTCAGCGACTGAGATTATAGTTTGTTAGTTCTCAATGAAGTTTCTGAACCATACTTGACATTGTGAATTGATTGTTACTTGAGCATAGGAAATCATATGATAAAATCTATATATGTTGCTGTTACAAGAATGCTCATGATGCCCTCATGTCTGTATTTTATTTTTATCGACACCTCTATCTCTAAATATGTGGACATATTTTTCGATATCGGCTTCCGCTTGAGGACAAGCGAGGTCTAAGCTTGGGGGAGTTGATACGTCCATTTTGCATCATGCTTTTATATCAATATTTATTGCATCATGGGCTGTTATTACACATTATATCTCAATACTTATGGCTATTATCTCTTATTTTACAAGGTTTACCATGAAGAGGGGGAATGCCGGCAGCTGGAATTCTGGCTGGAAAAGGAGCAAACATTGGAAACCTATTCTGCACTGCTCCAAAAATCCTGAAACTCCACGAAACCTATTTTTGGAATTAATAAGAATTATTGAGCGGAAGAAATACATCAGGGGGCCCACACCCTGGCCAGGAGGGTGGGGGCACGCCCACCCCTATTGGGCGTGCCCCCTGTCTCCTGGGCCCTGAGGGAGTCATGGATTAGGGGGTATCCGGACAACCGGACTATATACTTCGCCTGGACTATTGGAGCGTGAAGATACAAGACTCAAGACTCTGTCCCGTGTCCGGATGGGACTCTCCTTTGCGTGGAAGACAAGCTTGGCGATCCGGATATTATATTTCCTTCCTTGTAACCGACTCCGGGTAAACCCTAGCCCTCTCTGGTGTCTATATAAACCGGAGAGGTTGGTCCTTAGAAGGACGATCACAATCATAATCATCATAGGCTAGCTTTTAGGGTTTAGCCTCTACGATCTCGTGGTAGATCTACTCTTGTAATACTCATACCATCAATATCAATCAAGCAGGAAGTAGGGTTTTACCTCCATCGAGAGGGCCCGAACCTGGGTAAACATTGTGTCCCTTGCCTCCTGTTACCATCAGCCTAAGACGCACAGATTGGGACCCCCTACCCGAGATCCGCCGGTTTTGACACTGACATTGGTGCTTTCATTGAGAGTTCCTCTATGTCGTCGCTGCAAGGCTTGATGGCTCCTTCAATCGTCAACAACACGGTTCAGGGTGAGACTTTTCTCCCCGGACAGATCTTCGTGTTCGGCGGCTTCGCACTGCGGGCCAATTCGCTTGGCCATCTGGAGCAGATCGACAGCTACGCCCCTGGCCACCAGGTCAGGTTCGGAAACCTGAACTACACGGCCGATATCCGCGAAGACTTGATCTTCGACGGGTTCGGGCCTGCGCCAGAAGTGCCAGACAATCACGATGAGCATGGCTTAGACCTGCTATCGGATAATGCTCGGGATATCGCCCCTGCAGGACCCCCCCCCCCCGGACCTAAATCCGGAGCAGATTGCATCGCCCGAGGACGGGTGGATGGACCCTGCCCCGCAGGCCGCACACTCATTGGCGGTAGAGCCGAACACAGGCCTCACCTCTAAAGAAGCCTGTGACATCGGACCCCCGGACTCGTATCCGGTTGTAGGTTCCAGTCCACGCGCTCCCGAGCCCGGCGAGCCTGGTTGGGCTCCGGTAATGGAGTTTACCGCTGCGGATATCTTCCAGCACTCGCCCCTTGGCGATGAGCTGAACTCGTTAAAGTCTCTCTCTTTGTCAGGAGACCCATGGCCGAACTATGTCCGGTTCGAGTGTGAAGTAGGCGACGAAGGAATTCGTTGCCCACCCACCACCCACTTCATTGCCACGGTCGATGATTTAACCGACGTGCTAGACTTCGACTTCGAAGACATCGACGGTATGGACGACGATGCAGGAGAAGAACCGGAACCACTGCTCATGGGGCGGTGGACAGCCACCTCCTCATATGATATATATATATGGTGGACACTCTGAAGGAAACCAATGGCGATGAGGCAGCGGAGGATAACCCCTCAGGGAAGAAAGCAAAGCATGGGCATTGTCGACGCTGCTCCAAGCCCCACCACAACAATAACAGCACAGGAGACGAAAACAATCCGGATGGTGCCAACGATGAATACAACCCTGATCAGCCTGCCTTCGAGCAGGCCGAGCAGGAAGACAGGAAGCTCAGCCCAGACGAATAGGTGACGGACGGATATCTGGAGGAGGACAGCCACATGCCCCCCCTCCGAAGACGAGATTAGCCTCAGTGACGACGAGTTCGGTGTGCGTGAGGATCCCGTGGAGCAGGAGCGCTTCAAGCGCCGGCTTATGGCCACTGCGAGGAGCCTGAAAAAGAAGCAGCAGCAACTCCAAGCTGATCAAGACCTGCTCACAGATAGATGGACTGAAGTCCTGGCAGCTGAGGAATACGGACTCGAGCGCCACACGGCTGACCAGCCACCCCGTGGCCGGGATAAAATGGCATATCAGCCCAAATACCAGCCCGCACCCCCACGCCAATACACTATGGCCTGGGGCAATAGGCAAGACCTGCAAGATATACTGGAAAACAAAGCAGGACAGCCAAGATCGATCTACGGATCGCGGGGGCGCGCCCCAACACGCGACGATGACCGTCACGCTGGATACACTATCAACAAGTCCGATCGGGCCGAACACAGCCACCCAGACCAATTCGAACTGCGTAGCCACATAGCCCGGCACAGAGGTGCCGCACACCCCCTCTGCTTCACTGACGAAGTGATGGATCATGAATTCCCAGAAGGGTTCAAACCCGTAAACATCGAATCATACGATGGCACAACAGACCCCACAGTGTGGATCGAAGATTTCCTTCTCCACATTCACATGGCCCGCGGAGACGATCTACACGCCATCAAGTATCTTCCCCTTAAGCTCAAAGGACCCGCCCGGCACTGGCTAAACAGCCTGCCCGCAAATTCCATTGGCAGTTGGGAAAACCTGGAAGACGCGTTCCTCGACAACTTCCAGGGCATATACGTGCGACCACCGGACGCCGATGACTTGAGCCACATTACTCAACAGCCCAGAGAGTCAGTCAGGAAATTCTGGACTCGGTTCCTAACTAAAAAGAACCAAATAGTCGATTGTCCGGACGCCGAAGCCCCGGCGGCCTTTAAGCATAATATCCGTGATGAGTGGCTCGCCCGACACCTCGGCCAGGAAAAACCCAAGTCCATGCCAGCACTCACGACACTAATGACCCACTTTTGCGCGAGCGAGGACAGCTGGTTGGCTCGCAGCAGCACTACGCCACATTCTGGCACTTCGGATGTCCGCGACAATAACGGCAAGCCACGGCGCAACAGATATAAGCGACAGAACAACGGCGACAACACTGAAGGCACGGCAGTCAACGCCGGATTCAGCGGACCCAAATCCGGTCAACGGAAAAAGGTGTTCAAAAGAAACAATCAGGGACCGTCCAGTCTGGACCGCATACTGGAACGCTCGTGCCAAATTCATGGCACCCCGGACAAGCCAGCCAACCACATTAATAGAGACTGCTGGGTGTTCAAACAGGCCGGTAAAATAAACGCCGAAAACAAGGACAAGGGGCTGCACAGCGACGATGACGAGGAGCCCCGGCGTCCGAACACGGAGGGATAGAAGAAATTTCCTCCCCAGGTGAAAACGGTCAACATGATCTACGCCACCCACATTCCCAAGCGGGAATGGAAGCGAGCACTACGGGACGTCTATGTGATGGAGCCAGTCGCCCCCAAATTCAACCCATGGTCAGCTTGTCCGATCACCTTTGGTCGTAGGGATCACCCTACCAGCATCCGTCATGGCGGCTCAGCCGCATTGGTCCTAGACCCAATCATCGACTGATTCAACCTCACACGAGTCCTTATGGACGGCGGCAGCAGCCTGAACCTTCTTTATCAAGACACAGTGTGCAAAATGGGCATTGACCCTTCAAGGATCAAGCCCACCAAAACCACCTTTAAAGGTGTAATTCCTGGAGTAGAGGCCCGTTGCATGGGCTCTATAACATTGGAAGTGGTCTTCGGATCCCCGGATAACTACCGAAGCGAAGAGTTAATCTTCGATATCGTCCCTTTCCGTAGTGGTTACCACGCACTGCTTGGACGAACCGCATTCGCTAGATTCAATGCGGTACCACACTATGCATACCTCAAGCTCATGATGCCAGGACCGCGCGGGGTCATAACAGTTAACGGAAACATGGACTGCTCTCTCCGTACAGAAGAGCATACTGCAGCCCTCGTGGCGGAAGTACAATGCGGCCTCCTCCGACAAACCACCAATCCGGCGACGACAACCTCGAGCACCATCAAGCGAGTCCGGAGCACCCCACAACAGGATCACCAGGCATGCCAAGAGCGCGACTAGCAGTCCGGCCTCCACTCAAGCCCCATCAAAGAAGCATTCGTGCCACACGTACACTATTAAGCACTTAAAATACCATGGGCATAGGCGGAGGCGCAGCAGTGACTCACTCAACAGTGCGGTATAACCGCAACATACCTTCATAACCCTCCCTTTTTATCTTTCAGGACACTGCTTTAGGGCAGCCTCTTCAGAAGAGCCGGATTGTCGGACTTACACGAGAGAGAAAACCAAGGAGGCAACAGGCTTTGCGCACAAAAGGAAATACCCAGGTGGAATCTGTTCACGACCGTTATACCTGTTTTATATACCTACATGCAGCCTGCCCTTGGATAGGACATGTTAAATTGTCCTATTTACTTCTGCTTAAACGCACCCATTGTAAACATACGCTTAAACGTATTATTCATCAATGGGAGATAATATATAGCGTCAGCTTATTATTCCTATTTGCGCATTTTTCTTACAACTGTTTATTTAATATTGCATCCGTACACCTTGGTACACTCAGTTTGCCAGGGGCTCCTTATGGCGCCCCATAATACGGCAAAACAAGTCTGAACACTTTCAACAGTGTGGCACCCCGACCTTATAGCACTATATGCATCAGCTCCGAATCACGTCTTGGGTCAATAGTTGGGTTTGCCCGGCTCCCTTGTTTTGGTACCTTACGTTCCGTTATATCGGCTAAGGTAGCGCTGGGAGAACTACTGCGATTGTGTCCCGGTTCTTCCGGACGAGCACCTCAGTAGAGAAAGCCGAAAACTGACTGACATGATGTGGCGAGAGCTGGTCGCTGTTCGAGAGGTCTTAAAATCCTTAAAGATTTTTCTGCTTTAGGCGAGGAATCGGCTTCGTCCGATTTAGGCGTATATAGCGCCCCAATTCGGCTTTCCGAATTCAAGGGGCTTCGCCAAAATTTAAAATTGTAGACTTCTATGGCTAAGTGAAAGTTATAAAGCCGCATAGTCTGATTGCCTTGTTCGTTGCGCCAGATACCTCCTTAAGGGACCAAAAATTTGGATAAAGAGTGTCCGGGTTTTCCAGGAACACCCTGGTACTAGTTACGTGGGGGCGGAAGCCGATGACTGGCCTACTTTCAGAATTCTATAAACAGCCGGACAGAAGGTAATATTTTAAATCAAAAAGCGCTACATAGCGCAAGTAACTTCGTCTTTAAATTACAACAACGACAGAAGTACATTTACTCAAGGATCGTGTCCTTGGTACATTCATCAGCCACGAGACGAGCGCCCTTCATAACGCCATCATAATATTTCTCGGGATAGCGATGCGCCTTGCCCTCCGGCGGCCCGCCCTTCACCAGCTTCTCCGCATCCAGCTTGCCCCAGTGCACCTTCGCACGGGCAAAGGCCCGGTGGGCACCTTCAATGCAAACAGATCGCTTGCTCACCTCAAGCCGCAGACAGGCACTTACCATCCGCTTGATCAGGCCGAAGTAGCTAGTGGAAAGGGGCTCACCAGGCCACATACGGACTATGAAATCTTTCATAGCCACTTCGGCCGCCCTATGGAGTTCAACCAACTGCTTCAGTTGGTCACTCAGAAGCATTGGGTGTTCGGCTCCAGCATACTGGGGCCAGAACAGCTTCTCTGTTGATGAAAGTGCTAGTTATCGACTAGAGGGGGGGTGAATAGGTGATTTTTAGCAAAGTCTTCAAAACGTGGAAGTTTCGAAGACAAACAATAGAAATGACCTGATTGATAAGCAGCGGAAGATAAACTACAACAAGCAAGCCATAGTCAAGTATGCAATAATGTGAACGTACAAAGACTAATAGCAGCTAGGTAGTAAGGATCAGGATGGAAGATAGTATGAAGCCAATCAACGATAGTAGTCAAGCAATGAAGTCAAACAGATAAGACAAATAAGCAATGACTTCACGAAGACAAACTCAAAGTAAAGGAGGGAAGGGATAGAACCAGTCACTTGTTGAAGACACATGATTTGTTGGACTAGTTCCAGTTGCTGTGACAACTGTACGTCTGGTTAGGGAGGCTGAGATTCAACTCAGAAGACCACGTCTTCACCTTATTCCCCTTGAGCTAAGGACACACAGTCCTCGCCCAATCACTCTGGTAATTCTTCAAGGTAGACTTCCGAACCTTCATAGACTTTGTTCACCGGCAATCCACAATGACTCTTGGATGCTCAGAACGCGACGCCTAACCGGCTGGAGGATACACAGTCCTCAAGTGTAATAAGTCTTCAAGTCACACAGACAGAAAGACTTCAGTGATGCCTAACACTCTTTGGCTCTGGGTGTTTGGGCTTTGTCCTCGCAAGGATTTCTCTCTCAAAGGCTTCGAGGTGGGTTGCTCTGAAAACGACAAAAGTCGTAAACTAACTCTGAGCAGCCACCAATTTATGGTGTAGGGGGTGGGCTATTTATAGCCACAAGGCAACCCGACCTGATATGTCCGAAATGACCCTGGGTCACTAAGGAACTGACACGTGTTCCAACGGTCAGATTTCAAACACACACGGCAACTTTACTTGGGCTACAAGCAAAGCTGACTCATCCAGCTTTGGATAAGATTTGCACTCATTGTCTTCGCTCGAAGACATAGGATTTGGTTGAGCATCACTTCAGTCACTCTGACTTTGTTCACTTGGACCCCACTTAACAGTACGGTGGTTCCTATGACTCAACAAAGAAGAAAAGGAAACAACAAAACAACTCAGTCTTCGCGCTCCATAGTCTTCACTCAATGTCTTCTTATGTCATAGTCTTCAGTGTGAATATCTTCACACACCACCATTGTCTTCAATGTCTTCATACATTTTTAGGGGTCATCTCCGGTAGGTAAACCGAATCAATGAGGGACACTTCCTGCGTTATCCTGCAATTCTCACAAAACGCATTGGTCCCTCAACCAACTTTGTCGTCAATACTCCAAAACCAACTAGGGGTGGCACTAGATGCACTTACAATCTCCCCCTTTTTGGTGATTGATGACAAACTGGTTGAAGTTTTCAACGGGAAAGAAGTATGTGAAATTGTAAAGGATAGCGTATTGTCTTCATAAGTGACAAGGGCTCCCCCTGAAGATGTGCATATAAATAATTTGCTTTTGGAATGCAAATGCACATGGCAGGTTGTACTTGTGGAGATCCTCTTCAACTTATGAAGATAATTCATCATGCACGAAATGATATAACTAAGAGAATGACATGCATAATGAAAAATGGACGTCTACAGAATGATCTAAGTGTGGAAGTTATCATCGCACGTGGAAACGCAAATAAGTAGCAGACGACCATCAAGTTTAAGTGTTACAACTCAAAGAACGAAGTGTATCAAGAGCAAGAGTTGTAAGCACTAGGCAAAAATATAAAGAAACCGCCCTTATGAACCCGCTTGAAGACTATCAACTCATATGCTTCTCCCCCTTTTGTCAGTAATGACCAAATAGGTTTGAAGACATAGAGCATCTACTCGTCCTCATGAGGAGTAGGTGAAGCAGTAGGGTTGTCGTTGTTGTTTGGCGGTGCAGACGAACTTGGTGCAGTGTCGATGCGTGCAGAAGTAGGGGGCGGTGAAGTTGCATCGTCTTCATCATCGATCATATTGGCATGCACAGTTGCCACGGAGGAAGAATAGTCAGAGTCTTCAAGAGATGGAGTTCTTCGTAGGACAGCATTCCGTGGAGGAGTGGAGTCAAACTTGAATCTTTCAGTGAAGCCATCGTCTTGAAGATCTACTTCAGCACTGAGCAGGGTCAAACTCTTCCATGATCGCCGACAAGTTTCGTGAGTGACAAATGCATTCTTGGTGGCAAGGTTTCGAATGCGATTTACATCCACCAAGAGGCTTTGCATCTGACGCTTGAGCCAAAAATGATGCTTTTATCTTGTTTCTGATGCAGGGCCACAAGAAGTTCTCGGTCATTTAGGACTCAAGAGCGCTTCCGAGGCCTTTGAGCAATTGTGCTCTCAGTAGCTTCAGTTGGCGCATGATGAGGTAGATGAGTGTTTCCAGCCATTGGATAGACACGAGTTACTGCTTGGACTCCTTCAATAGGCTGAGTGAAGCTTTGGTGTTCAGCATTTTGAAGACTAAGAGGCTTCTTGGCAGGTTCAGGGTATATTGCTTCAACTGACATATCAACCTCTGGTAGAAAGATCACATGATTGCGAGCAAAGGGTTGATAGTTGACAGCATAATGTTGCTTGATGAGGCGCATGACCCATGGAGCATAGAATTTCAGTCAGAAAAGGTCAGATCCAGATGCAGCCAGTTGCCTGAGGAAGAAATCCTGTGCATTGAAGCTGATGCCATTGAGGATGTAAAAGACCAATGTCTTCATGGCTCCTTCAAGTTTTGCAGCTGATGAATGTCCTTTGATCGGCCATAGAGTCCGCCTGATGATGTGATATATAGTGTGTGGCAGATACTCAAGGTCATCAACAAAGAACTCCTTTGGATATTCAGCGTCATGTGGCAATGGCTTCATCATGCTCAACATCTGGCTCATGTTTGGTTCTGGCTTGTGGAAGATGCTCTCCATTGCATTGCGGTGGTTTTGACAACCAGGTTCATACAGCTCTCCGGGAGTGGATAGGCATGTAAGCTCAATGATGTCAAGAGCTTTGGCTTCATGATGAACATTTTCTATCATCCACTCGAGAACCCATGTCTTTGTATCTCTGTTGTAGCCACGAATGTGGAGGGTAGCATAGAATTGAAGCAATAGTTCTTCTTCCAATGTTCTTTGTCTGTCACAAAGCTGAGCAGACCAGCATCACGAAAGCAGTCAAGTGCTTCTTCTAAGCATGGCAGTCCAGCAATGGCTTCAGTGTCGAGGCGCATATGAGGGAAAATGCGCCCTTGATCATACAGAACACAGGAGTAATAGCTTCGTTGCTGATGACTCCAGAAATGATCTGATGATATTCTTGGCCTTGTGTAGGGGTTCTTTGAGCTGTCAAAGAATGTGTTGTGGCTTTTGAAGCCATTTGCATTGAAGGACCCGACAGATGTGGCAGTACCTGGAAACCTTGGCAGTCTTGGCTTTGGCTTCTGGACCTGAGGCCTATGCTCAATGTGATAGTCAAACTGAGGACCAGAGACATTAGGCGGAGGGACCAGAACGGGCCATCTTACTGTGATTAGCTCGCCATGGTTGTATGCTTGCTCAATTGTATAGGGCCTTGGTGGCAGAACAGGAGCAGTGGCAGTAACAGTGGCTTCGGGAGCATTTTCAGCATTGACTTCTGGTACGGTGCTTGGGACAGGCTCCACATTAGCTTCAGCCATGACTATGTCATTGGCTTCATTGGTGTTGGTGGTGGCAGCCTCAAGGTTTTCAACCTCCACTTGATGAGCTGGAGGGTCAGGCACAGACACGTTCACTTCATGAACAGCTTCTTCAGGAATGGGGGAGTAGGGACACATTCTTCTTGAAGTTCGTCATCGGCTGATGCAGCCGGATTGTCTTCAGCAGCTGGGGCTTCAAACACGGAGACATTCACAGTTGGAGTGGCTTCTGAAAACACTTGACGTGCAACAGGTTGATGGTGCACTTCTCCTTCTGGAACGCTCGGAAGAGGGACTTGAGGCCTTGGTCCTTTGCGAAGCCTTTGTAATACAGGCGACGCCTTTGGAGATGGAGTAGGCAGGTCCTCATCCTCTTCAACTTGCATGGATGGTGTGACTTGTTGTTGTTGGGGAGTAATGGGGGAGTCTTGTTGTTGTGGGCGATCAGCCCATGAAGCATCTTGAGCAATTGGCGTCAGAGGACGACCAATGCTGATGATTTCGTTGTTCGTAAGAACAGGCGATGATACCACATTGTATTCAATTTGAGGAAGAACTTCATCATCTTCAACATTGTCATGGTGACCAATGTCTTCAGCAGTGATGGGATCAACTACTGGAATCTCTTCAACTTCAGGAGCCTCTGTGGAAGCAGGCTCATGAACAGTCATTCGTAGTTCTTGGGTTGTAGATGCAGGATGAACCACTAAGATGGGTTCAACAACAAGGGGCTCTGTGGGAGCAGCCCGATTTTTCTTGGTCTTGCACTTCTTCTTGGAGGGAGCAGCATCAGAGGCTTCTGAGGTTTTCCTTTTTCTGGCTTCAGCCTCTGCAGCCCTCGTCTTCTTCTGTTCTGAAGCGGTTGGCGTGACTTTTGGCTTCGAGCCAGTCATGCTGCTTGGGAAGACAATGCGAGGTTCATCTTGCCTTGAAGGTGCAGCTTGGACAGTTGGTAGCTTCTTCTTCTTTGCAGCCATCCTGGGGTTGATGCCAGGACGACCAAGAGCCTTGCGCTTCTCAGCCTCATTGTAGGCAAGCACACACTTGTCAGCCGGATTTTTCATGCGCTCACGAGAACCTCTAGCTTCTTCACGCTTCTTGTGAAACGCCTCTTTGAGCTCGTGAAGCATGATCTTGAAGTTCTTGACATCTTGCACGCTGAGCTTGGCCACATGCTTCTTGAACTGAGCCTTTTCATAGTCAATCTTGTGCTTCAGTTCGACGATGCGCTGAGAAATAGCTAGCTCAGAAGCAATGGCGCCATTGAAGGCGACGCTGAGGCGAATTGGAAGTTGCAGATCATGAAAGCTGAGATTTGGTGTGTAAAACCATCCATCAATGAAGTTATGGATGACTGCCACATCAAAGAGAGGCAAATTATTGAAGATCTCTGCTTCTTCCTTGCTCTTGATCAGTTGCTCAAGAGCATCATATGCAAGATCGTCATCGCTGGATAGATCAATGTCCTCTTCACGCAGAATAGCAGCAGGAGTCAATGTCTGATCAGTACTCTTGATGATTTTCTTTTTCTTCTCTGTCTTCTTGGAGATGCGTGAAAGATCTTCAGACTGCACACTGTCTTCAGGAGGTGCAGTGGCCAGTGGCTTCACACGAGAAGCTTTTGGAGGTGCAGCTGATTTTGAAGCCTTAATTTTCTTTGGCTTCTGCGGCCTTGGAGGAGGAGCTGGGGCTTCATCAGAATCAGCATCATTATCAGAATGATCCACTTTGGCACCTTGTACCAAGATGTAAGAGATGAGGCCATCAAGGTTCGAAAAGGGGCCGATTCTATTTTCTTCCGCTTCACGTGTGCCATCATCACGGGGAGCAGAGGGACCAGGATTGAAGTCTAATCCCCATGACTTCTTGTTTTCCTTTGCCGATGCCTTTGCACACTGGAAGTTGCGCTTGAAGAGATTATTGTCACGACACCAGAACAATGATGATGGGTCGGCATCTTCAGGCTGTGGTCCACGGACCATACAAGGATAGAATTCTTGTGCAATGGCTTCAGCTTTGTTCTTGGGGGGGAGGCCTCGATAGAGAATATCACCCCAAGGACTCTTGATAGCATTCTTCTCAGCGTACTCCTGGGTCACGAACTTGTACTTGAACCATTGTTCAGCCCAATAGCGTCGAATCCATTGGATTCGTGTCTTGCGCTGATTATAATCCTCTTCAGGATCTGTCTTGTAAAGTTCTGCAAGATCATCAGGCAGATCCTTTGATGTTCCCCCTCGACGCTGTCTGCCACCCTTCCTTACAGATTTCTCCGTAGCCATGAACTTCAAACTGAATGGTTTCATTATGTTCAAAGGCTTCAAAGGCTTTCGCTTGCTGGTCAGACAGGAACTGGCTTCGGGAGATTCAATGTGTTGCTGTAAGAATTCTGCAAACGAATGCAGACTATGAGAACCTAGGGATTCTCCCACGGACATGTACCTGTGATAGCATTAGAGATGCGAGGGAAGGGGAAGAGGTCATATGCATTCTCAGAAGATTTTGAAGATAAATCAGTTTGAAGACATTGACCTCATGTTGCGAAGACATTCACTTATATGTTGAGAGTCGGTTCCAGATTTGTACGAATCCGTGAATAAGTACAAGTGAGGAATCTAACTAGATATGAAGCTTAAGTGGATATACTAGGCAGTATGAGATGCAGACAGAATAGATCTAACTTTGTATAGATAGAAACCAATTTTGGTAAATTGGATGAATCATTGAGGATCAAAAAGATGGTAAAAATAGAGTTATATTTACCACACGATGAACTGCTAGATGGGATGAATAGGAGACTGAGCAGTTCAATCCACCATGCCCTAACTTGGCGACGGAGGACACCTACGGCGGCGGCGGAGAGGACGATGCCCGCGGCCGGCGTGAGGACGGCGTCGGAGAAGTCGCGGCAGCTAAGCGCTTCGTCGCTGGCATCGTCGAGAGCTAGCGGTGGCGCTAGGGTTTTGACGAGGTGGAGAGGTGGAAGAAGGTTTTCTTGACCGCAAAGGGCACGTATTTATAAGAAGGTGTGCGGCACAGCGCAATTACGCAGGTGCCCCTGCCTGTTCACATCTGAGGGACACGTGGCAAGCATGCAACATACTCAGAGTTGTCCCACGTTCCCACGCCCGCCAAGTTTGTCGGATGGTCGTTCCGGCTTCTCTGGATTTCAGTCAATAAGGATGAATCATTTAACGGACTCAATGTTTGTCTCTGTGTCTTCTGCTGACAAGGATGCAGAGAAGACATTCGACAGTTTCAATAGAATGCATATGATTTGGACAGATAGAGTTTGAGATAGTAAGCATAGAGAGATAAGGGTCCGATCACATTCACTTAGTTCAAAAGATTCAACAATGAAGACATAGCTATAAGTGAATGTTGTAGAGGATAGAATACTAGTATGTATATATATATGAAAAAGCAATCAAATCAACCTAGTGAAGTAAATCATGAAGATTAGTTGAAATTTTGAAGTCAAATCAAATGCGAAGATATTCAACAATAACGCCATGAGTGAAACACTTCAAACCAAGAAATTTGGTGGTGGCGTTACCCACCGTATAGGAAGTATTAGACCCAGACACGGCGCACAATTATCGTGGCGCTCCGAAGTCAAATTCCACGTTAATGTATTCACACTCAGAATGTAAGTCTTCATTGATTGAAGATATACTTTACTTCGTGTGTTGCACATCTAAGTCATCAACATGCATAAGTGTTAGGATGTGTGCTTGATCACAGGACATTTGAGGATTCCAAGATATTTAGCTCACACCGTAACTTGCAAAACCTTTTCTCATCCAGGGGCTTTATGAAGATATCTGCCAATTGCTCTTCGGTGTTGACGTGAATGATGTCAATATCTTTCTTCATGACATGATCTTTGAGAAAGTGATGACGAATTTCAATGTGCTTTGTCTTCGAGTGCTGAACTGGATTGTTGGAAATCTTGATGGCTCTTTCGTTGTCGCAGAAGAGAGGTACTTGTTTCAGATTGACGCCATAGTCCTTGAGAGTTTGCTTCATCCACAGAAGCTAAGCACAACAAGATCCAGCAGCAATGTATTCAGATTCAGCAGTTGAGAGTGATACACAGTTTTGCTTCTTTGAAGACCAACAGACAAGTGATCGTCCCAGAAAGTGACATGTTCCTGATGTAGACTTGCGATCCACCTTGTCACCAGCATAATCAGCATCCGAGAATCCAACCAGATCAAATCTTGAGCCCTTTGGATACCATAATCCGAGTGTTGGGGTGTAAGCCAAATATCGAAGAATTCGCTTCACAGCTAAGTGATGCGATTCCTTTGGTGCCGATTGGAATCGAGCACACATGCAAACACTAAGCATAATATCTGGACTAGATGCACATAGGTAAAGTAAAGAACCAATCATGGAGCGGTATACCTTTTGATCGAACTCTTTACCATTGTCGTCGGGACCAAGAAGATGTTTGGCTGGCATTGGCGTCGTGTAACCTTTGCAATCTTGCATTCCAAACTTCTTCAGACAGTCCTTGAGATATTTTTCTTGAGATATGAAGATGTCATTCCTTTGCTGACGAATTTGAAGACCAAGGAAGAACTTCAGCTCACCCATCATGGACATCTGATATTGCTCTTGCATCATGTATCCAAACTCATCACTATACTTCTGGTTGGTGCAGCCGAAGATTATGTCATCCACATATATTTGGCATACAAACAGTTCGCCATCATATGTCTTCGTGAAGAGTGTGGGATCTAGGGATCCTGGTTTGAAGCCTTTGCTCTTCAGGAAGTCTTTGATTGTATCATACCAGTTGCGAGGAGCTTGTTTGAGGCCATACAGTGCTTTGTTTAGTTTGTACACCATATCAGGATGTTTTGGATCTTCAAAGCCACGTGGTTGAGCAACATACACTTCTTCTTCAATCTTGCCATTGAGGAAAGCACTCTTCACATCCATTTGATATAGCAAGATGTTGTGGTGATTAGCATAGGCTAGCAGTATGCAGATAGCTTCAAGCCCAGCCACAGGAGCAAATGTTTCATCGAAGTCAATTCCTTCAACTTGAGTATATCCTTGAGCCACAAGACGTGCTTTGTTTCTGACGACTTGACCATGCTCATCTTGCTTGTTCCGATATATCCATTTAGTGCCAATAATGTTATGCTTGCGAGGGTCAGGGCGCTTGACAAGTTCCCAAACATTATTTAGCTTGAACTGTTGAAGTTCTTCTTGCATGGCTTGAATCCATTCAGGTTCCATAAAGGCTTCAGCAACTTTCTTGGGTTCAGATATTGATACAAATGAAAAATGCCCACAGAAATTTGCTAACTGTGTTGCTCTTGAGCGAGTAAGTGGACCAGGTGCATTGATGCTATCAATTATCTTCTCAATTTGTACTTCATTTGCAACATGAGGATGAACTGGACGAAGCCCTTGCTCATGCTGATCATTGTCATCATTGGGAGGATTGTCTTCGGTCTGAGCATTTTCTTCAGGTTGGTTTGGTGTAGAAATGATAAGTTCCTCTTCAGGCTGTGCTTCAGAGGGCATGATTTCACCAGTTCCCATCAGCTTGATAGATTCGCTGGAAGGAGCTTCATCTAATGCGCTTGGCAGGAGCTCTCGTTGTGAACCATTGGTTTCATCAAATCGCACGTCCACAGTTTCAACGATTTTGTAGTGAAAGAGGTTGAAGACTCTGTAAGAGTGCGAATCCTTTCCATAACCGAGCATGAAGCCTTCGTGAGCTTTGGGTTCAAATTTTGACTTGTGATGGGGATCCTTGATCCAGCACCTAGCACCAAAGACTCTGAAGTAGCTGACATTTGGCTTCTTGCCAGTAAGGAGCTCATAGGATGTTTTGCGCAGAAGCTTGTGGATGTAAACACAATTGATGATGTGACATGCTGTATCAATAGCTTCAGGCCAGAACTTTCTTGGTGTCTTGTACTCATCGAGCATTGTTCGAGCCATCTCAATGAGGGTTCTATTCTTGCGCTCTACAATGCCATTTTGCTGAGGTGTGTATGGAGCAGAAAACTCATGAGTGATTCCCATTGTATCCAGATAGAGATCAAGCCCGGTGTTCTTGAATTCAGTGCCATTATCACTTATGATATTCTTGATCTTGACGCCATAATTGTTCATTGCTCGATTGGCGAATCGTGTGAAGACATCTTGTACTTCAGTCTTGTAGAGAATTATGTGCACCCATGTATATCTTGAGTAGTCATCAACAATGATGAAGCCATAGAGACACGATGTTGTTGTGAGGGTAGAGTAGTGAGTAGGGCCAAATAAGTCCATGTGCAATAGCTCGAAGGGTTGAGATGTCGTCATGATTGTCTTCGAGGGGTGCTTGGCCCTCGTCATCTTTCCAGCTTCGCAGGCACCACACAAATGATCCTTTTTGAACTTGACACCTTCGATGCTTATGGCATGCTTCTTCTTGACGAGTGTGTGTAAGTTCCTCATGCCAGCATGCCCCAGCCTTTGATGCCAGAGCTAGCATTCTGAAGCTTTTGCAAGAAGACATACGGCAAGCTGTGGACCTGCTGAGAAATCTACCATGTATAGATCACCTTTCCTATACCCTTCAAAGACTAGAGACTTGTCAGATTCCATTAGTACAAGGCAACGATATTTTCCGACTATCACAATCATGTTTAAGTCACAAAGCATTGAGACAGACATTAAGTTCAATCCAAGGGATTCAACAAGCATCACTTTATCCATGTGTTGATCCTTTGAGATTGCAACTCTGCCTAGACCCAATACCTTGCCTTTACCAGTGTCAGCAAATGTGATTTGACTCTTGTCGGATGGACGTAAGGTTGAGTCCATGAGAAGACTTCGATCACCAGTCATATGATTAGTGCATCCGTTGTCCATAATCCATTCTGAAGCACGAGGTGTCATACCCTACAGTGCAGTTAGGAGGATAGGCTTCACAAGGTATGTTGTGAAGCATAAGCATTTGACGCACACTAGAATTATCAGAGCTTAGATGAAAGTTAGAACACACAGTATGACAGGTAAGTGATTCATATGTGGAATACATAGTAAGTCATTTTATCATGCGTCCCTTTGTGTTTTAGGTCCCCAGAAATAATATCGGACGCCTTTGATTGCTGGCTGGAGACCATATTCTGCAAAAGAGAGTTAATTCTTCTTCACCACCCACATCTTCAGGGGTGGCTTAGAAGCAATGAGTCTAAGTGCAGCATCTGAGAATTTCGGCTTTGAAGCCCTAGCAAATAGCCTTTGCAGGAGATGAATGATACTCATATGAATAAGCAGAAAAGTTCTTAGTCCTATGAACATGGCAGTTTGAGGACACACGTTCATATTCATAAGTTTGAGTATGATTTCCCTGCAAAACATTGGCGTTAGGGTGACTCAAGTGAGTCCTGTATTCGTATGAAGCCGTTGGACCATATGATGCCTTTGGTCTGGGGTTTGTCTTCTTCCCAGGTAGTGTCATGATGACATTCACCGGAAGATTCTCAAGACAGCTTTTGGGAACCCAGATCTTCTTCATAGGTGGTCCATTCCTGCAGTTAGTACCAATATACCAAACACTTCACCATTCTGATTTTTGAACAGTTTATAGTTTGCATCAAAGGATTCATCAATGATAATAGGATTAGCACAGGTAAAGCCAGATAAAGTGGATGGATCCACTGAAGGTTCCGTTGCAGCAACCCATGTGGTTTTGGGATACTGCTCAGGCTTCCAGTAGGAACCATCAGCATTCATTTTCCTCTCGAACCCAACACCCTCTTTCCTAGGGTTTCGGTTCAGAATCTGCTTTTTGAGGACATCACAAAGTGTCTGATGTCCTTTCAGACTTTTATACATCCCTGTTTCAAGCAGTGTCTTCAACCTAGCATTTTCATCAGCAATAGTAGTGGTATCCTCAGCAGAGGGGTTAGTTGCCACATCAGTAGTTGTAGACAAAGCAACAGTAGCAGCATTGGAACATTCAGCAACAGAGGTAGCGTTATTACGCTCAATGCATTTTAAACATGGTGGTTCAAATCCATCCTGAGCGGAACTGACCTGTTGAGCGCGAAATGACTCATTCTCTTTTTGAAGATCTTCATGGGTCGCTTTCAATTTCTCAAGCTCTTGCTTCCTTTGAAGATAATCATAGGAGAGCTTTTCATAAGTGGTTGAGAGGTCTCATGAAGACTTTCAAGTTCCTGATACTTAGCATGAAGATTTTTTATGTCTTCGACTAAGGACTGTGAACGTGTCATTTCCGCGTCCAACAGGTCATCGCTTTTGTCTAACAGTTTATGAGTATGTTCCATAGCCCTTTGTTGTTCAGTAGCAATTTTAGCAAGTGTTTTGTAGCTGGGTTTAGATTCACAATCAGAGTCATCTTCACTTGATGTTTGAAAGTAAGCATCGCGTGATTTTACCTTGGCACCGCATGCCATGAAGCCGTAGGTGGGAGCAGGATCGTCCTTGTCATCATCAATGTTGGTGTGGGAGTCATTGTCTTCAGTGTTGAAGATGGACTTGGCAACGTAGGCTGTGGCTAGAGCCAGACTTGCAACGCCAGAGTCGGACTCAGCTTCAGATTCCACCTCCGCCTCCTCAGAAGCAGACTCCTCCTCTGAATCCATTTCCTTGACAACAAAAGCACGAGCCTTTCCAGATGAGCTCTTCTTATGAGATGAAGACTTTGATGAGTACTTGGAAGAAGACTTTGAAGATTTATTCTTCTTGTCATCAGAGTCATATTCCTTGCTCTTCTTCTTCTTCTTCTCGTTGTCCCACTGAGGACACTCAGAGATGTAGTGCCCAGGCTTCTTACACTTGTGACATGTTCTCTTCTTGTTGTCTTGAGTGGAAGCTTCATCATTTCTTGAACTGGATCGTGAAGACTTTCTGAAGCCCTTCTTCTTGGTGAATTTCTGGAACTTCTTCACAAGCATAGCAAGTTCCCTTCCAATGTCTTCAGGATCATCAGAACCGCAATCAGATTATTCTTCTTCAGATGAGGAAACAACTTTTGCCTTCAAAGCACGAGTTCGGCCATAGTTGGGGCCATAGATATCTCTTTTCTCAGAAAGCTGGAACTCATGTGTGTTGAGCCTCTCAAGTATATCAGACGAATCAAGAGTCTTGAAGTCGGGACGTTCTTGTATCATGAGGGCAAGGGTGTCAAAGGAGCTGTCAAGAGATCTCAGCAGCGTCTTGACGATTTCATGCTTGGTGATCTCTGTGGCGCCGAGAGCCTGAAGCTCATTTGTGATGTCGGTGAGGCGATCAAATGTGAGCTGGACATTTTCATTGTCGTTTCTCTTGAAGTGGTTGAAGAGGTTGCGAAGAACACTGATCCTTTGATCTCTCTGAGTTGGGACGCCTTCGTTGACCTTGGACAGCCAGTCCCAGACTAGCTTTGACGTTTCCAGAGCACTCACACGACCATACTATCCTTTTGTCAGATGACCACAGATGATGTTCTTTGTAGTCGAGTCCAGTTGAATGAACTTCTTGACATCAGCAGGGGTGAAACCTTCACCAGTTTTTGGAACGCCGTTCTTGACGACATACCAGAGGTCGACATCAATAGCTTCAAGATGCATGCGCATCTTATTCTTCCAGTAGGGGTATTCAGTTCCATCGAACACGGGGCAAGCAGCGGAGACTTTGATTATCCCTGCAGTCGACATAGCTAAACTCTAGGTGGTTAAACCGAATCACACAGAACAAGGGAGTACCTTGCTCTGATACCAATTGAAAGTGCTAGTTATCGACTAGAGGGGGGGTGAATAGGCGATTTTTAGCAAAGTCTTCAAAACGTGGAAGTTTCAAAGACAAACAATAGAAATGACCTGATTGATAAGCAGCGGAAGATAAACTACAACAAGCAAGCCATAGTCAAGTATGCAATAATGTGAACGTACAAAGACTAATAGCAGCTAGGTAGTAAGGATCAGGATGGAAGATAGTATGAAGCCAATCAACGATAGTAGTCAAGCAATGAAGTCAAACAGATAAGACAAATAAGCAATGACTTCACGAAGACAAACTCAAAGTAAAGGAGGGAAGGGATAGAACCAGTCACTTGTTGAAGACACATGATTTGTTGGACCAGTTCGAGTTGCTGTGACAACTGTACGTCTGGTTAGGGAGGCTGAGATTCAACTTAGAAGACCGCGTCTTCACCTTATTCCCCTTGAGCTAAGGACACACAGTCCTCGCCCAATCACTCTGGTAAGTCTTCAAGGTAGACTTCCGAACCTTCATAGACTTTGTTCACCGGCAATCCACAATGACTCTTGGATGCTTAGAACGCGACGCCTAACCGGCTGGAGGATACATAGTCCTCAAGTGTAATAAGTCTTCAAGTCACAAAGACAGAAAGACTTCAGTGATGCCTAACACTCTTTGGCTCTGGGTGTTTGGGCTTTGTCCTTGCAAGGATTTCTCTCTCAAAGGCTTCGAGGTAGGTTGCTCTGAAAACGACAAAAGTCGTAAACTAACTCTGAGCAGCCGCCAATTTATGGTGTAGGGGGTGGGCTATTTATAGCCACAAGGCAACCCGACCTGATATGTCCGAAATGACCCTGGGTCACTAAGGAACTGACACGTGTTCCAACGGTCAGATTTCAAACACACACGGCAACTTTACTTGGGTTACAAGCAAAGCTGACTCATCCAGCTCTGGATAAGATTTGCACTCATTGTCTTCGCTCGAAGACATAGGATTTGGTTGAGCATCACTTCAGTCACTCTGACTTTGTTCACTTGGACCCCACTTAACAGTACGGTGGTTCCTATGACTCAACAAAGAAGAAAAGGAAACAACGAAACAACTCAGTCTTCGCGCTCCATAGTCTTCACTCAATGTCTTCTCATGTCATAGTCTTCAGTGTGAATATCTTCACACACCACCATTGTCTTCAATGTCTTCATACATTTTTAGGGGTCATCTCCGGTAGGTAAACCCAATCAATGAGGGACACTTCCTGCGTTATCCTGCAATTCTCACAAACGCATTAGTCCCTCAACCAACTTTGTCGTCAATACTCCAAAACCAACTAGGGGTGGCACTAGATGCACTTACAGTTGAGCTTCCTTCCTCGGCACGGTAGAACTCCGCGGCATCTGAGACGCTGCGTGGCAGATCTGCGAATGCCCCTGGAGAGCTCCGAATTCGGGTAAGTAAAAGAAACGCCTCCTCCACATGCTATCTTTGCATAAAGAATGTCTTACCCGCCGCTATCTTCTTGGCTGCCTGGATTTCCTGTTGTGACTTTTCGGCTTCGGCCTTGGCGTCTTTCGCACTTGCAAGGGCCTTCGCAAGCTTAGTTTCTTCATCTTAAGATCATGCTCCGA
This sequence comes from Triticum aestivum, assembly GCF_018294505.1. Lineage (NCBI taxonomy): Eukaryota > Viridiplantae > Streptophyta > Magnoliopsida > Poales > Poaceae > Triticum > Triticum aestivum. Next base: position 298,189,925 of record NC_057807.1, read on the forward strand.
GGACTCGAACTTTTTGCCAAGCTCCTGGAGCTCTTGTTGTACCTCGCCAACTCTAGCATCTTGCTTCTCACGCTCCTTGCGCTCCAGAGCCGCCTTGTCCTCGGCCTCGGACAGCGCTTTCTTCAGAGACGCCACTTCGGTGGTGGCCCCTGTTACAAAGACACAATGCTTTGTCGTTAGAATAACCAATTTTATCTATCCTTCATTATATGCGAATGGGGTATCACTCACCTTTGTTCTCTTCGAGTTGCCTCTTCGTGAGGCCGAGCTCTCCCTGCGCCTGCTCCAGGTCCCGTTTTAGTTCGGCGACCTCGGCTGTGCGGATAGCAGCGGCAAGCAGCACAGCCTGCTTATTCACATGCACACTTACTATTAGACTCCTGCGGATTATAATTGACCCTCCGTTTGGCTTTTCTTTCCAAACACCAAACAGAGTATCAGGGGCTACTACCTATCGAGTGGTAATTTCACACATTTTTATTACTTACCTCAAAGCCTGTCAGGAGGCTGGTGCAGGCTTCGGTTAGTCCGCTCTTGGCAGACAGAACCTTCTGAATCACCGCACTCATAAGAGTATGGTGCTCTTCATCCATGGAAGCGCGGCAAAGCGCTTCCAGCAGACTACCCGACGCCTCTGGCGTAATGGAAGTCATCAGCATGGACGGCTCACCCTCCCTAGCAAGGGGCCGCTTGCCCGCATCCGGAACCATTAAAGGTTCCGGCACACTATCCAGCTGAGAGCCCGGCTTGCTGCGGCTCTCGTCGGCACGATCCGCGAAGATTTTGTACCCCGCATGTCTGGCATCTGGAATTCCGCCTTGGGGCATCTCCAGAGTCACCTCCCCCTGCTCTGGGAGCCTTTGGGACAACACCTCCGTGTCATCCGCAGGTCGAGGAGTAGTGGCCGTCGGGAGCGAGTTCATCGCTGAATCACTCAAGGACCCATCAAAAGATGATACCTCGAGATGGACCCTGGCCGGACTGCATATATGTTCGACGTTATAACAAGACTATGAAGCCAAGTCGCACTAAAGTACAATAGAGTGCGGAGACTTACAATCTCGCTAGGGGCTTCCCCCTGGGCAGCCACTCTTCCTCGCTGTGAGCGGCCGTGGTGGAGTAGTCCGGAAGGGATGCCTTTCCCTTCTTGGACGTCCTAGCCTCCCCCTCCGTGGCGGCTCTCCTCTTTTTCTCCTCCCCAGTGCGGGGAGGCAGAATTTCTTCTTGTTTCCCCCCGCCTCCGCGGGAGGAATCTGCCTCGTCGTCGTCGGACGACGAGGGTATGACGGCCTTGTGCCGGGGGCCTTACCTGCCCCCCTGGTCCGCCTTATTAGGCCCCCCATCCTCTCCGGATGGGGCGGCCCCTTCCTCTTCTTTCCCCCCTTCGGGGGAGGAGTGTGACTCGTCGTCTTCGGACGAGGCGTCTGGTACGACCTTACGCCGGAGACCCTTCCTGGCCCCCAGGGCCTTCTTTTCTGGTGCCTTGTAGGGCGCCGGGACTAGCATCTCCGTCGGGAGAGCATCGGCTGGACCTTCTGGCAGCGGAACCGGACAGTCAATCCGCTCCGCTATCTCCACATAATCCTGATCAAATATACACAAATACTTAAGACTCCCCCATGAATATATTGGGAAGAACTGAATCCGGTGGTAGTCAGAGAACTCACCGGACGAGGGGGCCGTGCGGCATGAAGTCCATGGTCCTCGGATGTGGGAGTAGGTACTTCAGAGGCCTTGAACAGCGCCTTCCATGCGTCTTTGTGCGTCATGCCGTAGAGCTTTCGAAGCGTCTGGTGTTCGGCCGGGACGAACTCCCACGGGTTAAATACCCGCCTTTGGCACGGGAGAATCCGGCGGACAAGCATGACCTGGACCACGTTGACAAGCTTGATTTTCTTGTCCTTCATGTTCTTGATGCAGTTCTGAAGTCCGGTCAGCTCCGCAGGCTCGCCCCAGGCCAGGCCGTTCCTTTCCCAGGAGGTGAGCCGCATGGGGATTCCGGATCGGAATTTGGGGCCTGCCGCCCAGTTGGCGTCGCACGGCTCGGTGATGTGGAACCACCCCGATTGCCACCCTTTCACGGTCTCTGCAAAGGAGCCGTCAAGCCAGGTGACGTTAGGCATCTTGCCCACCATGGCCCCTCCGCACTCCACTTGTTCGCCGCTCATGATCTTCAGCTTCATGCAGAAGATTTGTAGCCACAAGCCAAAGTGAGGCTTGATGCGGAGGAAGGCCTCGCATACGACGATAAACGCCGAGATGTTGAGGATGAAATTTGGGGCTAGATCATGGAAATCTAGCCTGTAGTAGAACATGAGCCCGCGGACGAAGGGATGAAGTGGAAATCCCAGTCCCCGGATGAAGTGGGCGAGAAACACGACCCTCTCGGGGGGTTCCGGAGTTGGAATGATCTGCCCGTCGTCCGGTAGCCGGTGCGCGATGTCTGCGGCCAAGTATCCGGCCGCCTGAAGATTCGCGATATGCTTCTCCTTCACGATGGAGGCCACCCACTTGCCTCCTGATCTGGACATGTTTAGCTGTGTGGAGAAGACTTGGGCTAGGGCGCTGGAGCTCGAGGAGGCAAGGGTGAGCAAAGAAGGAAGAAGGCGTGGGTAAAAATGAGGAACCCTTATCCCTTTATAAAGGCGACGAAAGTGGTGCGCCTCCCCACCTGCCCGTTGAGAATCGCTTACTTCCCAAGCGCCACGATTGATGGCGTGATTGGATTACCCATACTCGTATTGATGAGAATCCCGTGATAAGGGGACACGATCTCTGCTTTGACAAGAAGTGTCAAGGAAACCGCCTCGCAATATGCGTTGTGGCTGGTTGTGGGAAAACGGTTCGAATAATGACCCGACCGTAGTGACATGTCGTGTTGTCTAAAAAGTTGTCAGTAGATTACATTTGTGAGATGTCATTCTCTCTACGGTGGTGTGTGAAAATCATCTTGCAGATCTGGACATGGTTTAAGTGTTCGATAATCACCTTGGAGTATTTGGAGATGGAACCCGCCTTGCAATGCCGAAGACAAAACTACGCGCCGGACTCATCGTCATTGAAGCCTGGTTCATGGGGCTACTGAGGGAGTCCTGGATTAGGGGGTATCCGGACAACCGGACTATATACTTCGTCCAGACTATTGGAGCATGAAGATACAAGACTCAAGACTTCGTCCCGTGTCCGGATGGGACTCTCCTTTGCGTGGAAGACAAGCTTGGAGACTCGGATATTATATTTCCTTCCTTGTAACCGACTCCGTGTAAACCCTAGCCCTCTCCGGTGTCTATATAAACCGGAGAGGTTGGTCCTTAGAAGGACGATCACAATCATAATCATCATAGGCTAGCTTCTAGGGTTTAGCCTCTACGATCTCGTGGTAGATCTACTCTTGTAATACTCATACCATCAATATCAATCAAGCAGGAAGTAGGGTTTTACCTCCATCGAGAGGGCCCGAACTTTGGTAAACATTGTGTCCCTTGCCTCCTGTTACCATCAGCCTAAGATGCACAGATCGGGACCCCTACCCGAGGTCCGCCGGTTTTGACACCGACAGGCCCCCTGGTGGCCCCCGGTGTCCATCTTCTGCTATATGAGGGCTTTTACCCTGGAAAAAAAATCGTGGGCAAGCTTACGGGACGAAACTCCACCGCCACGAGGCAGAACCTTGGCGGAACCAATTTAGGGCTCCGGCGGAGCTGTTCTACTAGGGACACTTCCCTCCAGGAGGGGGAAATCATCACCAACGTCATCACCAACGATCCTCTCATCGGGAGGGGGTCAATCTCCATCAACATCTTCACCAGCACCATCTCCTCTCAAAACCCTAGTTCATCTCTTGTATCCAATCTTGTATCCAAACCACAAATTGGTACCTGTGGGTTGCTAGAGTGACAAAAGCTTAAACCCTATTTTATGCGTTGCTTCGTTAGGGACTGATTTGGATCCATATGTTTAATGTTTCGGTTAGGTTTACCTTAATACTTCTTTTGTAGTTGCGGACGCTTGCAATAGGGGTTAATCATGAGTGGGATGCTTGTCCAAGTAAGGGCAGTACCCAAGCACCAGTCCACCCACATATCAAATTATCAAAGTACCGAACGCGAATCATATGAGCGTGATGAAAACTAGCTTGACGATAATTCCCATGTGTCATCGGGAGCTCCTTTCTCATTATAAGAAATTGTCCAGGCTTATCCTTTGCTACATAAAGGATTGGGCCACCTTGCTGCACTTTATTTACTTTATTTACTTGTTACTTGTAACTATTTATCTTATCACAAAACTATCTATCACCTACAATTTCAGTGCTTGCAGAGAAAACCTTACTGAAAACCGCTTATCATTTCCTTCTGCTCCTCGTTGGGTTCGACACTCTTACTTATCGAAAGGACTACGATAGATCCCCTACACTTGTGGGTCGTCAGTTAACACGATGATGTTCATATGAGGATTTTGAACCGCGTCAGGAATTTGATCCATGTGAGGAATTTGGTCCATATGAGGACTTGGATCCATGTGAAGAATTTGGTCCATATGAAGAATTTGATCTAGGGTTCCTATTCTTCATGGGTGGTGTCATGATGACATTCACCTGAAGATTTTCAATGCATCTTTTAGGAACCCAGATTTTCTTCATAGGGGGACTGTTCCTGCAGTTAGCTCCAACATATCGAGCAAATACTTCACCGTTCTGATTCTTAAACAGTTTATAGTTGGAGTCAAATGACTCATCAGAGGAATATGAAGAATCAGAAGTAAAGCCAGATAAAGTGCATGGATCTACAGGAGGTCCTTTCGCAGCAACCCACGAGGTTTTGGGATACTGCTCAGGTTTCCAGTAGGTCCCATCAGCATTGAGTTTCCTCTCAAAGGCAATACCCTCTTTCCTAGGGTTCCTGTTCAAGATCTGCTTTTTGAGCACATCACATAGAGTCTGATGCCCTTTGAGGCTTTTGTAAATGCCTGTCACATACAATTCCTTCAGCCCTACATTATCATCAGTGATACATGTGGTATCCTCAGATGAGGAATTTGTAACCACAGAGACAGTTGAAGAATTTGTAGCAAGAGAAGCATTTGAACATTCAGGTGATGAATTAGCAGATTCACGCTCAATGCATTTAAGACAAGGTGGAATAAATTCTTCCTGAGTGAAACTGATCTGTTGAGCAAGCAATGAATCATTTTCCTTCTGAAGATCTTCATAACTCGCTTTTAACTACTCAAGATCTTGCTTTCTCTGAAGAAATTCATAAGAAAGCTTTTCATGGTCAGTTAAGAGAGTGTTATGATGATTTTGAAGGTTATCAAACCAAGTTTGAAGTCTCTGAAGATTATCTGTCAGAGTCTTAGTTCGATTCAATTCTTCACCCAACAGGTCATTGCTTCTGTCTAGTTGATATTGAATCTTTTCTAAATCCTTCTGTTGTTTAACAGCAATTTTTGCAAGTTTTGAATAGCTAGGCTTAAGATTGTCATCAGATTCATCCTCACTAGAGTCAGAGGGGGAATGTTTGAGTACCTTGGGACCTTTTGCCATGAAGCAATAGGTGGGAGCATAGTCATCGTTGCCCTTGTCAGCAGAATCGGGGAAGTCATTTTCTTCAGTGTTGAAGATGGACTTGCTGACGTACGCAGTAGCGAGGGCTAGGCTAGCCACACTAGAGTCAGATTCCTCCTCTTCCACATTATCCTCAGATTCCGCTTCAGAGTCCATTTCCATGCCAATGAATGCCAGGGCCTTCTTGGAACTGCTCTTCTTGTGAGATGAAGACTTTGAGGATTTTGATGATGAAGACTTTGAAGATTTATTCTTCTTCTTTGAGTCATCAGAATCGTCATCTTTGTACTTCTTCTTCTTTGATTCCTTTTCCCACAGAGGACAATCAGACATGTAGTGACCAAGTTTCTTGCATGTGTGGCAAGTTCTCTTTTTGTAGTCACGGGACGAGGAATCATCATTTCTTGAAGACTTTCCAAAACAGCCACGGCGAGAGAACTTCTGGAATTTCCTCACGAGCATTGCTAGCTCCTGGCTCAATTCTTCAGGATCACCAAGGCTACCACCAGAATCCTCAGCTTCGGACTCAGATACTGCCTTGGCCTTCAGCGCACGTGATCTTCCGTAGCTCGACCCATAGAGATCTCTGTTCTCAGCAAGCTGGAACTCATGAGTGTTTAGCCTCTCAAGGATATTGGCGGGATTAAGTGACTTGTAATCAGCTCGTTCTTGAATCATCAGTGCGAGGGTATCAAATGAGGTGTCAAGTGATCTCAGCAATTTCTTCACCACCTCATGATCGGTGATATCAGTGGCACCAAGTGCTTGAAGCTCATTTGAGATGTCAGTGAGGCGATCGAAGGTTTGCTGAACATTTTCATTGTCGAGTCTTTTGAAGCGGTTGAAGAGATTGCGAAGAACATCAACTCGGGAGTCACGTTGAGTTGAGACTCCTTCGTTGACCTTGGACAGCTTGTCCCAAATCAGCTTAGCAGTTTCCAGTGCACTCACTCCGCCATACTGACCTTTGCTCAGATGGCCACATATGATATTCTTCGCTTGAGAATAGAGTTGCTTGAATCTCTTCACATCGGTAGCATTCAGAGACGGAGTGACTGAGGGAACGCCATTTTCCACAATGTACAAGAGATCGTTATCAATTGCCTCAAGATGCATACGCATCTTTTTTTCCAGTAGGGGTAGTCAGTCCCATCAAAGGTAGGACACCCAGCCGAGACCTTGATCATACCCGCAGTCGACATAACTAAAACTCCAGGTGGTTAAACCAAAATCACACAGAACAAGGGAGTACCTCGCTCTGATACCAATTGAAAATGCGTTACGTCGACTAGAGGGGGGTGAATAGGCGATTTTTATGAATTCTTCACTGAGGAATTTTAGGGTGAGGAAATTCCTAAGCAAAGAACTACTTGCAGCGGAATAAGTACTCAGGTATAGGCATAATAGAGCAACAGCATAGTCATCATGATGAAATGAAAGACAAACACAGAGTACAGAAAGCATAAACACGGGATAAGCAGGATGAAGACAAACAGACTGAAGAAATAGGATTGAGGAATTTGAGAAAGTCTTCAGTCAAAGTCTTCAAACAGTAATGATCAGGTACATCAACACATAAATGAGGAAATGAAAGGGTTGAGGAAATAGAACCAGTTGGCTTGGTGAAGACAATGATTTGGTAGACCAGTTCCAACTGTTGTGACAATTGTACGTCTGGTTGGAGCGGCTGAGTATTTAAACTCAAGGACACACAGTCCCGGACACACAGTCCTCACCGTGTTCTCCTTGAGCTAAGATCACACAGACCTCACACAATAGTAGTGGTAAGTCTTCACAGGTGACTTCCAAACCTTCACAGACTTGGTCACTCGGCAATCCACAATTCCTCTTGGATGCTCAGACCATGACGCCTAACCATCTGGAGGATACACAGTCCTCAAAGGTAACAAGCATCGGTTCCACACAGGAATAATCTCTTTAGTGATGCTCAATCACTTTGGCGTTTGTAGGTTTGGGTTTGGGATTTGGGTTTTCCTCACTTGACGATTTTCGCTCAAAGTCCTCGGAGGAATGGGATGCTCTCAAATGACAAGTGTCAGTTTCTCTCGGAGCAGCCAACCAGCTACTGGTTGTAGGGGCGGCTATTTATAGCCTAGGGAGTAGCCCGACATGATAAGACATAAATTCCCTTGTCTGATATGATCGTTAGGTGGTAGGATATTTTGGGACAGCTGGCGCGTGGCACAACAATGGTCGGATTTTAGGTTCGAATTCCTCAGGGCTATCATGTTCCTCACTGTGTAGGCAATTCGCACTGGCGAATTCCTAACTCCTCAGTCAGAACAAATTCCTCAAAGACCAGAAGATCTTCGTCACTGTCACTGAAGAAATTGACTGAACTGGTATGAGATTTCCAATGGCTTCACTTGAAGGATTGGGTAGGTGTAGGATTTTGAGATGAGCATCACTTGGAAATTAGTTTCCTTAGTATTACCTCTACCCCCTTTAATAGTATGGTGTTTCCTATGACTCAAGAAGAAGAAAATGAAACTACGAAAACAAAAGTCTTCACGCTTCAGATTCGTCGCATGAAGATCGAAGTCTTCAAGGTCACACCAATTTCTTCACTTTCAAAATCTTCAGGAGAACCAAAGTCTTCAGCCGAAGACATTCATTTTTAGGGGTCAACTTTCACTGTAAATATCAAACTCCTCATTGACTTATAGAGCTTGTGTACACTCACAAACATATTAGTCCCTTAACCTATAAGTCTTCAATACACCAAAATCACTAAGGGGCACTAGATGCACTTACACTCCCGAGGTCAGGCCACAGGCCGGGGCTCCTGTGGCAGGTGGCTGAGGGAGCTCTTCCCGAGGTTGCACCATGCTTGAAAGTGATGGTGCCGTCGACGGCTTGAAGAGTCACTCCTCAAAAACGCCAGGTTCCTAAGGCAGTCTCCTGGACGCCCTCTTGGCGATGTCATCGGCCTCTTGGTTGGTGCCGCGGGGCACATGCTGCAACTCCAGCCCCCAGAACTGCTTCTCCATCTTGCGTACTTCCGCAAGATATGCCTCCATGTGCTCGTCCTTTGGCTCATACACCTTGTTGGAGAAGTTGACGGGGAGTTGTGAATCGCCCTTGATGACGAGGCTCTTCACTCCCAGTGCTATTGCAGCCTTTAGGCCCGCTATGAGGCCCTCATATTCTGCTATGTTGTTGGAGACCTTCTTGCCCTGCTGAAAACAGAGTTGTACAGTGTAGTAAAGCTTGTCCTGAGTGGGGGATATAAGCACTGCACCAGCCCCCGCGCACTGCCGCGAGAATGCTCCATCGAAGTACATGACCCAGCCATCTGGTGCCTCACTTTGTGGGCAGAGAGACCGATCCTCGCCCGCCTTGAGCCCTGGCGCCTCTGTCCATTCTGCCACAAAATCAGTAAGTGCGGCTCCCTTGACGACCCTGGTTGTGCTGAACTCCAACTGAAACGCTTGCAGCTCGATGTTCCATTCAGCGACCCTTCCGGCGAAGTTGGGGCTCCTGAGTACCCTTTCCAATGGGTAGGCCGAGACGACCTTGATGGGGTGACCTTGAAAGTAATGTTGCAGCTTACGCAAGGCCACCAAGAGCGCGAGTAAGAGCTTCTGAGGCATGGGGTATCGTGCCCTTGCATCCCGCAACACTGTGCTGATGAAGTACATCGGATGCTCAACGAAGGTGGGTGTGTTAATGAAGCATGTGTCCTCTGGAGGGTGAGGCACTTCCTGAGACGATGGAGCCCCCAGCACCTGGTTGCTTGGTGCGGCCTCTTCAGCCCTGGGGGTGTCTTCCTCTAAGGTTGGTCTCCGGTTGCAATGGTCGTGGTCCTCGCGAGGCCCTCTTAGTCTTGGGTCGCCATGGCTGAAGCCGTGGCTGGGCGTGACACGGCCTTAGCCTGGCGTTCCTCCCAAACTGCCACCAGGGTTGCGCTGGCCGAGTAGGGAGTGGCGGCAAGGTAGAGCACCAAGGACTCGAGAGGGCGTGGTGCCACCATCACCGAAGGGCTGGTCAGATATTTCTTGAGGTCTTGGAATGCTTGGTCGGCCTCTTGTGTCCACTCAAACGGGCCTTTCTTCTTCATCAGCTTGAAGAATGATAGGGCACGCTCCCCTAGCTTGGAGATGAAGCATCCTAACGCGGTCATGCGACCGGCGAGCTTCTGCATTTCTCTGAGGGTTTGTGGTGGACTCATGTATTCGATTGCCTTGACCTTCTCCGGGTTGGCCTCGATCCCCCTGTGGGACACGAGGAATCCCAGTAGCTTATCGGAAGGGATGCCAAACACGCACTTCTCCGGGTTGAGTCGCAGGTCCACCTGGCGGAGGCTCGCTAAGGTCTCCTCCAAATCCTGGATCAAGGTCCTTGCCTCCCGAGATTTCACCACAAGGTCGTCGACGTAAGCTTCGGTAATTTTCCCGAGCTGCTGCCCCAAGGCAATGTGCATCAGCCGCTGGAGGGTCGCGCCCGTGTTGCGCAACCCAAACGGCATGCAAGTGTAGCAATACACTCCACACGGGGTCAGGAAGGCTGTCTTCTCCACGTCTTCCACCGCCATCTTGATTTGGTGATAACCCG